>NC_086015.1:73485000-73786500 GCF_028858775.2 Pan troglodytes
ATTGTATCTGACCCCCAAGAGTTACATCTCTATTTGCTATGGTAGGCTTTTTTTTTTATTATCAATTTGCTCTTCTCCCAATAACAGCTTGCTTCCCCATCCATTGCTATGTGACTGGCATTGCCTACCCCGAGGAAGCAGAATACCTCTCCAACCCACTGATGTAAACTCTGACCATGTGACTTGTTTTGGTCAATAGGCTGTGGAAAGCAATGACATATGCTGTATCCAAGCAGAAGCTTTAAGGGCTATCACAAGGTCCTGTCATACTTCCTTTTTTGTTTTCTGCCAAGTAGCTATCCCATCTTAGAATGAATCCCAGAATGGAGAAAATATTTGGAGCAGAGCCTCAGCTGACCTACAGCTAATGAGTACCATGAACAAGAAATAAATTTATTTTGTTATAAACTACTGATATTTGGGGGTAGTTGTTACTGAAGCATAACCTAGTAAAAGCTGACTAATATACTTGTTATCTTTGTAATGCTTGTCAAAGTTCATAACTGAGTATAAATCTAGAGCACCTATCATGGTGTTTATAATTTATATCCTGCAAGTTACCACAAAAGAATTTCGGACGACTGATTGCTTCTCATTGTTTTAGTGTTCGTGGCCCAGTTATATGCAGTGGTGGTCAAAAATGTGGGCTTTGTCTTTGTGGTTTAATGACTGGTAAGTTACCTGAACTTACGAGTCTCAATATCCTCCTTATAATAAAAATAATAATAGTAATAATAATAATGTCTTCCCCGTGGGATTTTTGTGTATACAGAGTGAAACACAGCACAGGGGACATGGTAAAACACTTAGGAAAGAGCAACTATAATTTTTACCATTATAGAAGAAAGTGCCCTGATGGAACTTTTTTTAAGACATGGAGTCTTGCTATGGTGCCCCGGATGGAGTGCAACGGTTCTTCACAGGTACAATCATGGTGCACTGCAGTCTCAAACTCCTGAGCTCAAGTGATCCTTCCACCTCAGCCTCCTGAGTATCTGGGACTACAGGCACATGCCACCATGTCTGGCTGAACTCTTTTTGATGTTTCCAGAAACAATCCCCCAATGGGTGGTGGAGTCCAAGGTGAGCCTAGCTAACACTAAGCACCATTCCCTAAGAAATAGCATTCTGGGGAGGCTGCTAAGACATTACTTTTTAAATTGCATGTATACCATCCAAGGAAGAGTAGCTGGGGAGAATGCTGCCGAGGAAGCTGGATGGGAGCTGAGGGAATATATTGAGAAGTGGGATAGCCATTTTTCCTCTGAATTTCTTTGCATTCTAAAGCTCAATGAAAAGAGAACAATGCCTCCAGAGTTGGACCTCAAGTGAGAACTGAGGAGGACACCAGAATCAAGCTGGTGCTGTTGAACATTCATCTTCATTTATGAGTAGCATTTGGACAATTTGTTTTGCTAATGGGCGAAGTTTACATTGATTGAACTTATCATTTAATATTTTTGGAAAAGGCAATAAGGGGATTTTATGACAAGAATATTTGTTAGGGCAATTATCTCCTGAATAACAAAGAGTATGCCTTTTGAATGATTTGAATGGATTGAAGACTGCACGTGTGTGTGCAAGAGAGAGAGAGAGAGACAGAAAGAGAAATCTCAAAGGATAAGAATATGAGAATAGTTGTGCAAATATAGCATGCTCTTCAAGGTATTGAGCTTAGAAGTATTTTGTGGGAATTGTTGATAGTTTCAGCCTTCCTCTTTTCAACAAGGATTCATCTTTCTCTGTTCAGGTACTGTGCTATATGAATATACCCATATAAGTTTCATAGCTTAGAAATCTACAACATATAACTGTTAAGAGTTATAAGAGTAAATAAACACTTAGCAGACACTTATTAGTATCTCTTATAGAGGAGAAAACTGAGGCTTACAAGTATTCACTGATTTGCAGACGGGCTCATAGGCACTCATTATTATTCAAAGCTTATATTTATACCCAGGACTTATTCCTTCAATGAGTATTTATCGAATATCTACTGTACACCAGGAATATTTCCAACTTAATAATATCATCTAATAAATTTCCTACTGTCATGAAGCTTATGTTCTATTTGGGAAGATAACTAAGCAAAAAACAATATAATTTAATATCATGAAAAATAAAACAGGACAGTGTGATATAAGATGATAGTGGCACATTAGAAAGGATACTTGTTAATAAAAGTCCTTTGTAAAACAAAGACACTGAGCTGAGACAGAATTGATAGGAAGCATTCCAGATGGGGGAACGGTGAGTGCAAAGGTCCTGAGGCAGGAATCAACTTGGCAGACTTTACAACAGGAGACAGAAAACTGGTGTGGTGAGAGTGCCCTGAACCCAGGAGAAAAGGGTGTAATTGGGGTCCAAGAGATTATAGACTCTTTTGGGCCACAGTAAAGAGTCTGAATCTTATTCTAAGTGCAGTGGGAAGCCATTGATCCAAGCAGTAGTTAAGAAGTTCCTGCTAGGTCCTGTGTGGACAGTGGATTAGGTAGAAGCACAGAGTGCATGAAAAACAACAGCTGAGGAGAAAGGCTGTTGGTTTGGACCATGGCTGTAGGAGAAGAGATACAGAGAAATGGGTGAATTTGGGATAACTTTTGGATGGGAGCTGATAGGAGTTTGCTGTTGGACTAGATGTGAAGGAGAATGAATGATAAAACAGAAACAAGGACAGCTTCTAGGTTTATGACCGAAGTAATTAAATCATGAAGCTTTATACTGATGATGCAATCCACATCTCTATAGCTCTCCAGTAATCTCTAATTGTGTGTTCTGGTGAGGAATTCTCTCTACTGAAGTGTTATCTTATTATTCTATCTGCAGAGAGCAGGAAGACAGAGAGAGAGAGAGAGAGATGGATTCTAATAGACTGCATTTGAATTCAGACTCATCTGCTCCAAGCCTTCTGGTGTTAATAGCTGTGGCCCGATTATAGGCATTGGCTCAGCCAATGATAGAGTGTGTTTTAGTGTCCAGTCCCTTAGATTTAAAGAAGACAGAGAGTCTAACAATACTGGCCTCTCCGGCCTTCCTGTTGCCCATTGCTGACCTGTGTCTGAAGCCCACTTCCTGGATCTGGCTTCACGGCTTGGCCAAGAAGACTCTGTGTACATGCACTGACAACATGTGATGACAGACTGGGTTCCAGAAGGGGATCTGGACCGTGGTCAAGGACATCTGAACATCCCCAGAGGCCAGAAGATGACAGCCTGGCCACTTTGGCTTCCTGCCTTCTACAGGCAGAGTAGGCCAAGCCCCAGGACCCAGAGCTGTGGCTGAGCTGGGTCACCACTGTGGTTTGGACAGAGAGCAGGGTGGGGTGAGCTGTCCCCGGGCTGCTCTGGAGTTGGCTTCAGACAAGAGACTAAGGTCAGGCATGTGGTCGAAATCACACGTGTTCCTGGCAGAACTCTCATCGGGACTTATGAAAATAGATTTTATAACGTCAGCTGCACTTGGCAATGATAATTTCCTGGTTGAAGATGCGCGGAGGATCCCTAGGATATATATTCTTAATGAGGACAGAAATGTGAACTCATTGCACTGAGTGGGTCATCCTTATTCCTTGACACTTGGTAAAGCGTCCTATTTGGGCATAGAGGAGAGTTTCAGTGAGTCAGGATGCTGGCTGATGGTTCCAGTGAAGAGAATTAATGAAGAAACTACTTGCAGAGGTGTAGGATGGGCCAAGGGAACTAACAAGGAATGGGAGCCACCTAAAAGGCTAGCAACAAGGGCAAGCAGGTACTACCCCTGGGCCTCAAGGGCACAAAGTGAGGGCACATAGTTACCTGAACCTGGTAAGAACTGGAACCACAGAGAAGGCCCCCCCACCCCCCAAGCCAGGGCTGGAGTCACACAGAGGGAAGCAGTGACTGCCACAGAAGTTGCCCAGAAGTGGGAGAGAGAAAGGAAGGAACACCCACGCTCTCTTTTCTGTAATCTCCCACAGGGGAGGGAGGAAGTAGAAAAGGGAAGAGGATGAATCAGGAAGCACAAATAAAGAATCCCCAGGACAAGCGGGAAAGTCACGCTCTCCACATCACAGCATTAGCATTGTCTCTAAACATGTCTATGCACACGCATGTACACACGCCCCTCCTACCAAAAAAGAAGGCCAACTTTGTAATTTTAAAATATTATCCTGGAAGCAGTGTGGTGTAGTTTAAGACACAATTATATGTTTGGTGATATATCCTATCAGTAAAAAAATTTAAAAATCAGGCAATCCAAAATTTGCATATTTATTAATGTATAAATTGTATATGGCAAGCTTGTCCAACCAGTGGCCCAGGATGGCTTTGAATGCAGCCCAATACAAATTTGTAAACTTTCCTAAAACACTATAAGGTTTATGAATGGACCTTCTTTTTTTTTTTTTTTTTTTTTTTTAGCTAATCAGCTATCCTTAGCGTTAGTATATTTTATGTGTGGCCCAAGACAATTCTTTCAGTGTGGCTCAGGGAAGTCAAAGATTAGACATCCCTGGTATATGGCATATATGTATTACCATATTAATATACAGTGTACAGTATAACACACTAGGTAAGGGCATGGATTCTGTAGCTCAGCTTCTTCATAGCATTGTTGTAAGAATTAAATGAACATCTGCAGAGGCCTTAGGACAGTGCCTGACATGAGGCAAGCAGAATATGTGGTACATTATAGTATAAAACATAGCTCAACACAGAAGTTTTATAAGGCTGAGGTAATATCATACTGAATGGGCAAAAACTGGAAGCATTCCCTTTGAAAACTGGCACAAGACAGGGATGCCCTCTCTCACCACTCCTATTCAACATAGTGTTGGAAGTTCTGGCCAGGGAAATCAGGCAGGAGAAAGAAATAAAGGGTATTCAATTAGGAAAAGAGGAAGTCAAATTGTCCCTGTTTGCAGATGACATGATTGTATATCTAGAAAACCCCACTGTCTCAGCCCAAAATCGCCTTAAGCTGATAAGCAACTTCAGCAAAGTCTCAGGATACAAAATCAATGTGCAAAAATCACAAGCATTCTTATACACCAATAACAGACAAACAGAGAGCCAAATCATGAGTGAATTCCCGTTCACAATTGCTTCAAAGAGAATAAAATACCTAGGAATCCAACTTACAAGGGATATGAAGGACCTCTTCAGGGAGAACTACAAACCACCACTCAATGAAATAAAAGAGGATACAAACAAATGGAAGAACATTTCATGCTCATGGGTAGGAAGAAATCAGTATCGTGAAAATGGCCATACTGCCCAAGGTAATTTATAGATTCAATGCCATCCCCATCAAGCTACCAATGACTTTCTTCACAGAATTGGAAAAAGCTACTTTAAAGTTCATATGGAACCAAAAAAGAGCCTGCATTGCCAAGTCAATCCTAAGCCAAAAGAACAAAGCTGGAGGCATCACACTACCTGACTTCAAACTATACTACAAGGCTACAGTAACCAAAACAGCATAATAGTGGTACCAAAACAGAGAGATAGATCAATGGAACAGAACAGAGCCCTCAGAAATAATACCACACATCTACAGCCATCTGATCTTTGACAAACCTGACAAAAACAAGCAATGGGGAAAGGATTCCCTATTTAATAAATGGTGCTGGGAAAACTGGCTAGCCATATGTAGAAAGCTGAAACTGGATCCCTTTCTTACACCTTATACAAAAATTAATTCAAGATGGATTAAAGACTTAAATGTTAGAACTAAAACCATAAAAACCCTAGAAGAAAACCTAGGCAATACCATTCAGGACATAGGCATGGGCAAGGACTTCATGACTAAAACACCAAAAGCAATGGCAACAAAAGCCAAAATTGACAAATGGGGTCTAATTAAACTAAAGAGCTTCTGCACAGCAAAAAAAAAAAACTACCATCGGAGTGAACAGGCAACTTACAGAATGGGAGAAAATTTTCACAACCTACTCATCTGACAAAGGGCTAATATCCAGAATCTACAAAGAACTCAAACAAATTTACAAGAAACAAACAAACAACCCCATCAAAAAGTGGGCAAAGGATATGAACAGACACTTCTCAAGAGAAGACATTTATGCAGCCAACAGACACATGAAAAAATGCTCATCATCACTGGCCATCAGAGAAATGCAAATCAAAACCACAATGAGACAGCATCTCATACCAGTTAGAATAGCGATCATTAAAAAGTCAGGAAACAACAGGTGCTGGAGAGGATGTGGAGAAATAGGAACACTTTTACACTGTTGGTGGGACTGTAAACTAGTTCAACCATTGTGGAAGTCAGTGTGGTGATTCCTCAAGGATCTAGAGCTAGAAATACCATTTGACCCAGACATCCCATTACTGGGTATATACCCAAAGGATTATAAAACATGCTGCTATAAAGACATATGCACACCTATGTTTATTGCAGCACTATTCACAATAGCAAAGACTTGGAACCAACTCAAATGTCCATCAATGATAGGCTGGATTAAGAAAATGTGGCACATATATACCACGGAATACTATGCAGCCATAAAGAAGGATGAGTTTATGTCCTTTGTAGGGACATGGATGAAGCTGGAAACCATCATTCTCAGCAAACTATCACAAGGACAAAAAACCAAACACCGCATGTTCTCACTGATAGGAGGGAACTGAACAAGGAGAACACTTGGACACAGGAAGGGGAACATCACACACTGTGGCCTGTTGTGGGGTGGGGGGAGGGGGGAGGGCTAGCATTAGGAGATACACCTAATGTAAATGACGAGTTAATGGGTGCAGCACACTAATATGGCACATGTATACATATGTAACAATCCTGCACGTTGTGCACATGTACCCTAGAACTTAAAGTGTAATAAAAACAAATAGAGACATAAACTTTGAATATGCTTCTCCATGCCCCATCATGCATGCTTCCATCAGGGTATATACTTCCCACTTTGGAGATCACCAGCTAAACAGTTAGTATTTGCTACCGGGCAGACCATCCCACTGCACTACCTTGAGTAAATTCACCCATTGCAGCCTCACTGTCCTCATCTGTAAAATGATAACAGTTACTAGTATCCTGGTTGTTGAAGGACTAAATGCACTACATCCAGTCAAACACTTAGCCCAGCACATCAGTACTCAATACAATGTTACATGCGATTATTGTCATAAAAGGAATGGTCATTGTATTAAAATCAGGAAAGAGAAAAAAACAAAAATTGTCCATACTCCTACAGGATCATATACAATCACTGTAAAATAATATTGGCATATGTTTTTTTGAGACCTTCTTCTAAAGCTTATACACACACATATTTTGCATAATTGGATCATACTGTACATTCTGTGGTGGGTCTCTTTTTAATGGCTATAAAGTATAATATCTTATAGGCTCAGAATAATTTATTTACCCAGCCCTATTGTTGGTCATTTATATTTTTTCCAATATTTTTTCATTTTAAGTAACCCCGGGATGAATACTTTTTTTAACAGCTTCATTGGGATATACTTTACACCTCATAAAATTCACCCACTTAAAGTGTACAATTCAATGGTTTTTAGTGTATTCAGAGTTGTGCAACCATCACCACAATCTAAGTTTGGAATATTTTTGTCATTCCTAAAAGAAACCTACACCGAGTGTAGTCATCCCCGAACCACCCCTCCCAGACCCAGGCGACCTCCAATGTACATGATGTTTCTGTAGATTTGTCTATTCTGGGCATTTCATATAAATGGGATCACAAAATATGTGGTCTTTTGTGTCTGGACTCTTTCAGTTAATGTTTGCGAGGCTCATCCACATTATAGATCTACCAACACTTCATTCCTTTTTATTGCTGAATATTCCATGGAACAGATATACCACATTTTATTTATCCATTCATCAGTAATGGATATTTGGGTTGTTTCCAAGAGGAATAATCTTATAGGTTAATCTTTGCACACATCTTAGTTGGTTCCTTTGAATATATTCCTAGACATGAAAATGCTAGGTGAAAGATGATACACATAATTTCTAAACTTTTGAATATTAGACACTTTCAATTAAAGCTTTATTTCTCACTTGAGCACACTGCTTCCTTTCTCATTTGAAGGGTCACTGCTCTTCATCCTATCAACTACAAAACTTTTCTAATCTGTTCCTTGTGATGCCTGGAGATATTTGCAATTTTTAATCTTCTAAAGCAACATCCCCAGGGATTCTATCCTCTTTTGGATATCAGAGACTCTGATGGACAAGGACACTCCAAAAGGAAACAAATAGTGGCCAGCATAGTGGCTTATGCCTATAATCCCAGCATTTTGGGAGGCTGAGACCAGAGGATTGCTTGAGGCCTGGAGTTAGAGACCAGCCTGGGCAAGATAGCAAGACCCCATCTCTACAAAAAATTAAAAATAAAAAAAATAAGCTGGGCATGGTAGCACATGCCTGTAGTCCCAACTACCCAGGAGGTTGAGGTAGGAGGATCACTTGAACCCAGGAGTTCGAGGTTACAGTGAGCTATGATCGCACCACTGCCCTCCAGTCTGGATGACAGAGCAAGACCCTATCTCAAAAACAAAAAACAAAAAGAAAAAGGAAAAAAAAGGAAATAAACAGTATTTACTTGTATCATTCTTTACCATTTTCAACTGGAAGCCCCCTTGAGTGTGACATTAATGAAAATCAGCTTGTAAGACCTGTAAGTGGCAGGTAGTCTCTTTAAAGCATCTCACTTTGTCCTTGTAAGTAGGTGTTTCTACTATCAACTCTTGAAAGTGGTTAATATCCAGAAAAATAATTTCTTATTCAGTAAAATTTTGACCCAAGGTTTCATAGCACCTAAGAAGCCAAGTATCATTAGGCTCATAATCTTATTTATTTACAACATGTTACAGATAAACTGACTTTCTCCTTCTTAAGAATTTGAAGGAAGTGAAAATTTGTTTTCTACATGCTGTGGATTTTAATCCAACATAGCTGTTAAACTCTTGGGGCGGCCTCCTGGGTGAAATCTACTCACACATTTTCTTTATTATATGAAAGGATCCTGTGGGGAAGGCAGCTGGTGGGTAAACACCAGGCTTAAGCCTTAGTCAGTGTGAATCCTGGATAATGTTTACAAATAGAATGGTCTCTGCAGCAACCAACTAACAGTAGATAAGAGAGCTGCCTCATTTACAGCTGCGTTTAATCTTTCCAAAGCCTGAAAAATATTCGCTGAATGCTGGTGAATAGGATGGCTTATGGTGCCCTCACCTTCACCCCTGGACACGCTTCCTCCACTGACCTTTCTGGTCACAAGCAACAAAGGTGGTTAAAAATACTCCATTCTTTGTACAAAGACCATCCACTGCAACCCCAAGGCCCTTAATGTTATTATCCGTGGTGCTGATGGATTGGCCCTGATCTTCACCCCACTTCCTCTTCAGAACAACATGCATTTATGTTGAGAAGACTGGCGGGGACTCATAAGTGTTGGAATTCTCTTACATGTCAATTAGGGGAGGCATTTTACACAGGATATCCAATTTCAACATAACAACCACCCACAAAGTAGGTGCTGTTATGCCCATTCTAAGGATGAGAAAGTGGAGGCATAGTTGTGCTGTGCATCCTGGAACCCAAGTGTAAAAAAAAAAAAATCTTATTAAATACAGACTTCTTATGAATGTACTTAGGAAGTGTATTAATTCCTCAGAGTAAATAAAGGTAACTCTACTGCTAAATTCTTTTTTTTTTTCTTTTTGAGACAGGATCTCGTTTTACCATCCAGGCTGGAGTGCACTGGCAACATCATTGCTCACTGGAGCCTCGACCTCCCTGGCTCAAGCAATCCTCCTGCCTCAGCCTCCCGAGTCTGGGACTATAGGCGGGGGCCACCACACCCAGCTACAGCTAATTTTTTTTTGGGGGGGTGGGTAGAGATGGGGTCTCACTATGTTGCCCAGGCTGATCCTGAACTCCTGAACTCAAACAATTCTCCTGCCTTGGCCTCCTAATGTGCTGAGATTACAGGGGTGAGCTACAGTACCTGGCATCCTACTGTTAAATTCCTGCCTCTCAGCTGGAGACAGTGCACACTGCGGTGACAATTTATTTTAATATAAATGCTGCAGTGCTGTACTTTCCAAGGTGTTAATTTCAGAGAAAATGTTCCACCAAAAATTGGGTGGGTCATATGATCAATAAATTTTGTTAAATTAAATTGTACAGGATTCTTGAGTGTGGACCTTCATAGAGATTCTAATATAGGGATGTGTATTGTGAAGCCCCAAGATGGGTGAAGAATCAATACTATTTTTGTGGAACACCAATTAGCCTTTAACGGAGCTGTTTTTTGTGACACACACAAGCAGAATGAACTTCTTAATGGCCATTCATTTTTGGTTTGATTTTTAAATAGGCAGTATATACAGACAGTAAATTTTGAGTATCCAGAGTTATTCAGTGAAAGGTCCATCTCTCTTTAACCTTTGCCTCTAAAATTCTCTCTTAAGAAACAACTATTGATTTCAAGTTCTAAGATATTTTAGGCATATGCAACCATGCATGCATGTATGTATGTGTGTATATGTGTAAGTTTGTGTGTGTGTGTGTGTGTTTCAGTTTTGAGTCACAGTATATATATTGTTCTGTACCTTGTATTTTTACTTAATAGATGTTAGAAATCAGTCCATATCCATATATATAAGGCTGTGTCACTTTTTTAATACCTACATAGTATTTTACGGTATAGATGTGTTAAATATGTTTAACCAGTACCATATTGATGGATATTTAGAATATTTCTAATCTTTTACTGCTACAAACAGTGCTGTAGGGGGTACCCTTGTACATTTTTCTTTGCACCATGGTGTTTCTTGTATCAGATTTTGATTTTTAGAAAGGGGCATCATAATATAATATGATTCTGTGAGGTCAAAAATGGCCCAGGTTTGCAGCCTTCTGATGGTCTGGCTTGATCCAGAGACAGAGAAGAATTTAGAGTTTACAGAACTAAGCCCTAAAAAAAATTGTCAGAGTCTGTTTAAAATAGAGGGAAAAATAGGTTATTTTTTCAGAGGTAAGAAAAATTAAGGTTTTTTAAAAATCCTATTTCTTTTAGAGGTAAAGAGGTTTCGGGTTATATGCATGTTCCTACACATGGCCATATGGAACTTAAGGAATGAAATCTCTAAGAACAGGGATTTCCCACATGGATAACCTTTGATTCTTAACTGAAAAAGTAACTGCTTTATTCACCCTGGTTCAGAAGCAATAGTTTTGCTTCCTCACTATCTTGTACTGCATTTAGTTTCTGCCAAACAGCATTTCATTGACTCTAAATATTAAAAGTTGTTCTTTCTCCTGAACATATTTCTCCCTCTTCTTTTTTGTTTCCTGAATGGCAAAAAATAACATAATAAAGGGTAACATTTTACGTAAGAAAAAAATAAAAACTTTTATTTTATTAAACGAGGTTAATATCTAGTTGGAATTCAACAACAGAACTTGATAGAAAGAAGTGCTCCTATATTTTGTTCAACAGCTTTACTGCTGATGTCTTCCACTTTTTAAAATATCAATTTTATCAACAGGTTTCAATCGCATAACAGGCTGGGAAAATTTCCTTGAGGACAAATTACTGTTGGGACAAATTACATGGCTTCCAACGTGGTTGCTCCAGCTATTATTTCGTTATTTCCTAGTCAATGAGAATAGGGGAAGGAAGAAAGAAAGCATCCTCCTAGCCCAAACTCAGATATATGAACACAGCTGACTACAAAGTAGGCTAGGGAAAGTAGTCACTAATTGGTCATCCACCTGCCCAGATAAAACTTGGAGGAATATTCTATCATTAAAAGGATAAAAGGTAAGCAACCAATGGGCCAAAGAAGAAATCACAAGGGAAATTTAAAAATATCAGGTGATTTAAGAATAGGTTGCATTATCTGGTCCTCGTTTGGGACAGTACAGAGCAACATATTATAGCCACCTTTCATCATAAAGTGCCATCACTCTGGGTCAGGCACAACAACCTATGAGGTGGATGCTTACAACCACCTATAAGGTGGGTACTGCTGTTATCTCCATTTCATAGACAAGGAATCTAGAGCACAGGACAATCTCAAGACCACACAGCTAGAATGTTGTAGAGCTAGAATTCGAACCCATTGTTTTAAAACCTTATTCTCTAGACTAGGTCTTGAATTATTTTAAACCCAAATACATGTAATCACCTGTTGAGACCAGAAGTTTTGTCTCTGCTCCCATCTAGCTATGTCAAGTGATACATGGATGATCACTGTTCACAGGCTTCTGCAGCAGTGGGGTTTGTTCTACATTTGAGCAGCCCTGCTCCAGAATGACATCTCTCCAGGCCAGACGGTGAAGCAAGCTCTATGACACAGGTGATGGTTTCAAGGAAGGAGAGATTCTGACCATTTTATTACCTCCCCTGGGACAGAAGCGATCGCTTGCAGTGCCATCTAACTCTACGTCTTCATTTGAGGCCAGTTGAACGGGCAAGTCTGTTGCCAAATTCCAACAGAAACATTCATCAGAATTTTCCCTTAGGAATTTTTGCAAAAACTAGCTGTTCCCTCCCGCCATGTTGTAATATGTAGAAATTGTCATCTAGTTAGGGGCACACAGAATCAAGTATGACAAGTTATCAATTTCCCCTTTTTCAAGGTGCTGGAAGTGAGTCATTAAGTAAATCTTGACTATCAGGGTGTCTTCAGACCTCTAAAGAAGCATTTGATGAAAGAGTTCTCAGAAACGTGGGTCTAAATTTGATTCTAGTCCTGAGGGCATCTGGTCAATTGCATTTGTCTTCTGCAGCTGTATAAACTCATCTACTGCTGGAAAATCTCAGAAACCTTGTAGAGTCATATGTCATTTTATTGCACTTCACAGATATTAATTTTTTGTTTTGTTGTGTTTTTTACAAACTGAAGTTTTATGGCAACCCTATATCAAGCAAATCTATTGGTGCCATTTTTCCAACAGCATGTACTCACTTTATGTCACTGGGTCACATTTTAGTAATTTTACTAAAATTTTAGTAAAATTTGATACTAAAGCGAGTATCAAATATTGCAATCAAGCAAGTCACATGATTTTTTGATTTCCCAGTGCATATAAAAGTTCTGTTTACACTCTACTATGGAGTATAAACAGAGCTTCTATATGCACTGGGAAATCAAAAAATCATGTGACATGCTTGATTGCAATATTTAACACTCACTTTATTGAGGTGGTCTGGAACTGAACCTGCAGTATCTACAAGGTATGCTTGTGCCTCCCAAGGTCTCTGTTTCCTCCTGAATATTCGTCCAGAACAATTTTGTCTACTTTAAGACAGGGTTCTGGGATTAAATTACATAATCCCTATAGAATACTTAGTATATAGTAAACTGATAGTAATAATAGCTATTTTTGTTATTAGCTCAAACTCCACAAAAAATTAGAGAGATGAAAATATTGTAACATAAAACAATAGTGTCAGAAGCAGTAGCCAAATAAAGATGAGAAATGAAGTCAGTCCAGAAGTCTATATAAAAACTATTAAGCAATTTATCTTATGGTGATGATTCATAGACGTTTTATTCTTCTCCTTGATAATGAATTGCCTTTGTATTACTTTTATTATCAGACAAAACAATAAAGCAGTTTCCACTTGGGGAGAAAGAACTTAGACGAAGTTCGGGTGTTTCTGAAATTATAAATCAAGGATAAAAGCAATTTAACTTTCAAATTCTCAGTTTTCATGCACTCTGCAAGGAAAGGAGCTCAGCCCATGAGTATACTTGTAGATCAAAATTTACACGTTTAAGGCTACAGAGCTCTAACAGGCCAGGCAACAAGCAAGCCAAAGGTGTTGATGACCACAGCAGGCAGGCTCACACTTACTAATACTACTTGCAGCCCTAAACTCCCATACACTACTCTATAATTTCCAGACCACCCACATTTACACTAACAAGTCCACATACAGGGCACAACAAGCATTCTCATGCAGTTCTGTCATCATGCCCAGTTTTCATGCCTGACCTTTTCTCATACTTCAGAACATTCTGACACTTCCTCTCTGCCTAACTTCAAAGCAGTGAGCATGGGAGAATAATTTACATTCTTATAGTTGACCAATAAATCTAACCATTTTTTCCTTGCAGACCAATAGAGCATTTTATTTACATGTGGGGTCATTTATAAATAGAGTATTAAGCTCATAAAGATATCTCAGAACAAACACCATTTTTCCAAGTATGTTTAATGCATTCTTGGGGTTAAGATTTTGTTGAGATTAGATATGTCGCCCTGATCAACTGCCATAAGGACATTTACTGCATTAAATTTTATCAAATACAGATCTTCAGGTTCATGGTCCCAGTAGTTGTATAAGCATCACTGCAGAATCTATTTATTTTGCATTTCATTTTTTTTCCCTAAGGCAAATCCTCTTTAAAACCATGTCGGATAAGATTTTTTAAAATCTTTTTAAACTGAAAAAGAATTTATAATTTTTTTAATGTTCAGGTTGCCTTTGTTTAAAATGTGCCAGCCACTATGCTAGGCCCTGAGGATACCTAGGCAAAACACACATAGTCCCTGCCTACATGCAGCTTAGAGTACAGACGGGAAGCAGCAAGAAGAATACCATGCCTATATAATCACACATGCCTGTATAATTAAAAACACAGGATGCAGTGGGCACATGTGGTGGCCATGGAAACACAACTCTCCAACTGCAGGGAGCATACCTGACTGACAGCCCCAGCTGTCGCTCCTCTAGATCCTTCAGGCCACCCCCAGCCAATGGCTCCCATTGCTATCAGACGCAGAACTTGTCTAAAGTGCATCTTGGGCTAAGAACACCCCACTGGCATCACTGAAGTGTTCTTAGAGCTGAGTAGAGTCTGAGACTCTTCCTATCCATTCCTTCTTCCTTCCCCTTCTCCTTTCTCAAGGATCAGACCTGCATTTGTGGTCTGAAGGCTCTCCCTGCCTATTCTTACCCCACTTACCCCTGCACTGTATCCTGCACAGGTGTTTTCCCTCGTATGTCCCTTGGACATGCTTCTCAGAGGACCTGGACTATATACAACTTAGAAGAGAGGAGTACAACCTAGTCTGAGGGATCAGCGAAGACATCCTGGAGGGGGCAATAAATGAGATGAGTACAAGTAGAAAGCAATGATGCTAAGAGGAGGCAATGAACATTCCACATACAGAAATTAGCATGTCAAAGATCCTCTGTCACAGGACAAAAGAATAAAGAAGAGAGCTTTATGTTCTTTGCCTAGAATACAAAGCAAGAGAGAGAAGAAGCTGCAGAGGTAAGCAAGGACCAGATAAAAAGAAGAGGAACAAGAAAAGCATCTACTCTGGCTCACCATAGTGAGGCACGGCACGGGGCTGGAGTTAAGAGGAAAACCCCTACATACATAGACTTGGGCCCTACTTAATGCTTTCATAATAATTTATTTACTTATTTGGTTTTAATATCTTAATAAGGAAGGCAAACAAAGAAGAAAGCCAACACTTTCTTGGGTTAACCACATAATTTCTTGGGTTAATGTAGCACTTTTGGTAAAGCTAAAGTATTCATATAGTACAGGCTAAGCTACTATAACAAAGAGACCATGAAAATACAATGGTTTAATTGAAATAAATCGTATTTTTTCTTTTTACATAATGGTCTAAAGAGAAGCAGAGAATCTAGGGCAGGTGGATAGTTCTGCTCTATAGAGTTACCCAGGGATCCATGATGATGGGTGAGCTCTGCCATTTTTCAAACATGGCTTCCAACGTGGTTGCTCCAGATATTATTATTTCCTCATTTCCTAGTCAATGAGAATAGGGGAAGGGAGAAAGAGGATCCTACTGGCCCAAACTCAGACACATGAACACAGCTGATTGCAAAGTAAGCTAGGGAAAGTAGTCTCTAACTGTGCATCTTCCCACCCAAATAAAACTTGGAGGAATGTTCTATCATTAAAAGGATAAAAGGTAAGCAACCAATGGGTCAAAAAAGACATCACAAGGGAAATTTAAAAATATACTGAGATAAGTGAAAATCAAAATATTACATACCAAAATTTATGACATTCAGTGAAAGCAGTCATAAGAGGAGAGTTTGTAGCTGTAAATGCATATATTAAAAAAGAAGACTGATCTCATATCAACAACCTAACTTTATAACTCAAAGAACTAGGAAAATAAGAACAAATTAAATGCAAAGCTAACAAAAGGAAGGAAATAATAAAGATTAGAGCAGAGATAAACAAAATAGAGAGTAGAAAATTTATAGAAAAAGAGTCAATGAAACTGAGTATTTTGAAAAAATCAACAAATTTGATAAGTTCTTAGATGAACTAAGAAAAAAAGATAAGACTCAAAAAACTAGAATTAGAAAGGAAAGAGATGTTAGAAGCAATGTTGTAGAAATAAAAGGGATTATAAGAGAATACAATGAACAATTGTATACCAACAGATTGGATAATGTAGAAGAAACATAAGAATTCCTAGAAACACACAACCTATCAAGACTGAATCATGAAGAAATACAAAATCTGAACAGACCCGTAACTAATAAGCAGATTGAATCAGTAATCTAAAACCTCCCAACAAAGAAAAGCCCAGGCCCAGATGGCTTCACTGGAGAATTCTGCCAAACATTTGAAAAAGAATAACACCAATCCTCCCCAAACTCTTCCAAAAACATTGAAGAACAGTAAACACATCCAAACTTATTTTATGAGGCCAGCATTACCTTAATACCAAAGCCAAAGATGCTACAAGAAAACTACTGACCAATATCCCTAAAAAATAATGATGAAAAAACTTCAACAAAATCCTAACAAACAGAATTCAACAGCATACTAAAAGGATTATATAGGGCAACCAAGTGAGATTTATTTCTGGAATACAAAGATAGTTCAACATGAAAAAAACAACCAATTTATAAATTACTACTGTATATTACATTAACAGAATAAAGGACAAAAACCATGGAATCAACTCAATCAATGCAGAAAAAGTACATGAAAAGATTAAACACCCTTTTATGACAAAAACAGTCAACAAATTAGAAATAAAAGGAAACTACTTCAACATAATTAAGGCCATATATGAAAAATCCACAGCTAACATAATACTCAGTGGTGAAAGACAAAGCATTTCCTCTAAGATCAGGAACAAAACAAGGATCCCAGCTTTTGCCAGTTCTTTTCAACATAGTATTGAAAGTCCAAGCCAGAGCAATTAGGCAAGAAAAAGAAATAAAAGGCATCCAAATTGGAAAGAAGGAAGTAAAATGGTCTCTGATCACAGATGACAAATCTTATATGTAGATAAACCTAAAGATTCCACCAAAGAATCTGTTAGAATTAATGAACAACTTCAGCAAGATTGCAGGATACAAAATTGATATAAGAAATCAGTTGCATTTCTATACACTTACAATGAACAATTTGAAAAGGAAATTAGGGAAACAATTTCATTTACCATGGCATCAAAAAGAATAAAATATTTAAGAATAAGCTAAGCAAGGAGGTGAAAGAGTTGTACACTGAGAACTACAAAACATTGCTGAAAAAAAAATAAAGAAATAGGTCAAGTTCAGTGGCTCATGCCTGTAATCCCAACACTTTGGGAGGCCAAGGCAGGTAGAACACTTGAGGTCAAGATTTCAAGACCAGCCTGGCCAATGGGGTGAAAGCCTTTCTCTACTAAAAATATAAAACTTAGCCAGGCGTGGTGGTGGGCACCTGTTGTCCCAGCTACTCAGGAGGCTGAGGCAGGAGAATCACTTAAACCTGGGAGACAGAGGTTACAGTGAGCTGAAATCATGCCATTGCATTCCAGCTTGGGTGACAGAGCAAGACTCCATCTTAAATAAATAAATAAACAAATGGAAAGACATTCTGTGTTCATGAATTGAAAAACTTAATACTGTTAGGATGTCCATGTTACCCAAAATGATCTACAGATTCAAAACAATCCCTGTCAAAATCCCAATGGCATTTTTTGAAGAAATAGAAAAATCCATCCTAAAATTCCTATGGATTCTCAAGGGACACTGAATAGCCAAAATACTTTTGAAAAAAATGAACAAAGTTGGAAGACTCATACTTCCTGATTTAAAAACATATTATAAAACTGCAAGAATCAAAGCTATGTGGTACTGGCATAAAGACATACAAATAGACCAATGGGATAGAGTAGAGGTCCCAGAAACAAACATTCACATATATGATCAAATGATCTTCAACAAGGAGCCTAAATCACTCAGTGGGGAAAGGTGTCTTACATGGCAGGAACAGGAGCAAGAGAGAGTTGGGTGGGGTAGGGGGTGCAACACACTTTTAAAGAGATAGATCTCTCAAGAACTCACTATCACGAGAACAGGACCAAGGGGCTGGTGCTAACCATTCATGAGACATCCACCCCCATGATCCAATCATCTTCCACCAGGTACCACCTCCTACGTTGGGGATTACAATTCCACATGAGATTTGGGTGGGGCCACAGATTCAAACCATATCACCAGACTAAAGGAATGAGAAGTCATGCTCTACCTTCTTAAGACTGCAGTATCTTCAATTATTTTGAAGTCTTTTGCATGGGAAATTTGTCTATTCTCCCCAATTTATTTACGTATTTGGTCTTTCATTTGTATCAGTATGGACTCATGGGTATTTTATTCTTTGGGTTATAATTCAATACTATTTTATTTACTTTCTTGCTCAAACTGTTGCAGCTTTGGCCATTGAGATCTCTTTCATTAGGCTCCTGTGTTCCTTTGATGTATTCCCATCATTGTGGCCAAAAATAATTTTCAAAATATTAAAAACATAATGACAAAATAGATATAGAATATGTATCTAAAGATTTATTTAATTAATAAAGAAACCAGAAGGATGATAGAGTTCAAAGGAAGACACAAGAAACTGACGCATATATAGTTTCTAAATGGAAAATATAATGCCGAAATAAGATTGCTAAATTAGAAGCAATGCTGGTTAATGTCATACACTGCATTAAACCTATAACTTTTGGGGTTAACATCTCTCATGAACAAAATCATTTGCATCTTTGGGTAAGCAGAATAACTGCCCCCAAAAGATAGCCATGTCTTGGCCAGTTGCAGTGGCTCATGCTTGTGCTTTGTGAGGGTGACGCAGGAGGAACATTGGGGCTAAGAGTTCAAGACCAGCCTGGGCAACAAAGAGAGACTCCATCTCTACAAAAAATTAAAAAATTAGCCAGGTGTGGTGGTGCATGCCTGTAGTCCCAACTACTCAGGAGGCTGAGGCAGGAAGATTGCTTCAACCCAGGGGTTTGAGGCTGTGGTGAGCAATGATGGCATTACTGCATTCTACTGTGGGCAACACAGCAAGACCCTATCTCTAAAATAACAATAATAATAAATATTTCCATGCCTTAATTCTGGAAACTGCAGATATATCATTTACATGACAAAAGAGGTTTTGTTGCAGATGTGATGAAGTTAAGGATCTTAAGACGGGGATGTTATTTAGGTGAGCCCAATGTAATAATAAGAATCCTAATAAGAGAAAGGAGGAAAGAGGGTCAAAGTCAAAAAGAGATTGGAAGATGTTATACTGCAACTTTGAAAATGGAGAAAGAGCCCAAAGCCAAGGAATATAGGCAGCTCCTAGAAAGTAGAAAACACAAAGGAACAGGTTTTCCCCCTGGAACTTCCAGAAGGAATGCAACCCTGCCAACATCTTGATTTTAGCCCGGTGAAACCTGGCAAGGACTTCTGAGCTACAGAGCTATAATGCAATAAATTTGCGCTTGTATTAAACCATTAAACTTGTGGTAATTTGTCATGGTAGCAATAGGAAATTAACACAATCTCTACCAGAGAGAAGTCATTGGATCTTATCAGTTTTCTATGAGTTAACATTTAACACTATAGAATCTGGTCTCTAAGCAATAATTAATCATCAGTGAAACAAAGTTATTATTCCCTAGAGAGCTGGAAAACTGCTGGGTGGGCTTGATGGAACAGAGCTCTAACAGTGTGTTGAACAGTCATCTTTTTGCTATATTCCCAAATTTTCGATAACCTTTCTTAACATCTCTTTGCTGTGCCCATATTTCTCTCAGAAGCATTCACATACTTCCATACCTCTCCTCCCTCTGGAGGGTAGCATTGTTACTGCACATTAACCCATTATTTGGGGGCCTTTGATAGCTTTGGACTCTTTACACATGAGGCCTTTGAAAGGGCAGTATCTTAAGGATGAGATTTAATGGTCAGACAATTTACCTTGCCTTTGGAAAGTTTCAGGTCATATCTCTGATACTAATGCTACTTTCTGTTAAACATTTTTTAAAAATCCATTGACACCAAAGTTTATACATTAACTGACATTGTTCCTGAAGCCAGAATCTGTAAATGCATATTTCTTGTTTTTTCAATAATATGCAATATGTACAACATACTCCCTTCATTCCACTTTTTCCTCTGTGATGGCTCGCCCAAATACCACCCTATGTCAGATTGATTTGTTCAGCCCAACAACCTTGTGAAAAAAAGGGCACCAGTCACATAAATAGACATCATAAAGATTAAGAAATAATTGAACAGAGAAAAAAAATTTAACTGAAAGTAGTGTTAGGATCAGAGATATAATCCAAATCCTTCCAAAGGGAAGGAAAATTGCCTGACCATTAAGTCTCATCCTTAAGATATTGACCTTTCAAAGGCTTCATGTGTAAGCAGTCCAAAACTATCAAAGACCCCCAAATAACGGATTAATGCACAGTGACAATGCTACCCTCCAGGGACATGCTGTGAAAAGAACCGGGCTTCCTGACTCCAATCTTCTGCTTTCAAATCCACCCTGCATGCCCCACCCAGCCTCTTCTTCAGAAAACACTTTTCCAGCTCACAACATCCTTGAGCCTCCTTACTGCCTTCAACTCAAGTGTGGAACCTCAAATGCCTCTGTTACCTATCTGGCTCCATTCCTGCTGCACATGTTATAAGAAACCCCTGCTGGCCTAGTGCAGTCGTTTTCCTACTTAAGTGTCCATGAACATCACCCGGAGTGTTTGCAAAAACAGCTTGCTAGGCTGCACCACAGAGTTTCTGATTCTGTAGAGAGTAAAACTCAAGAATCTGCATTTCTAACAAGTCCCCAAGAGATGCTGCTGCTGCTGCTGGTTTAGACATCATACTTTGAGAACCACAGGAATCTGAGCTCTGGGCTACTCCTTTTTTAAGCGAACTTAGAATAATTAAAAAGTGACCCCTAGCAAATAGGAGACTTTTGGGGTGATAAAGATATTCTTTATCTTGATTGGTGCAGAGATTACAATGTGTATGCCTTTGTCAATTTCATCAAATTATATACTTAAAGTCGGTGTACTTTACTGTATATGAATAATGCTTTAATAAAAATGATCTTAAATTTTTTAAAATAAAGAAACAATGTATTCTTATACATTGGACATAGCTGATCAATCATCATTCAGTGATGACTTACCGAGTCCCTTCTTCCCTTCTTAATGTAAAGCTAAGTTCTGGGAATATAAAGGTGGCTAAGATGCTAAGCTTGTCTGGAAATGTCTCCCATTCTGATGGTGAATACTGAGAAGTATACTGCCAATTATAATATTACATAGTAAATGTTAGAATAGAGAAAAGGCAAGACCATATAGAATTTGGCACTAGAAATAACAGTATTCTATTTCTACTATCCTTTTCTTAAAGAACTCTGTGGTCCACATTGTAGCAGAGAATGTAACACCTGGTGTTATCTACCCTTCCAACCCCTGGGCCACAGCTGGCTGGAGCAAAGATTGACCCCTGACCAAGCTAGACCAACCCAACATGTTTGGAACAAGGATTTTGAAGGTGAGCCAGTTAGAGTTAGCTATGGGAAGCTATAATGTTTAGGACTGAGCCCTGTGCAAGCCAAGGAAGGTAGGCTGAAGAGACTAGCAGGGAAACAAGACCAGCCCCCTGTAGATCTAGGGCAATTCCTGATAAGGTTCTGGTTCCTCTGAGACCTGGATGGACTCTTTGCAAAGAGTGCTGGGAGATTCTTCTGGGGGCAGTGGTTCTCAAATACAAACGTGCAGAAGCAACATCCAGGCAGCTTGTTTCTGTGTTGACACCTCAGATTCCCCTCTGAAGAATCTGTTGAGAAGGTGTGGGCATGGCACAAGAATGGGGATGTTTAACAGGCACCCCAGTGATCATGATGGAAGTCTGTGGGTTATATTCTGAGAAACAGTATCCTCCATTTGTTTGTTTGTTTTTAACTTCAGCCCCTTTGAGTGGGTGTCTGGTTCTTAGAATCAAAAAGTATTAATCAAGGCAGTGCATATTACCAAGGTTTGGGAAGTAAAGGCAAGCCATTAGACAAAGTGATATGTGGGTCCTCAGGGATGAGTGGGAATTAGCCAAGTGGAGTGTGAATGTGTGCATGGCTGGGGAGAGCAGGGGAAAGCTAGGTTGTGCAAAGGACCTCTGTCAAGAGGGAGTCTGGTATATCTAAGGATCCAAAATTCAATATGAATAGAGCAGCAGCATCTGTGTGTGTGTGGCGGGAGCTGATAGGTGGGTAGAGAGAGAACACTGACCAATAACCAGGAATCCTCCTGTTGGAAAGCAGTCATCCTCTTACTTCTTCTCATGGGCAATACTCTATTCCTCCTCATGCCTCAGGGAGCCTGCTGGCTTTTTGGCTGCTATCTTCTATTTTCTCTACCTAGACCCTTTCCCTCTCTGGTTAGCTTCCCTAATGTTTCTAGAATCAAAACCCCACATTTTAATTTTAATTGTTTTTATTTCCATAGGTTTTGGGGGGGAACAGTTGGTAGTTGGTTACATGAGTAAGTTCTTTAGTGGTATTTGTGGGATTTTGGTGCACCCATCACCCGAGCAGTGTACACTGAACCCAATTTGTAGTCTTTTATCCCTCACCCCCTCCCATCTTTTCCCGAGTCCCCAAAGTCTACCGTATAATTCTTATGCCTTTGCATCCTCATAGCTTAGCTCCCATTTATGAGTGAGAACATACGATGTTTGGTTTTCCATTCCTGAGTTACTTCACTTAGAATAATAGTCTCCAATTTTGTCCAGGTTGCTGAGAATGCCATTAATTCATTCCTTTTTGCGGCTGAGTAGTATTCCATATATATATACATATATTCCATCATATATATACATATATAACAGAAAAGAGATTTGGGGTGTATACCAGATACCTCTTGGGCTGCACCCTGCAACCTCTCTTCTGGGCTGCTCCCTGCCTCAGCTATACCACAGGTCTCTCTCTTTCTGTCCTGGGGCTTGGCATGGGATGGCTGCTGGAAGCCACTCATTGTGAGGGAGCTAACACCCAAGAAGAAACCCTTGGCCAAAAGGGGACAAGAGCCCATGGAAAAATATTCTTTTTTTCTTCCTGGTGGGTAGAAAATTCTAAGGTGCATTTTACATAGCATCTCAAAGCATCCTCAGTGGGACTGAGGTCTGGTGGCCACTTCCCAATCCTTGCTCCTGCTCCTTGAGATCTCTTCCCAGAATAAACCACAGGCACCCAAGCTCTTATACTAGCTGACATCAATAATGACCAAAGGGAAGGATTAAGGTCATCAGAATATTAGAAAGGCTTATTTATCTACCCTGGTCTACTTGAAAATACATATGGGCTTGTTCAGGTCTCTAGTACTCTAAATTTTTCACTTTGCTCTAGATATTCCCATGAGAATAACCTTAGTTCTGTCTGGAGTGAGTTTGGATTTTATTCTGGGAATTAGCACTTCCAATCCTATCTGGATCTTATGGGGAGTTTCTCTGCATGTAGCCTGATGGAGTCATTACTGGCTTTCTGTGCCTCTTACCTAATCCTCTCAGGGACAGTGAGGAGGGACCCCAGATGGTCCCCCACCCTGCATCAGGGCTGCTGTCCCTCCCACACAGCAGATGTGCACCCACTATGGGGGTCTGGCCAGGCCCTACGACTGAGGAAGGTACTTTGACTTCTGCCTCTGAGGAAATCTTCAGTGAGTCTCACAACAAAATTAACCTCTTGGCAGTCTCTTCTATTGGTCTTTGTGTTAGTTTCTCTGGTCCTCAGAAGTCCTGGCCTCTCTCCTCAGTCTGTATCTCTCTTTCTTAATTGATTTCTCCCCAAGCATGTTTTTCCTAGATCAAGCCACCATCATCACTTGACTGAGGCATGGTTGCAGCTTTCTAGCTAACTTACTAATTGCATTCATCATTTCCTAACTTAGTAAATATCCCATGTGACTTTTATTTTAAAGTGTGAGTCAAATCATGTCCCCTCTCTGCTTAAGAAACTCCATTAACTTCCCATTGTACTTAGAATAAAATACAAATGCTCAACCATGGCCTACAAGGCCATCTTTGATTTAATCTTGCCTCACTACTCCCTCCCCTACTCAATATGTTCCAGCCACACAGGCCCATTCTCTATTCATAAAATCTACCAAGCATGTTCCTACCTCTGGGCCTCTGCACTCACCATACCCTCTTCCTAGGAATACCCACCCCCCAGACATTCCCATGCGGGGTCCTTCTCAGCTTTCTGTCTCAGCTGAAATGTCGCTCCAAAGACAAACTTTCCACAATAGCTAATCCAAAGTAACACTACCTCCCCACGTCCCCCAAGTAACACTTGCTCAATCATGTTTTTTATGGTCCTCATGGTCACATACAATTCATGTTACATAGCAGACATTCGATGTTTCCTGAATGAATAAATCAATGAATGTACCCTTTAGCAAGTTGTGAAGGCCACACATGTTTATGGGTGCTTTAACTACTTTGCTTTTTATTCTAAGACATGTTCTGACTCAGATTCTTCGGATACAGTAAGGCCTTAGGGTCAAAGACTGCCATTTTAGACATCTACCCATATACTACTTAGTAAGTCATGCTAATGTCCACAAAACCACCTCCCATATCTCAGTGGGCTAGCACATCAAAGGTTGCTTTCTCATCATTTCCAGATCTGATGCAGGTCAGCTTGAGGGAGGAGAGAAATTTTGATTCATAACGTTTTTTTCTAGTGAGTCAGCCAAGCCCGGGGGTCT
Organism: Pan troglodytes; assembly: GCF_028858775.2. Taxonomy (NCBI): domain Eukaryota; kingdom Metazoa; phylum Chordata; class Mammalia; order Primates; family Hominidae; genus Pan; species Pan troglodytes. The sequence goes on from NC_086015.1 coordinate 73,510,042, forward strand.
TAGAATCAGGCCCTAGATCTTCTCTATCCAGAAGTCAGATGAAGGCAAAAAAAGTCAGGAAAGTAGTGAGTTATTATGGGCAAGCAGTTACTATGGGCAAGGCATAGACAAAACATTTAACACTTCTATCCACATCATATTGGTCAGAACGCAGCCTCCTCCTCCCCCATACTCCAACAAGAGAGGCTGAGCAATGTAATCTGTGTGCCACCCAGGAAGCAAAGAAGTGGAGTTTGGTGAGTATTGGGCCATGTGATAGCCTATTCCATCAGGCTTCAGATGACATTATTTGTCATCTGAAACTGGGGTCTGTCTTGCCAGTCAAGTATGCATGTCCAAGCTAAAGCACCACTGGAGACTTCTGCTGTTGGAAGGATGTAATCATGCAATGGATGCAAAAATAATCCCTTCTCCTGACCTTCTGCACCCCCATCTCCAGCCAACACCTCCCATGACAGAACCTAATCAGAAGCCAGCTAATAAGGGAGCCTGGCAAATGTTGCTTACAGACTTTGACCCTGGATCACAGTCCAGCACATAGCAAGGTGGGCCTGGAGATGAGAACCAATAGCTAAATAACCAGCAGAGTGTCGAGCTTATTAATTCAACAGAGATAATCAAGAGGTTGCAAACCCTAGGTTACTCCATAGGTTATTTTTCTAAGGCCTTTTCTAAAGATTCCTCCTCTGAGGGAAAAATTTTCAGGAATCCATTCACATACTCAGAAAAGCAAAATACAAGAAGTGTTAGTGCATTTAAAAGAAAATTTTCTGACCACCTGGAGAGGCCATATAATAACAAGTGAAAAAAAAAAACAACTAGAGAAAAATTAAGCACCAAAATGGCAATGGATAGAATGATCATATCGTATGATTATTCTGCTGGGATGCTGGACTCTAGGCATTTGAAAAAGGATGAAGAAATTAATCCAGCCTCATAAGAGGATGACAGAAGTGGCTAAGTAGTCCTTTAGCACAGGGCTTTAAGCCTTGAAAGCTATTGGAAAGCTCAATGTAAAATAAGATTAAGGCCCATTCACACGCATAAAGCTGAAATGGTGGGGAAGGCTGGTGGTAGGGGAGGAGCTTAGGGCAGCACTCAGGTATTGGTGTGGGGTACCATTTCCAGTGGAAGTGAGACCCTCCCTCTTCTATTCTGACATCATGAGCCCATGCCGTATGGTTTCAAAGTAGCAAATTGGTTGCTGAAGCTCCGGTCATGGTATCTGTGTTCTAAACAGCAGAAAGAGGAATTGGAAAGGCAAAAGACTATGCCTCCCACCTGAGTCAGCTCCCAACAACAGCCCTTCCTAGAAGTGTCACAGAGCCATATTTAGCAGTGTGAGAGGATGGGAAATGTGGTTTTGAGCAGAGCACACTACCACCCTAACTAAGATTGGGGTTCTGTTACCAAGAATGGGAGAAATGGATGTCAGGCAGGCAACTAGTAGTTGGCCACAAATACTAAGGATGTGGCTTCCCAGGTGAGCCAGGAAAAAATGCTGACAATGAAGACATTCAGTTCTTCCCTAAGCAGTTGCTTCCCTTACCTTCACTTGCCACATTTACCACCCTACCCAGGGAATCCCTCTGTGAGGGATCAGAAGGCACCACCCAGCAGAGACTGTCCACTTGATCATCAGACATATCCTTTGCCCCAACTAACTGGATTGCATTCTTTACCTAAAATAAGCAATGCTCACCACCATGGTAGGTATGTATAGGAAGGAACATATGCTCATTTACCATAGATGACCCCCCACCCTTCCAGAATATAGCAAAACCAATTCTAGGCCTCAGAGATAACAAATGTAAAGTTTCTAATCCTGCCTGACTTGGTCAGCAACAGCTCAGTATTATGAATAATTAATAATGATACAAATAACAGTAACAGCCATCTTTCACTGATTGTTGACCATGTGCCAATCACTGTGCTGAGCATCTTATCCTAGAGGCCCACTTGGGAGTATTAAATGTGGAAATGTATCAGTCTCAGAAGAGGTTTAGATTTGTTTCTTATTCTATGTCACCCAGTTGTTAAGTCACAGAGTTAGGATTTAATCCAAATCTTCCTGACTCCAATCTCCAGTGATCTTTCAGTTAACTCCAAATTAACTGAAGCTGTCATGTGTTGAGGCTTTATATCAGTTAGAATGTAGGTGCTTGGTTTTAATAAAGACCAAGGGAGAGTGGTTTAGATTAGTCCTGATTCAAGTCCAAGTCCAAATAGAAAACAGTCTGGCAGCAGTTGGGGGCTGGGTAATACAGCTCTGCTCCACACAAAGGTAGGGGAACCCATATCCCTTCCATATTGATGCTCTGCCATCCTATGGTTAAAGATGGCTCTCCACACCTCCTTAATCTAGCTCAAGGGAAGGAAGGAAGAACAAGTAGAAGGTGTTTCCTTTAAATGGGAATAACTCAGAAGTGGCACACACTTCCTCTCACAGTCCTTTAGGCAGAGCTTGGTCACATGGCCACACCAGTGATAAAGAAGGCTAGGAAATGTCGCCCCTACCTTGACAGCCACATGCCCAGACAAAACTAAAAGGTGTGGGTTATTCCTAAAAGTGGGAGAGGAAATGGATTTGGGGGATGAAAAGCAGTCTCTGCCATACTTGCAGATTGCATCACAGGAAGAGAAACTGGACTCTTTGGTTCAGAGGAAGAGCTGGGCACTGCCCAACCAAGACCACACAAAATGGGGAACTCTGCTAATGGAGAGCAGGCAGAATGGAAGTGGGACAGCCCAAAACTGCAACTGGGGCACTGTTCAGTAATCATATACTAGAAGAAAAAGTGACCATGAGAGCTGAAAGGAAAACAAGCTGTTATTGTCATAAGAAAAATAAAACAAAAGTTCTTGCTAATCCTGCCACCCAAGTTATACATTTATCCTCCTGGCTCTTGGCCATGGTGGAGCTCACAGTCTTTTTTCAGACTCCCCTTTCTCAGAGCACACAGGATGGGTAGATGTTGGGTTTTTGGACAGCAGGAGGAGGTGGCTGGGTCTTTGTGCTGAAAATACCCACTCTGGCTCCTCCCTCTGGACCCAGATCCCAAGGTGGTAGATGTTTTGATGGTACCTCAGAGGGATGGAGTCACTGTTGAAAAGCACTGCAGGAAACAGGCCAAAGTGGTGGGCTGGGCAGGCCCGGCATTATCAGAAGTTCATAATCAACACATGCAGATCCACTGTATGTAGGCTTTGAGGATTCACAAAGGCCCAGGCTAAGCCCTCAAAAGTCTTCTTGCTGTTATTTGCACACTCATAGTAGATTCTTTATAAATGGTAGCCTGAAGCCTGCCACTGTACATATTGTCTCTAATCTTTTTTTTTCTTTTCCTTTTGAGACCGAGCCTCATTCTTTCACCCAGTCTGGAGTGCAGTGGCACAATCACGGCTCACTGCAGCCTCAACCTCCCTGGGCTCTGGTGATCCTCCCACATCAGCCTCCTGAGTAGCTGGGACTACAGATGTGTGCCACCATCCCTGGCTAAGTTTTGTATTTTTTTTTGTAGAGATGGGGTTTTGCCACGTTGCCCAGGCTAGTGTCAAACTTCTGGGCTCAATCGATCTGCCTGTCTTGGCCTCTCAAAGTGCTAGGATTACAGGTGTGAGCCACCACGCTCGGCCTGTTTCTAATTCTTAAAACCACCATAGCAGGTGCTTTCGGCATCCCTCCCACTCCTTTGTCCTTACCATTTCAGAGCACAGTGGCTTGCTTCCAACTGCCAGCACCTGAATTTCTCTGCTAAGGACTTTCTTGTGCTACTAGAGTCCTACTTTGCCAAGCACGGGATACAACATATGCACCTACAAATTATTATAACACTCCACCTCCCAGAAGTAGCCCTCAGTTAACTACTCTCAGGAATTGGTGTATAAATACCTTGGCTCCCTCGGATTTTTCCTCAGATGGGAAAATTCAGAGGTACATGCACTCCACTGGTTCCCAGAGCCTCCCCAGTGTGAACAAGCTCTAATAGCTTACAGCGGTAGTTGAATTGATAACACACTTTTTCAGGGGCTGCCTTCCATTCCCTGTCTCATTTCCTGACTGCCTGACTGATGTTTCCCAGGCTTCCTAAATAAACTACTTGTAGTCTATCTCAGGATCTGCATCTGGACGAACTTAAATAAGACACCACTGTGGAGTAAGTTATGATCCCCACACGGAGGTAACAGGCTGGCACCATAAAAAGTGCATTGGCTCTGCAGTCAGAATGACCCAGATTTGAATTCCGGCTTCATCACTTACCAGCTGTGTGGGGCTGAGAAAATTGTTAGGCTCTGGTGCCTCCATTTTCTGGTCTATTAAATGAGGCCAATTATACCTACCTTGCAGGACTGGACAGCTTTAAATAAAACAATTCCTCTGATTTCCCTAACACTGTCCCGAGAACATAACAGGCACTCAACAGGAGTTAGCTTTCTTCCCTCCTGTCTCCATTTTACAAATAAGGAAACTGAAACTCAGGAAGGTTTCCCGACTTGCACAAGGTTAAAAAGGTGGTTAAGTGACAGATCTTGCATTCAAACACAAATATCTTCCTGGTTCCAAATCTACTTAAAACTTTTCCACTGCACCTCCCATATCCACTTCAGGGCCTAAATTTCCTGACTTGATACATGAAACCATTTTAAACTTCAAATTCCCAGGTCTTTCTTTCCTACTGTGCTCTGCAGATACCACATCTGGCTTCTGATCCTCAGAGATTCCCACATTCTGGTGCCATTCACACCCTTTGCTATTTGTGTCCTCCGTCCTGGGGCATGGGTCTCTCTCTCTCCCCCATTCAGCTGTGACACACACTTTTAATTTGGGGGTAAAGATTTTCACAAGTTCATCTCTGGGTAAAATACAACATCATTAAAAATAGATGAAAATGCAGGAAAAAAAGGATTACAGGTAACTCAGGGACAAATAAATGTACATTTGAATGTTTTACTCTTAGACAAAGGTGAGGAGTCCTTTCCTGGTTCCCCTTTGAAGAGAACACCCAGAGCCCTTCCGGGGTGGAGCGCAAACCTGCCAAGCACCTGCTGCTTCTTGGTGAGTGAGTGGAGGTCCCGAAAAGGAGGAAATACCCAGTATTTCCAAATTAAGTCCCTCAACAAATAGTGCTGTTACCCAACAGTCCAGCCAAAAGCAAAGCAGAGGCAAACACCAAAAGGAAAACCAAAGTCATTCTGTTCAACTTACTCAGATTTTTGCAGTTAGAAATCTAGAAAGAAGCTATTTTTATTTCCACCTTTATATTTGGGATATTTTTAAAATACAATGCTATTTTGAAATATGTTTATATTGCAGGAGCATAATCTTTCAGAGGTTGAACTTTGAAAGGTCCCATGTGTGACCTCACCTACAGTACAGTGACCAACCTGTCCTGGTTTTAGTACTAAAAATCCCTTGTCCCAGAAAATTAGTTAGTGTTGGGTAAACAGAAATGGTTGGTCACCCAATTAGAATACAAATTTGATTCCCAAGTCTTCTTTTTTAAAATATAAATCTCCTTAGGCAGGTCAAAACAATTCACCAGTGGTAATTCAGGGTTCTGATAGCTTCTCACAAAATGCCCCACAAAATGGTCCTCACTTTAAGAATCCATGGGGATCTCCTATTAAAGGAATCACAAACGCAGACACTGATAGAGGCAAGATCTCAATAAGTGAAGAAAGCAATTTGCATAAAATCTTCCAGTCTACTCTTTACTTATACAAGAAGATAGAATCTCATTCTTCCAGAAACCCACAGCCCATTTAGTCCATTACCTTCCCTCCTTTGATAGACATGGGATGGACAAATATCTCTCTGCCCAAGAAAAACTGCTCAAGTGTGATTTTTAAAAAAGGGCAATTCTCATTGGGACTCAATGGCAAGGACTATGAGGACTATGGGTTTCCTTCCCTCCCTCCCTGCCTCCCTCCCTCCCTTCCTTCCTACCTTCCTTCCTTCCTTCCTTTCTCTCTCTTTCTTTCTCGCTCTCTCTCTTTTTCTTTCCTTTTCCTTTCTCTCTCTCTCTTTTTTTTCTTTTTTTGAGACACAGTCTCACTCTGTTACCCAGGCTGGAGTGCAGTGGTGCAATCCTGGCTTACTGCAGCCTTGACTTTGTAGGCTATGGTGATCCTCCCACCTCAGCCTCCTGAGTAGCTGCGACTACAGGCCCATGCCACCATGCTGGATTAATTTTTTATATTTTTAGTAGAGATGGGGTTTTGTCATGTTGCCCAGGCTGCTCTCAAATCCTTGGGTTCAAGAGATCCACCTGCCTTGGCTTCCCAAAGTGCTGGGACTGCAGGCGTGAGCCACCACACCCAGCCTATGGTTTTCTTAGTCTGGATTCCTCCAGAAGCCAACCCCAAACAAGGATTCAAGTGTAAGGTATTTATCTGAGAGGTCATCTCAGGAAACAATAGTAGGACAGTGCATAAATGAGACAAGAAAGATAAGGCCACCAAAAAAAAAAAAAAAAAGTACTAGCCTATTAAGTCACCTATCACCATGGTGATACTCACCATGGTGGAAACTCTGGGAAAAGGTGTACAATATACACCCCTTAGTTTCACTGGATGAGCAAGGGAGCTGGAGTATCCATAGGCCAAACCCTGTTCATCACTGGAGGGAGTGGATGCTAATTCCCCTGCCATTTCCAGCCCACCACTTCCACAGTCAGAGAAAGTCCTCAGACAAACCAATGCAGGTGCTGGCAGCGGGAAGTGAAGCTGGTATGCACGACCATGGCCAGGGCAAAGATGTAGGGTTGGCCACCAGCAATACCAGCAGCGTCTGCTATAGTAATCAACACAGAACCCATGAGCCACCATAGCTCTGTGCTAGTCCGTTGCTGCCATGTGGGAATGCAGCCAGTGTTGCTAGAGCTTCTGAATTTTTAAAAGAAACCAAGGATCCAGATTGTTTTGTGGAATTTCCTGATTCGTAATTGCTGTTGATTGATTCAAATATTTTAAAAACAGTCTAGGGAATAACCAAGCATGTCTATAGGCAGAATGTAGCCTATGGGCCATTAGTTTGCACCCACTACTCTAGTTTAACATCCTTATTTTATAGATAAGGAGACCAAGGCCCTAGAGGACAGTGACTTGACTCAGGGGATGCTGCAAATTACCACTTGTCTGGGATCTGCAACCAATTCCCTTAACTCCCAGGCCAGAGCTCTTCCTAACCCACTGTGCTGCCCACACTGCCCACTCTCTCCTCTCCACACCCATCCTCAAAGGGCAGGAGCCTTATCCCTACCCTCCACTGCACTCAGAGCAAGGGAAGTTTCCCTTCCTTCCATCAAAGCACTAAATATTTTGTCTCACTAGAAATGGATTCCTTACTATTCTTAATTTCACAGAAGTTAGATAGTGCTTATTGTGTCCTGGGCACCCTTCTAAGTACTTTACAAATAATTACTTTCATTCTCAAAGCAACCCTATGAACTAAGGATTATTATTTTCCCAGTCTTAAAGATGGACAACTGAAATGCAGAGAGGTTAAGATACTTGCCTGAGTTGAAATAGTAGTGGAATTAGGAGACAAATTTTGGCAGCTGTCTCCAGAGCCACTGATTGACAACCACTACTTGACACTGACACTCAATCACCTACCTATTTAGACTTTTAGAATACCCTGATTGGTCCTTTTTCCCATGATAACAGGAATTGGCAAAGCACAGGCTCATGGGCCAACATCTATCCCCTGCTTGGTTTGTAATAAAAAGTAAACCGGAATACAGCCACACCCGTTAATTTATGTATTGTCTGCAGCCGTTCTTGCCCTACAAAGACAGAATTGAGGAGGTGCAATACAGGCCATAGGGCCCACAAAGCCTATTTTATTGAGTGCTGTAGCTTTGATAAGGGTTGTTTGTCCCCACCAAATCTTATATTGAAATTTAATCCCTGATGTTGGAGGTGGGTCCTAATGGATAGTGTTTGTGTCATGGGGATGGATCCCTCATGAATAGATTAAGGCCTTCACTCAAAGGTGAATGAGTTCTCACTCTATTGGTTTTCACAAGAGCTAGTTGTTAAAAAGAGTCTGGCATGCCCCAACCCTCACCTCTTCCCTCCTCTCTCATCATGTAATCTCTGCACACACCAGTTCCCATTCCCTTCTACCATAAGTGGAAACAGCCTGTGGCTCTGACCAGATGCAGCCCAATCTTGGACTTTCCAGCCATCAGAATCATGAGTCAAATAAAACCTCTTTTTTTTTTTTTAATAAATTACCCAGCCTCAGGTATACCTTTATAGCAACACAAAATGAACTAAGACGTTTAGTATCTGGCCCTCCACAGAAAAGGTCTGCCAACTTCTGCATTACAGAATTGCCACGCTTTCCTCTGACTGCAAGTTTCTTGATTATGCTGCTTAATCATAATGCAGAAAATCCTATAATCCCTCCCAAAGCCTTAGCATACACAGTGATGAATTCACAGGTTAGACTTCTAGAAACGGCAACCGTGCAGATGTCTGGGAACCCAGAAATCAGCAAAAATGCCTTCAGAACTCCACTTAACGAAAAACATACCAATAATTTCCACAAGATAGGCACAGACCTAATCTCGGGCCCTTACCTGGGCAAAGGCTTTTAAAGCAACAGGACAGACAGAAATACCCAAAGAGGGGCAGAGAGGAGAAATAGAAGAAGTATAACTGGCAACAGGCATCTTGCAGTTAGAGAGACATGGATGCAAATCTCAACTCTACCACTTACTACTTATCTCTTAAACTTCAATTTTTACCTGTAAAGTAGGAGGAATAATAATGATCATTTCTTGGAGTGGGGTGGATGGTTTAGCCAAGATTATAATGTATATGAATTCTTAACATCCTGCCTGGGATTTGCTAATGACTCAGAGGAGCTATATTATTAGTAATAATGGTAACTCTAAAAGAATATGGATCTGTGACTATTCACATACAGGCTCTCAATCCCACACAATTCAGCTGTCAATAACAGGATTACGGCACAGAACAAAAAGCAATCTTTATCATGATAACCCCAAGTCAAGAAAAGATGTAGCCACATTTATATGTACCAAGCAAAAGAAAAGGAAAGAACCATGTGCCATGTTTTCATCAAAGAAAGTTTAAGCAAAGAATAATGTGTGCACAAAGAGGTAAGCTTCAATTACCTGGAAAAATCACTTAAGTGAAACAAATCACTTATTCCTTGACAACACTATGTAAATGAAACTGTACATGGGGCAGAAAAAATGTTTGCATTGTAGGCTCTGCAAGATGACAAAGTTACATTTCCCACTCATCATTTAGTGAAAGCATCTATCGAATAGCATGAACCTTTGCTGACAAACTGCCAATTTTTAAATACCCTTTATCAGCATCATTTTCATAGCTTTTCTCTGAGATCCAGAAAAGACCAAAGATCAGTTTCCAGTATGCTTTTCCAAGTGTAATCAAGCTCAGTGCTAGAAAGTACAATGAGAACCACTCATTATCTGAACTGTTTAAAGCAGCTGAATCATTGCAAAAACAATTTCTTCCTCTTAATGTGTTTGAATCAAACTTTTGACCTCTAGTAAACTGGATGCCCCATTCTTTCAGGCAGTAAAAGAGCAGCTAGACTGGGAACCTGGAGGTATATAAAACACTACACTACTTTTTTTCTCTTAAAAATACAAATTGAATTACTTTAACATAGTTGGAGCAAATGACCATGATATGTCCTCAATTTAAGTCTTACAGCCCAACTGGGATGGCATTCTGTGTTCCCAGTCTAAGGGCACATGGTTTTCATTAGTTTGTCAGGATTCTGCATTTCAATTTGCACATTTAAATAAATGCAATTAGTTCATTCGTGATGGCCCCACATACCCTTATCTTTTCTGATTTACTGAATAAGCCACACTCTCTTAATGTTTTGAGATTTGTCTAAATACTAAAAGGTTATTTGATATGACAAGTTACAACAAATACCACTTTTACTGCATGACAAATAATTATACTGAAACTTTCCACTGATACACTTCCACTGATACACTGCTTAGGAAGCCTTTTAAGTGCATCTATCTGACATTTAAAAAAAATTAAAGTGAGACTAGTGCAGCTGACACAGACAAAGTGCAGGGTGCACACTTCTGGTTGTTCATAGCGTAAATGTTTAAAGGTGGAAGGATCTCAAGTGTCAATACCCATTTGACAAATCCAGAGAGCTAATAAGCAGGTTTCTGGTCAGTCTGCTGCCAAGGTAGGATCAGAACTTGGCCTTCCTGGTTGTTGATCCAGTGCCAATTCCAGCTCCCCTCTCTCCCCAGCCCCTCCTTTATCTGACAGAACTCGGGTTGACTATTACACTTGGATGAAGCAGGGCCAAAGCTGGCCATGCAAGCTTTGTGCCTGTCCCGCATTCTGGTCACATATGAGCCTTCTGCTCTTTTGCAAAGACTGAATTGATGGGATGGGCTCAGTCAGGTGCAACAAGGGAAGCCCGACAACAATCCTCAGCCACATCCATTGTTGGGTCCCCCACTGACACTGTCGGCTGTTATAAGCACCAGCTAGAAGATGGATGCTGGTATTTCCAGAAAGACCTTTTGAATCAGGAGGGGCTGTGACGGGCCCCATGCTGTGGCAAGAGCATAATTATTTCCAATAACTGTCTGTCTAGGCTACTTAGTGATTTCCAAAGCCAAGCTCCTCCTCACTGTGACAACACATTCAGTGTTTATTTGAGGGGCAGTTTTACAATGCCAAAAATTCCACTCTGGTAATAGTTTAGTCAGCAAGGCAGAAAGGAATGACATCTTTTATAAATAATGATTGAGGACAACCTATTTGATAACTTTGGATGCTTGTTCAGGATCTGTTGTAGGGGGTAATAGTCTCATTTGGAACAAGATGAACCATTAGAATCTTCTGTGAGGCAGGCTCTTGGGAGAGAAAGGCAAGCTCTCACGCTGTGACTGTCAAGGACAACAAAAAGCAGAGACTCTTGCAACATGGTGGCAAAGAGCACAAACTGCATTCTGAGTTTGAATTGCAGGTGTGTCACTTACTAGCTGTGTGATTTTGGACAAGTCACTTGCCCACTCCAAGCCTCAGTTTCCACCTCTGCAGAATGTGGGTTATTGTGGGTCATTGTGGTGATGGAATGAAATGCTGCTTGGAAAGTACTTGGCAAATGCCTGGCACCTGGCACTTATAGGGGCTCAATAAAAGGTAGCCATTATCATCAGACACCAGTTAGTGGGGCTTGCGCTTTGAAAAGGGGACTTATTCTGATCCAACATTCCATGCTGATTCTCTGCGTTAATCAGATTGTTGCTGAAATCTCCACTTTGGCCTTTTTTGAGTCTTCCCTGCAACTTCTGTCCTTCCTCCTACTTATCAAATGCTCTGGAACTCTCCACCTGCTGCTGCAAATCTTTCAGGCCCAAGCGCAGTACCATCCCATGCACCCCCTGCTACCATGCCACTGCAGCAACTCCAGACAGATCACCATACCTCTCATTGGTGTCTGGATAGGAGAGTTCACCTTCCATGCTCATTCACATCCCATGTTCATTCACATCTCCTCTTCCTAACATGATTACGCATCTGGGAGACAGGGATTTGCCTTACATATCCTCCACAGCACTCAATACATGCCCAAGAATCTTCCAGGTTCCCTGATCCCTTGCTACACAAAGTGTGGTCCACAGACCAGCACCGTTGGCATCACCTGGAGCTTGTTAGAAATGCAGTCTCAGGCCCCGTCCCAGATCTGCTGAATCAGAATCTGATCCCCAAGTGGTTTGTGTGCACCAAGTTCAGGAAATATCCCTCTAGTCCAGTATTTCCCAGACTTCAGTCATTCACATCTTCCCTTCATAGGTTTTGCCATTTTCCAGTACAATCTACACTATGTTTTACCTAATACATATTTTTACACTGACACTATTTCTTTCTCAGCCTCATCCTAAGCAATACTATTCAATCAGTAAGGGAGAAAGGAATATAATCTTTTACAAGACATGAAGGTCTAGGTGAATTTTTTTTCTGGTACACATTAAAATAAATAGCCAATAAGGTAAAATGTTTCTCTATCTATCATCTAAAATTAACTCATGTACCACCAGGGATACACCTACCCACTTTAGTAAACACAGCTCTAGACTTTTTGTAGCTGGATTAGAAGACATCTAAGTCCAGTGCTCCTGAACTATATCTGTGCCTACTCAGCACGGTTACCCTATGGGGTGAATGCATTTGTCTTCAAGACAGAGATGGTTGTGGGAGGATGAAAACCTGGGTTCTAGCCCTGCACCATCCCTTAATGACTTGTCATGTCACAGACTCTCTTTGGGGCTCATTTTTATGGGTTAGCTCATCTCAAGGCTCCCTTCCAAGTCAAAAAATATGACATTATAATTATGAGATCAAAGGCTTTGGAGTCAGAATGACCTGAAGTTAAAATTAAAGCTCCATTACTTGTTAATTTCATTAAATCTCAGTTTTCCTCATCTGTCAAATGGACAATAAGTGGACATAACATCCATCTGAAAGGATTTGTAAGAAGAAAGAAAACAACTGAAAAATGCCTAGCTTAAAATGTGGCACATAGTTGGTGTTCAACAAATAATATGAATTATTATTTTTTCCTAGCCTCTACAAAGCACAAATAATAATAGCTAGAATTTTTTTTAGTATTTACTCCACAGCAGTCACTACATGAAACACTTCTTTATATTTTGTCATTTAATCCTCCAAATAACCTGATGAGGTAGGAATTCTTATAATCCCCACTTTATAGATGAAGAAACTGAGGCACAAAAAAAGGTTAAGTCACTTGGTCAAAGCACACATTTAGTAAGCAGCAAAGATAGATCTGAGTGTAGATCCTCTGAAGCTACAACCAGTATTCACAACAATGACCTGTCCTGCCTTCTTATAAAACACTAGTCAACATGCAGACTTTGCCAACTCAACAAATATTATGTGATTTCGGCCAAGTGGCAACCTCACAACCAGTTTCCTTGGCTGTACAGTGAGGGGCGTTAGGAGTCCCCACCTCATAGGGTGCGGTGAGCATTGAATGAGGGCACCCTCATGGACATCACAGAGCAATTCCCAGCACAGGTGAATTGGTAACCATGTGCTGCTATCGTTACCATTAGTTCTACTATTATTTGTTGAGCCTCTACATCTGCACAAGATTTTGTGTGTGTGGCGGGGGTGGCGGGCCAGGGCAGAAGAAATAAAAGTCTTTATTGATAAATAGCTTACAATGAAATAAATAGAGCAGTGGTTTGCTGAAGAATAAAAATTAGGGCAGTGGCTTGGTCTCTCCGCCCCTGCCTCCGGCCCTAGGATACAGCCCTCTGGCTAGATACTTCAGATGAGGAGACCGTAATGGGCAGTCCAGCCTTTCACGGGAACTTGGGGGTCTCTGTCTTCCTAGACAGGTGTGCAGGCACCACCTTGGACCCACTGCCCTTAGCGGGAGAAGCAGCCTTGGCGTTTGGCCCCTGGGCAGCTGCCCCTTTAGGAGCCTTGGTCTTGGCTACCACCTTCTGGTCGAGGAAGCAACACCATTCTTGACATTGCTGACAGTGGGTTTTGAACTCTTACTCCCAGCTTTCATTTTCCTGTGGTCCCCAGCATCTCCTCGGCTGCTCCTGCTGCCTCTGGCCTTTGCCTTCCTACTAGGCCCGCTGGCACTGGAAGGGACCTGCGTGGCCTTGTCTGGCTTAGGGGTGCCTTCCTAGCCTCACCGGGCTGTGGCCTGGTGTCCTTGGCCACACTGCCTTGCTTGCCGGCCTTCTCTGTGGCTGCACCTGGCTTGGGAGGAGCCTTCTGCACCTCTGCTGGCCTCTTCGCTGCCTTCTTCACCTTGCCCGCGTTAGGAGGATCCTCCTTGGCCTCACTTGGTTTCTTGGAGTCCTTCCCCTTGGGCTTTTCCGCTCTCCTTCGGGACCATCAGGGGGCCATCTCCCTGGGCTGGATTTTCCTCTTGTGCTTGGGATCTAATTTGAAGCTGCCAGTGGCCCCCCTTGCTTCAGAGTTGAGGCGCCTGGCGAGGAGGCTGCGGCACATGCCAGTGGCCAGCGCCTGCTTCAGCAGGTACCTGAAGCGGAGGACGTCCACCGTTGGGTACTTGTGCAGGATGTAGAGCTTGACGGCCACCGCCAACGTGCCCTAGCGCTACTCCCCAGCCTGCAGCGCCTCTACCACCGTGCGGGGCGGGGTGGGGGGGGGATAGGGGGGATGGTGAGACGGCAGGAGGTGGCATGCCACCGGGAAGCTGCTGCAGCTCAGGCCTGGCTTTTCAGATTCAGGAGACCTGGATGATCCTGCTGTGGAAGTCGAGGAGAGTGAGATGTCACTGATGACACTCCCAGGAGGGGAGGCATCAGTAGTTTTATCCTTCAGTTATGGTAAGGACTTCCTCAGTTTAATTTTTTTAATTTTTTATTTTTTGAGACAGAGTCTTGCTCTGTCGCTCAGGCTGGAGTGCAATGGCACTATCACGGCTCACTGCAGCCTCAACCTCCTGGGCTCAAGTGATTCTTCCACCTCAGCCTTCTGAGTACGTGGGATTACAGGAATGTGCCACCACACCCAGGTAATTTTAAAAATTTTAAGTAGGAATGAGGTCTTCCTAGGTTGCCTAGTCTGGTCTTGAACTCCTGGGCTCAAGGAATCCTCCTGCCCTGGCCTCCCAAAGTGTTGGGATTACAGGCATGAGCCACTGCACCCCACCAGGAATTCTTAATCAGATAATTTAATCTATTAAATAGATGCCTAGTCATGGCCCCCTAAAATAGTAGCCTTTACACATGGGGTGGCCACATAATTTATCGTCCAAACTGAAGGCATAGACATTAACCAGGATTGACCCAGGGAAGCCAGCACGATCGCCCTGCTTCTAGGGCCCCTCTGCTGTGAGTGAACATTGTCCTCACAGCTGTACACACTAGGCCCCCTTTCCCACTGGAAAACTGTACGTAAAGTGACAGAGGACAATTAAAAGCAGCACATCTCTAAGGACAAAGTAACACAGACCCAAATAAAGACCTCAAGGCTGAAGAGCTGCAGAATAGAGCACTCATTTGCCCTAGGCTTTAAGGAGGTGTATTCTTCAAATACTTTGCTCTAAGACACTACTTAAATAACTGTTTTCACTAGATTAGCATGGCAAATTGATTCAAATAAATGTCTTCCAAGATTTGCACATAAATGAAAACAGGATCACGATCACCCCCTTGTAAGAGGTTTTGGGACTGTTGTGGGTTTTTAATCAATATATCTGCCTTTTTCTTCTCAGTGTCATTGGAAAATAAAGTAACTACTATCAATTTGACTTGTTCTGCATCTTGATCTCATAAGTCCTGATATTGACCACGCTAAAAGTGACAGCTAAGGTTTTCCTTATACACATGAAAAATCATAGTGATAATCTATTTGCCTGAATACAATTCAGCTCATTTTCCATTATTTGGGGCATCAAAAAGAAGAGAAATCAGCTTGTGTGCATTAGGCACTTGTACCCTGTGGTGAACATTTATTCCAGACTTTCTTAGCCTTAATTTCCCCCTTTTCCCGCAACTGTATTCATGTGGCAGTCCAGCCCTTTGATGTCCTCTGTCTACATGGTCTGGGTAGGACTCCATTGCTGGGGCAAAGCCCTCAACCTCTGCAGAAGCCACTTAGCACAGATTTCCTCCAGCCGTGCCAACTGGGCAAATCATAGCTCATTTTGAAACTTTTTGTTCAACAACTGGGGAAGGGGAGTTTTTTGGTTGCTGGACTTGAACTTGAAACTGTGTAAACGAGCAAGTGCTACATGGTCGTCTTGTCACCCAAGAAGGACCGCAATACACAGAGGAAAGAAGAAAAAGGCAGACCTGAGGAATGAAAAGAAAACAGATCCTGAAGTCACTGTTTAGCCCTAAGCAAGACGCTCGTGAAGTCAGTCCTACCCAAGTACCTTTTAGTAACCTGAACCCATATGTAAGAAAAAAATATATATTGTATATATGCATATACATAATACCCTAATTCCACTTAAAATCGGGTTTGTAACTTATTATCAAAATAGCACTAACAGACACATGCATCCTGTGGCAGTACTTTTCAAACTTTTTGATGGCTAAGAATTACATTTTATACTGCAACCCAGAATGCACATAGGAGTGACTCAAAGTCTCATGAAATTACAGAACTCTTATAACATATGATGATGCTGACACTTGCTGTCTTGTTATACCTAAAAAAAATTACTGGTAGTAACCCACTAAATGGATTTTATGACCTTCATATTGAAAAAACACTGTCTTATGAGATTAGTTTAAAAATTGATTTCACCAGGAAGCATGAGATAAGAAATGACATGATAATTTCAGTAAATCCAGTCATTGGGGAGAATAAGAGATTTGGCTCCTAAATTACCTAGAGGGTTTATCAAGCATCTAGCAACAGAAAATTGTTATCTTACCACTTCTCTCTGACTGCCCACGGCACATATTTGGCAGAAGAGGAGAAAAAAAAATCTTACTGACTTAGAAATAAATGAATTATCCTCCAAAAATCTTCCATCTAAAACAAATAACAACTACATTGAAAAAGGGAGAGATACGTAAGTAAAGGAAGATACATGTAAGACCTGCTGATGAGCTGAGTACATTATTTATCTATAGGCTGATGACAGTCATTTCAGTGAGCCTCAGCACTCCCGAACATATAAAAATAGTGCATTCATGATAAGATCAGATCTCTGGGGCAGATTTAAAGGGAGAGATAGAGCGAGAGATCACTTGCAGTATAAGCCTCAAACCTTCACTTATGTGTGTAAGATAACTATGAAGATTTCCTGCTAGAAAATTACTGCAGGCTGGATAAGGCAGGGTGTTTTTAACTGTTTTCCGTGTACCCTATTTGTATTGTAAGTTAGCCAAAACTTTCTTTTTGTCTGCTCAAAGCATGCAGAGTCTTGATTAAATCTGTGGAATCAAACGGAGAACTAGGATTCTCAGGCTTGCTGAAACTAGAGGCCAGCGACAATAAACATTACTGAGAAAACTTCAGCTGATTTGACACTTGGGAGCGGCTGTGAAGTTAACTCCTCCCACACTTTTCTAGATTAGGCTCAAATGCAACCATCTGCCTGTTTGAAAAGCCCATTCACTTTTCTGCCACTAAGATAGAAATTTATTAATTTCAAAACAAAGTGAAGTTTAATACAGGAAAACAGGATCGTGATCACCATGATCACTTGCAGGGGAAAGATCTTCTGAGAACTTTCCCATGGATAATGAAAACTAAACCTCAAAATATGGTATTTAGGTAATTTTTTCATGTTCCAGCACCATATTGTTTAAATGCATTACACCTGCATTTCTGAATTTAAGCAAATAAAATGGTTGATTAATATTACTTGCAGATGTCACAAAGAAGTGATTAAACTTCTACCATTCAATAAGTCCTTGGAGTTGTCTAAATTTTTCTCAACCTTTTAGGAAATGTAAGCACTGTTCAAAAAAGGTGTGTTCAAACAGTGTGTGTGTGTGTGTGTGTGTGTGTGTGTGTGTGTGTTACTTTTTATTACAACATTTTCAGATTACAAAAAGGAAGAATTGGCCGGGCCCTGTGGCTCACGCCTGTAATCCCAGCACTTTGGGAGGCTGAGGCGAGTGGTGGATGGTTTGAAGTTAGGAATTCAAGACCAGCCCGACCAACATGGTGAAACCCGGTCTCTACTAAAAATACAAAAATTAGCCGGGCTTGGTGGCACATGCCTGTAATCCCAGCTACAAGGGAGGTTGAGGGAAGAGAATCGCATGGGCCTGGGAGGCAGAGGTTGCTGTGAGCCGCGATCGCGCCACTGCACTCCAGTCTGGGTGAGAGAGTTCGAAGGAAAAAAAAAAAAGGAAGAATTGTAGAAACACCAATACATCCACCACCTGTCTTGTGACACTTAATTTGAGACAAAAATATATACAGAGTGCTTACTGAGTGTCAATCTCTCTTAAATATCATCTTTTTAAATTTATTAAAAATATATAGGCCGGGTGCCGCGGCTCACCCCTGTAATCCCAGCACTTTGGGAGGCTGAGGCGGGCGGATCACAAGGCCAGGAGATAGCGACCAGCCTGGCTGACGCTGTGAAGCCCCGTCTCTATTAAAAACACAAAATTTAGCCAGGCGTAGTGGCATGCGCCTGTAATCCCAGCTACTCGGGAGGCTGAGGCAGGAGATTCGCTTGAACTCAGGAGGCAGAGGTTGCAGTGAGCCGAGATCGGCCACTACATTCTAGCCTGGGTGACAGAGTGAGACTCTGTCTCTAAAAAAAAAAAAAAAAAAAAAAAAAAAAAATATATATATATATATATATATACACACACACACACACACACACACACACACACATACATATATGGCAGTTATTGTTATTATTTTCTTCATACTCATTACCACCACCACTGCAGCACATCCCTTTCAGAAACACTGTCTTGTTAAGAGCCTGGCATCTGAAATTAGATCTTACATAAACCACAGATTACTGGTGGGACTTCCGGTAAGTTACTTAACCTCTCTCAAGGGCTAGGTTTACCACTTCATGGATTATGGATGATGCCCCAAAAGTGCCTACCAGGATGCCTGGCACACAGTAAGCTCTCTAAACCACCATTCTTCACAGCATGTGTATGACAGATGAAAGTGCGTCTTGATGAGGTTAAGTAAGGCGAAGCTGCTTTTCTTCCCCTCCAGACATTTGATTTGGAAACTCCACAGATCCATTCCCTTTAGGACGGGAAACAGCACGTCGGGGATCGCGCTATAATCTTGTACACATCTTCCGAGTTGGCTAGTAAATTTCTGGGGGCGACATTACCTAATCTTCAAGGATCAACCAGCTTCCCGGAAAGACTGCTGCCATCAGCACCCTAAGGTCTTTCTTCCCGAAAGGCCCAGCCTCTAGTCGCAGCCGTCTGGGTACCAGCAAACACACCAAATCAGTTCGCGAAGTTCAGAGGACTTGGCTCTGGTATGTTTACAAGTCCTAACAGATCGCAGGAATGTTCAGGATAATTATTACCCCACCCAGGAGCGCCCAGCCCAACCCTCTCACATCTGGAAGGAAGCGGCCACACAAAGGAGAGCGAGAGAGAGAGAGAGAGACCTCCTCCTGCGGCTGCTTTCTCAGGCGGGAGAAGATTTAATACACGTCTCACCCCTTTTGTGAACAAGAGCAGGCACTGTTCAGTATCCTTCAAAGCACAGGACATCCAATGCAAGGGAAGAGTTTGTCCTCTATTCCAAACGAAATGGCATTTCTCAAAGTAGGAGCTAAAGATTATATTTATTTTTTCCTCCCCAGATGAAAATGAAAAGTGAAATACTCCAGAAAATAAGAAGCTATTCACATGCACACTGCCTCTCCAACATAGGAGCGGCTAGGATCTGAAACACCTATTTGAAAAGGGCAGCCAAACCAAACCCTTAGTGTCCTCTGCTAACTCCAGGGATTTCCCCCCACTCTTTTCGCTGCCTTTTAGAAGTATCTCTGGGGGCCAGATCTGGGCTTCATCAGCTTTTCTCCCGACCTCCCACGAACGCGCGGCAACCGAAGCACGCGGTCCCCGGCGGCGCGTTTGCAAACCCCACCAACGCCAACGCCTCGAAACCGCCAAACTTCCTGTCTCCATACCACCAAAGCGACCAAAGCGCCGTGCCAAGTGCCCCAGGGACTCCAGCGGAGGCTGCACTAGACCTCGAGCCCCAGGGCGGGGTTTTCCGCTCTCCCAAACTCCTGGGACCCGCACCTCCGCTGGGGGTCTCCAAACGTGCGCGCTGCGCCCGGGGCGCACCGGGCGCGCCCGTGGCCGCGTCTTGCGGCCTCGCCCTGGCAGCACGCTTGGGGAGCCCGGGGCGGTCGCCCACCTACCTGCTCCGCCGCCTCCTCCCTGCGGCGCTCCGGGGCTGTAGACGGCTACTTTATTGTCTCGGCTGCGCACCGCGCGGGACCTGGGGACCCGGCTCTGCGCCAGTCCTGCAAGTCCGCTCTGCGCTGTGCCTTCCCCAGCGGCGGCTGCCTTCCTCTTCTTCCTCTTCCTCTCTGTCCAAGCTCCAGCTCAGCACGTGAGCTACGCAGCCCGACTCCCGGGCTCTCTGGGCAGCCAGCGCCTGCCGCATCCCCCGGCCCGGGTCTGCAGGTCGCCCCCGCCACCGCCGCTCGCCGTGCGTCCTCGCTTTGCTCCACACTTACAGCTGTGCCCCGGGCCGCCTTTCTCGCGTCCTTCCGTCCTGCCTGCCTCCTCTCGCTGTCAGCCGGGGCTTTCGGCTCCCTCTCTCCCCAGCAGCCCCCGCCCGCCGCCTCTCCGGGGGCTGGGGCGGCCGCTGCCAATGAGGCTCGGCTGATGCGCTGTTCCGGCCCAGTCATTGTATAGGGAGGGAAGGAAGGGGAGGGGGAGAGGGAGGAAGGGAGGGGGCGCCCTCGGCCCCCACCGCACGGGGCTGCGGGCTGGGCTAGCCTTCCCCGGCAGAGAAAGGGCGCCGGTGCCAGGAGGCGCGGAGCGGCGCCTGCCAGGAGGAGGGGAAAGAGGGGGTCACCAGCCCGCGCCTCTCCATCGCTCCCTCCGACTCCTCCAAGCTCTGGGCGGAACTTGATTCTGCCTCACCGGCTTCAGGCATCCCAGGACCTGAGTGCTGTTAGAATAAAGGGTATGAGGCACCGGTGGCAGAGGGAGGCGCAGAATGCACCCAGCCACCCAAGAGGGGCTGGCGAAATGACTCCTGAGATCCCTGCAAATCTGAAACCATTGCACTTGAAAGACAGAAAGAAAAAAAAAAAAAAAAAGGCGAGCCTATCCCATATCAGGCATTTATCCCTAAGAACAATTTTTGTTTTATTATGCGTTCTTTACATGAAACTCGGGAGGCTCAGAGAGGTTAGCTCAAAATAGCTGATGAGTGACAGGGCAGAGATTCCAACTTGATCTGGTGCTGAGTGTAACACAGCAAGTGGGAGAGGAAGGAGAGGAAGGGAGGATTCTTCATGAACGACTTCCTATTGAGAGTTTTTATATTCTCTTCAAATGAGTTGACAAGGAGAGAACCAAAGGTGATCTGACAGGGCTGGGAGAAAATACTTCCCAAACAGCCTTAAATG
This sequence comes from Pan troglodytes, assembly GCF_028858775.2. Taxonomy (NCBI): domain Eukaryota; kingdom Metazoa; phylum Chordata; class Mammalia; order Primates; family Hominidae; genus Pan; species Pan troglodytes. The sequence goes on from NC_086015.1 coordinate 73,531,166, forward strand.
TATGTCCCGTGACCAGACTTCACTTCTCCACACACCGTGAATTAATTTTTCTCTACACACTATGAATTAATTTATTTTAAAAAGCAAATCCATTTTTAAAAATAATTGTCTCACAACTACACAATCACATAGCTTTGGATTTTTGTTGAAAATTAAATTGATTTATCCAATATCAATATTTTAAAGACTCCACAGTTTCTGTGACCGTGGTTTTGGCCTTTCTTCCTCCTTCTCCTCCGTCTTCCCCTACCCGTCTTTCTCCCCCTTCCTCCCTTCCTTTTTGACAGGTCACCAGCCTAGAAAAAGAATGGGGGCACGGGGCATCTTGATTTCACAGGCCCTGGTGTAGCTGCTACTGACTTGAGGGAGCAAGTAGCAAGCAAGATCTGAAGTCGTAAAGGTTCAAGATAGCATGTTGCGGAATATTGTATGTGTGCAGAATGAGGTTTAATTACATTTGCTTCTGATGTTGAATGGATTGTTTGCTTTTAATTAAATAGAATATATTGAATGAATAGCTAACATTTATTGAGTGGTAATTACACGCCCGGCCTCCCCACCCTGTCCCCAAGACTTGAGCTAAATAAGCACTTCCCTTGGCATCATCTTATTGCGTTCTCCTGGGAGAATGGGAGTGGACTGAAAGCCCCCTGTGGCCAGGGTCTACGTTCGCCTTGTTCAGCATCAGGCACATAGCAATGGCTATTCAGTGTCAGTTGAGTTAAGGGAGCCCTGTTTTACTAAGGAGGAACCTGAGGCTCTGAGAGGTTAGTTGACCTGCCTGATAGTATGAAACTAGAAAGTGGCAGTGCCTATCTATAAATGCAGGTCTGGTAATTCGCTACCCATTGCACAATACAATCTATTCAACAGGTATTGGAGCATAAGGACCCCAGGTAGGGGAGTGATGCAATGAATAATGGTTTGCCCAGTGCTCACAAATGCCACAATTTCTCCAGAGAGAAAATAAATACATGTAGCATAGTCGTTAGAAAACACTACAGAGTGTAGGGCAAAATGGAACAATGCAGGTAAAATGTACAGCGTAAGGCTGGGCATCTAAGAAGTGTGTGGCATTTATTATGTTTGGGGAAAAAACTGGATACAGACTATTACATGAAAATGCAATGTAAGAGATGTCAGAAAGGTTTATCTTTATTGGTGAGAGTAGTCCAGAAGAATTTCCTTGAAGATGTGGGATATTTACTGGATTTTCTTGGAGCAAAGGGGCTTTGGCTTAAAAATGGGGGCTCCAGGTTTGTTCTATGTGGGTTTGAAGCCCAGCTTTTCAAAATTCTCAGCCTTTCTAGGCTTCATTTTCTTTTTCTGTTAAACAGGGTTAATAATAATGCATTACTTACAGGGTTATTGTAAGGATTAAATTAGTTAATATGTGGAAAGCATTTGGAATAGTGCCTCATGCATGATAAATGCTTAATAAATACTAGCTATTATTATTAAAGGATGGAGGCTGATTTCTTTCCAAATTCCATCTTCTGAAAAATAAATATTTATAGAATATTTATGGAAAACAGCAAAATTAAAACCACAACACAATTGAACCTGCAAAAACTTTTTTTCCTTTATTTTATCCTAATATAGAATTATCAACCTGGCTGCATATTAGAGTTCTGGGGGATGTTTTTTCTTTATTTGTTTGTTTGTTTGTTTTCAATACTGGAAACAATTATATTAGAATCTCTGGGGGTGGAGTTTGGGCATCAGGATTTTCTTAAAGCTTTGTAGGTGAAATCATTATACAGTAAGGATTGGAATCACCGAAATGTCCATAGGATGTCCGTAGGAACTACCTGAAACCTACTCATGGACTACGTATTTGGATCCTGTATTATAGACTTGGCTGCAGGAACCACATCCAGAGGGAAAACAACACATCCTTTACTTTTTGTGTGACTAGTAAATACCTAACTCTAGGATAGGTACTATGCCAAAACAAACAAACAAACACACAAAAAGCTGCAACAAACAAGATAAAGGAAATGAGGTTTGTCATTCAGAAGCCATAATTTAGTTGTTGTGACGAGACAAATATACATGGACAAAGTGACAGCAAGGAGGATGAAGAGGAAACAATTCTGTCTTGAAATATATAATTTCCAGGTGAAAAATCAGGGCCCACCCACTGCTGTATATATAATAAAATGGTTTTGATGCAAGAGGGTGTTAGAAATTCCCCAGACCCCCATTTCAAGCCCTCAGTCTTATACAGTATGAAGGAGTGTGACATGAGATTCGGCTATTGAATTAATAAGAACATGTATCATATTTTATTTTCTAAATTTAAAGTTATTTTTATATTTATTTATTTATATATCTGTACTAAGTATAGATATAGGCTCATTGGAGAAGTTTTTTGTTTTTTTTTTTTTTGTTTTTTTTTGTTTTTGTTTTTTTAAGATGGGGTCTCACTCTGTCACCCAGGCTGGAGTGCAGTGGCTCCATCTCAGCTCACTGCAGCCTCTACCTCCCAGGTTCAAGCAATTCTCTCACCTCAGCCTCCCCAGCAGCTGGGATTACAGGGGTGTGCCACCTCACCCAGCTAATTTTTGCATTTTTAGTACAGACAGGGTTTCACCACGTTGGCCAGACTGGTCTCGAACTCTTGATCTCAGGTGATCCTCCCACTTCGGCCTCCTAAAGTGCTGGGATTACAGGCATGAGCCACTGCACCCAGCCGAGAAGTTTTTGACAATATAAAAAATACATAAAGTAGAAATGAAAAATTATTTGCAAGTTCACTACCCTGAATAAGCATCTTTGACATACATAGTCCAGACTTTTAAAAATGTACATGCAAACACAAAACATACAAATCATCTATTATATTGATATACCATAATTTATTCACCCAAGCCAATTAGTTATCTTTGATTTTTATTTTTCTTTTATGTACAATTTTAAAACCAAGGTTAAAAGGAGGTCATATCATTCCTACAGCACTATCATTTTCTTCAGAGTGTTTCTGCCTTTCAAAGATTTCCTGCTGGTTATTCAAATATGGGATAAGAGCATATATACCACTTGCATATTTTATAGCTAAAGGCTTGTGAGTGGGCAGACGTTCATTAATTTGTAACAAGAACCCGTGCTCATGTTCATAAAGTGTTTTGCACATGTGGTCTCATTTTATTAGTGACCCTGTGAAGTAATCACCCTTTTTCACTCCATTCTACACATGAGAAAATTAACCCAGACAGGTGAAATGACTTGCTCATGGTCCTATAACTAGCAAGTCAGTAGCTACAATTTGATCCCAGGTCTGTTTGACCCAGCGGGAATGAAGGTCTAGCCTGCCGTGCCAGGAGACACATGGTACTTTTGTAGTGAATATAATGACTTGGGTAGATCTTAGTGATTTCTGGATTTTCAACAGACTAAAAAAAATTGAATCACAATAATATTGGACATGTAAAAAAAACCATACTTGTTGCTACTCAGGGTCAATTGTTGTGTTTTCTTTCTAAAGCACTCTTTAGATAACTAAGAACAGCCATCCATTGATATACTTCAAGATATTTTGCTACTTCTTAAAGCGTACCATTGCAGCATATATTTCTGTGTGAGCCCTAGATATACTCTGCACCTTGAAGACACAACACACTGTAATCAACAAAAAGGAGGCCCATTATTTCATGCCTCCATGGGATGTTCATCATCACTGATGCCTCATCTTTCTATTTAAGCCCAGGGCCTTGAGATGAAATTAAAGCTTTTTTTTCACTAACCTAACCAAGGCTGATGTGTTTTATGCTCAAATGTAGCACAAAAATATTAGGTCATTATCCCCAATCTTTGAATATGTAAATAAACATAAAATAAGGCTTTTTTAAAGTGTACTAATTATGATACCCTGAAATTAAAACAAAATAAGAAAACTCAAATAATTATGTTTAAACATAGACAGAAAGATCATTGGTTAAATCACAGGAAATTGTGTTTCTGTGGATTAAAGGTCAAATATTGGCAACTTCATGGGGTTCAACCTAACATGAAGCTGTTGCTGATTTAGCTGTGACTATGAACGTGTGTCATGAGGCTAACTGTGGTTGCACTTGCTTCCCGATTATGGAAGTAATATAATTGAATGAGAACCTTGTGATCATGCATACATAACTGTCTTTCGAGGGCACACCACTAAGCACTTCTTATATGTGAAAATGCTTTTTAATAATGTTCTTTTGGCACTTAGCCAGCTAAAATGCCTTGGCGAGAGGCCGGTGCCACAGTCCAGCTCCATCGTGGATAGCCTGAGGGCTGGCAGTTCAGTGGAATCTTAAGTCAGAGTATTCAGAGACTATCAAATTTCCTTCCAAAAAGCAAGGACACTCCACAGGAACTAAAACAAATGCTCTTTTTTTTTTGTAGCCATGTTACCTAATCACAAGGATCCCAAACTGATTAGAGTAAATAATTTGGTAATTATATTGGGAAAGACTCCTTTTCACTGGAGAGGTTGCAAACTGCCATGGGTTTTGGTTTGTATAGTGTTTTCTAAGTTGCTAGTGATTAAAAATTGGAGATTTCAGCATAAACATCTGGATTTGTGTGTGGGTGTGCCTGAGTGTATTTAGAGGGAAGATTCCAAATGCAACCTACACCATTTGATGTTATTCCATTATTTCTAAAAATAGATTTTAATTTTTAGAAATTTATAGAAAAAGTGCCAGTTTTCTATAAACATAACTCCCTTTAAAAATTAGACCCCCTTTTCATAATTCTAGGATTATTTCATCAAAAATGCATTATTTTCTTTAAAAATGAATAAAACAGGGAAACAAAAGTCCCATGAGCTCATCAGGGTTTTCCTGGCAACTCCAGACGTGAATAGAAGAGCTCTTTCAGTTTGATTGTGGCCTTCACACAGTTTTCTTATGCCTGTTTCAGTTTAGGTATTCTGTTGACTTTCTCTAACACCTTTTTCTCTTAGTATCAAGAAATTATACAACTTGAAGGAATTTAGAAAACTTTTGGTCTGAGGGTTACAAGTTCAAATGCTTAGGTCAGGCAACAACTCATGTGCAGAGGGTCAGATGTATGTCAATAGGGAATAGTGGCGACTACAGCAATTGGAGAGCATGTGCCCTGTCTACAGGCGCCCCCACCCCCACTCAGTAACAATCTATTGTTGAGACAACAGTGTTGCCAGAATTGCTTTTCAAGAGAGGCCAGAAATGTGGATTTTTATGAATATCTCTTGATTATAAAATGTTGACAGCTAATTTGAAGCCATTTTTAAATACATACGAACAAGCCATTTTTAAATAAATACAAACGAAACCATATCTACTGGCCCCATATGACTTAAGAGCCTCCAGTTTGTGGCTGCTGATAGATTCCAACCTCTTCATTGCGCACATCAGGAAACTGAGGCCCAGAGAGTGAATGTGATTTGCCTAAGAGTAAAAAGTAATAGTACAGGAGGTAGAACCTTGTCTACTTGGCTTCTATCCTAGGGCTTTTCCAATACAAACATCTGCTTCTATTTTCTTGCTAAGATTTAAATGATGTTCCTAATTACATGATTTCAAACATTGTACATTGTTAAAAAATAACAATATTCATTGGCTTTGGAGCACACAATTTACAATAAGTGGTTTTTCAGCCACATGATCACATAGTCTAAATTGCTTCTAACATTTATAAGGCCAACATAATTCTACTTCCATTCATCTACTAAGAAAACTTTATTCATCTCTACTTCCCTATACTTCTTCTCCCTTCAACTGGTTACTAAATCTGGCCAAATTTGGAGAAAAAGTAAAATATTTAAGAAGAACCAGGTTGACTACTCTACCATGAATAAGAACTAAGTGGGGAGAAAAAGAAAAATACACTTGTGAACCAGTGACTGTAAAAACTAAGCCATGCATTTAAAATGTTTCAGGGCAGTTTGCTTATTTTGCCAAAGCAAACAAAATACACACAGTAATCTTGTAAGAACCTCAGCACACTTCAGCAAAGAAGTGGAGATAATTTTTCTAAGAGTTTCGGTAACTGAAAACTTCCATTATATGTCTGAGATTGCTTTTATTTTTTCTTTTTCAGAAAAATTTAAAAACAGAATAGTTCAGAATAGATGATAACAAACTTCCCTACAGCTACTATTCAGGATTGTCCATTGTCCTTTGTTTTTCATCGGACAAAATAAAAAACTTTACAGAAAAGCTGAAGTTCCCTGTGTTCCTTATTACCAACTTTATTCTTATTTCCAACTCCCCAGAAGTGAACATTATCATGAAGTTTGTATCAATCCTTCCAAATTTTTGCATGGATATACATACCCATGAATATGACATAGTTTTGTTATTTACATTTTTAAATGTACATACATGGTATCATACTATATATAACATACCAGAGCCTGTGTGTTTCATCTAATAACAGCCTATCAAAAATCTATCCATCTGACCTAAATCAGATCAAGTAAAAAAATAAGTAAATAAATAAATAAAAATTAAAAATCTATCCAAGTTGATGAATATGGACCTAGTTCATTCCTTTTAGCCACTTTATGATATTTTATATTTTATTTGTTCATGTCGGTAGATGGCTGCTAGGCCATTTTCAATATATGAGTCATTTGATTTTAAAATATTTAAAGTAGGAACTAATTTTCCAGAAAAGGTTGACAATCAGTATTAAGCCAGTAGTTTATTACACTATCCAAAGTGTAAGGAGAAAGATATTCTATACTTTCTTCTAGACCCAGGACTCCTGGCCCTCTAGTATGTCAGGCAGTTCATTGGCCCCATTGTATGGAAAATTTGTTATGAATGATAATTTTCTGAAGGGAGGGTTGATAGCTCTCATGAGATTAAAATCTATCTGTGCCAACCCCCAAAATAAAGAATAACTATTTTTAAATGTCTTCCACTCACCATGGGAAATAATCATAGTGATTACTTCTGCAGTTCTGCTTTTTTTTCCACGATTTTTGAATGAATTGTCATCTTTTATTTTGGCTTACAATTAAATTAAATTCAACAGTTAAGCAATGAAAATGCACTGAATATCAGTAGATGGGACAAGTGCCAGTAGCAGGGACACGAACAAGTCAAGAAAAGCCCTGTGTTTCACTAACACAAAAGTCTGGTGAGAAAGGTAATGTCAAAGCCAATGTAGAGTTTCTCAAAAGGGTGGCTGTATTGACACTTTTCCTGGATAACGATTTTTGCTGTTGGGGCTGTCCTATGCATGATGGGATGTTTCACAGCACCCCTGGCCTCTGCCTACTAGATGCAGTAGCCTCTACTCACAAGTCGTGACAACCAAAAATATCTCCAAGCTCTCTCAAATGTTTCCCAGGAGGCAAATCTACCCAGCTCAGAACCACTGGCTTAATATGATGAGTAATGCCAAAGAGAAGTATGGGTTTCAGTCTGTAAAATGCTTCCTTGAATGAGCAATCTGTGCAAAACAGAGGCATAAGTTCATGCAGGGGAGGAAACACTGATTGGAGTACTCACAGAAGGATGTTCTTGTCTTGGCAATGCCACAAATTATTTTATGACCTTGGTCAAGTTATTCAATCTCTGTACAACAGGATGGTTGGATACATCTAGCTCTAACATTCTACAGTATCCTTGACGTCTGAGTCCTTGGTGAATTATCAGAAAGGGTGTGAGGGACTAATATTTGGAAGCTGCTGCTATTTTGGGAAAAATAAACACAGAAAAGTGCTCTGCTAAGTATACCATGTCATCCAAAGCAACCTTTTTATTAGAAAACATAGCTTCTGGATACATTTGCCACATTGCTTCTTTTTAAATGATCTTGCCAATTGATTTCCTCATTATAAAGCAATCTTGTAGACTCTATTAACAGGAATTGCTGGCTGTTTATCTCTCTTGTAAAGTTGGTCTTCAAGAAATGGGGCCAGATTTATAATCAATGACATTTTTTAAGAGTTCTTTCTCTTAGCCACAGAACACATACGGCCAACGAAAGCTTCTCTAGACAACTCAACCAATGTGATCTTGGGTGAATTGTCCTGAAAAATACAGTAATGCCAGTTCCACTAACAATATATCTTTGATTTCTGCTGTGTCAGTGATGATATGGGCACAAGTTCATTTGTGCCTAAATGAATACCAGAAACAGGAATCATTAAAGCAACTGCTTAATAGCTCTGGCTTTTAGTTCTTAATCTTATCAGGATTCCAAACGGACAGAAAGGAGATTTGGCACTGAACATTCTCAAACTCTCCCCTGTGGTAACTTATTGTATATGCTGCCATGCTATCCCTGCCTGAAAGCCATTTCCCTCAGGTCTTTGCTTGGCTGACTCTTTCTTTTCATTTAGGGACCAGCACAAAGTTCACTTCTTCAGAGAGTATTGCCCTGCCCACCCTGAAGAAACTAACCGTCCACATTGTCTACCTTAATTGTTTAGGTTTTTATTGACTGCCTTCCCTTACCATAAAATAAGCTCCATACACATCAGGGGCTTTTTTGACTATCGTTCATTGCTGTATCATCAGCACCTGGAACAGAATTGACACCCAGTAGAGATTCACTAAGTACTTCTTGGAATTAAATGCTGCCCCTTCCCTCTTTGCTTAGCTAACTCCTATTAATCACTGGGACCTCAGTTCAGATAGCATGGCCTCAGGAAAATCTTTCCTGGTGATCCAAGGCCTGTTAAATCGCCCAATACACTCTGGATAATAGCATACCAAATACACTCTGGATAATAGCATAAATCTCTTTCTCCTCTTGACACTTTCTTGGTTCTCATTCAGGGCTGACTTTGTCCCCCAGGGAACATTTGACAATATCTGGAGAAATGTTGGTGGACACAACTGGGGAGGAGTGCAGTGGTTACTACTGTCACCCAGGGGGTAGAGGCCAGAGATGCTGTCATACATACGATAATGCACACGAGGGCCTCTCAACAACAAAGAATTATCCAGCCCCATGTGTCAGTACTGCTGAAGTTGAGAAACCCTACCCTAAACAGATTGGCAATTTTATATTCATTTGTGTAATTCTTTGCTTAATGTCTGTCTCCCCTACTAGACTATAAAATAATGACTAGAACTTGGGATTTAAAATCCATGAAACTTTATCCAGCCACTCAACTATTAGGACCACCAGGCAGCTCACTTAGCTGTTGGCTTTGCCAGTTTCTAGATGGAGTTAATAATGACTTACATTAGAAATAGTCCAAATATTAGTTCTGTTTGGTAGGAACAAAGCACAGTGGATATTTAACAATTTAACCACGCATAACGAAATCCAAGAAGCAAACCCCAAAATGCAAAGAGTGAAGTACTGGAGAATATTCAAGTATTAATATACAAAATGCTCAACCATAGGAACACATGAAAGAATTTTGCTGTGGCCTTATAAGTAGGACCTATGGCTTTGGGTAATGGCAGAGGAGAAAGTAAATTGACTCTATAAACACCTGAGACAAAATATATATAAAAACAGCAATGAGGCATCCCCTCCATTTGAGAGAAGAATAAAGTTCAATAAGGAAGGAGATCGAATGTTCATATCCACCTAGGATGAAGAAACATTTGTGCACTGGTCATAAGAAAGCTTCATTAGAAAATGGCAGCTCTTCGATACCGGTAATGAGAGGCAAAATCTTCTTCCCCTTAAACTAATATTTGATGGGTCTAAAGAGGATGGTCTTGTTTATGTGTTATACCACTAAATGGATCAAAACAAAGTAAGTAATATTCATGTGTCCTTAAGATTGCTTCCTAAATTTTCAATATGAATTCAAAATATCCAAGGATTCATTGCTTGATTCTATGCTTTTAATGAAAGGATTCTGTCTTAAGTTGCTGGAGGCCTGATGTAGCATAGACTGGCAGCTCTTGTACTTCACTGAAACATGTACATCACCAAGAGATTGTAATACATGTTTTGAATTGGATTTAAAAAAAAAAAGATTTAGTTGAATTCTCACTGCCTTTAAAGTTATCCACAAAGACCTCCTTACTGGCTTCCTTTAGGGATTCAAAAGGCTTAAAATTTCTGTCCTTCTTCACAAATGCAATAACGTGAAGTGAGAGACCGTAAGGAAACAGATGGTAAAAGAAACTTTGTTTATTTTCTTTTTATTTTTGATTTTAATCTTTTCAAGTTTCCAAGGACTTAAAACAGATGTTTGTGACCTGCTTTTATTTTTTTTCAAGCTAGTAAAGAAAAGCTGACCTCAACATTCTAGGGAGAAATCTGTTTAATCAGTAAAGATTTGATCTACTGAGTTCCCAGATAATTTTTTAATCATTCAGAATAAATCATGACACACACTTTTAAACAGTCATCTTTACTATGTGACCCTCTTCTGAAAGGAAGGACATCCTGTAAAAATGCACAGTACTAGTCTTGAAGTAGATTTCAACTATTCACTTTAGTGCCAATTGCTAGAGAAGGTTCTATTTATAACCTCTAGAATCCAGATGACATCTTTTATCCTTTACAACTACACTTAAAGGAACAGAAATAGGAGTTTTCTTTTGACACTCACTCTCCCACCCCTGGACCTCAAACCTCTGGCTGTAATTTCCCGGGGATATTCCATCTCTTATCAGTGGTTCTCACCCAGGAACAAGTTTGTCCCCACAAGACATTTGACAAAACCTAGAGATATTTTTGCTTGTCACAAGTGACTGGGTGGTGCATGTGCTACTGACATTTAGTGAGTGGAGGCCAGAGATGCTGCTAAACATCGTACAAAGCATAGGGCAGACATCCAAAACAAAAAAAAATATCTGGCCAAATATCTCAAAAATGCCAAGGTTGAGAATCCCTGATCTATGATTTTTATCACTAGCATTAACGGAATCAGATGTGTTTGTGCTTGACAGACAGTTTTCAGTAGAGTATTTTTAAAACAAAATTAGCCTTTACTTTCTTATCTTTCAGGCAAGTTAAAATATTAATGGGAAAATCAATGATTCCCTCAATTAAGCCTCCCAGCATCAAGACTCCATTATTGACCTTTCAAAGTAACTCTTCTATTTTGGGACCTGGGAAAACCATATAATTCTAGCTAGCGAAGGTTCCACCGGAAGAGTTATCCAAGGAAATCCGGGGCTGGCACCCTCTGTGGGACTTCAGAGAAAAGGCTATTGATTTTCTGTAGCCTTTTATTTTTAAAAAAGAGTGACACATTGTTATGGGAAGTTTTTATTCTATATAAAAATGCCAAAATAAGTAAGTGCTGTCTCAGAGGTATCATTGAGGGCCCAACCTTCTTAGAGCTGTGCTGTCCCTAAATGTGTGGGCCAAAGGGAAGGAAGCCCAAGGCGCCTACCTTGTGGGGTTACCTAATAATGTTCTGCCTACTGGATGTGTTCAATAAATGTACACAGGTCAATTTTTTTTAGATTGAATTTTCCCAGAAGCACACTCTGAGTCGAGAATTGGGTTCTCCCATGAAAAACTGCTGAGGGAATGGGGTAAGTAGGACAGGAAGGGGAACAAGGTCAGGCAAGGATGTCACCTCGAGTCAACCCCCAGCCGCAGCCTGACCTTCAGGGGAGCTCTGGAGCATAGACTACACCTCAGTTTACTCACCTGGAGGCAAAGGAGCTGGGTTTTTATACTTTCACACCAGTCTGTCAGCGGCTTCCCTGGGTGATGGGAGGACACTCTCAGGCACTTTTGGCTTTCCATCCAGAGAAGGAGCTCAATCCATCCTCTGAAGAGGGTCCCACAGGGGAGGAATCAGCAGCAGAGCAAGGGACACTGGTGGTCAAAGGGATCTGAGGGGGATCTGCAGTTTCTACTGCTTCATAGTCTTGAAGTGTGGCAGGGCATGCAGTTTGTGGACTGTAAAACATTCATTCATTCAGTCGATCATTCCTTCAACAAATACTTGTTGAATTTCCACCGTGCGCCATGAACTGTGCGATGAGCTGGAGATATATGGTGCACACAAAGTGTGAACAGCAAATGGGCTATGGCAATCTAGTGCTGGAGCCAGCAGTGAAGCCTGCTACAGGAGGGACACCTACTCAGCCTGGGAGATATGATTCTGGAGGAGGCAACAGTAAGTTTGAGAATCAAAAGGTAAGCCAGAGTTAGCCCAGTACAAATATCTAGAGGTCAGGGTTGGGTAGCAGGGCAATGAAGATTCTCCTACTCCTTCCTATGGACCAAGGTGGACAACATCCTGGATGACACTTTGGGAACTAAAGATAGTGGAAGAATAAGAAGCAAAATTGTAGTGTTGTTCAAATTGTGAGCCCTTAAGCAAATACTCATAGGCTCTTTCCTCTCTGGAGCCAGATACATCATTGCAGTATTTTCTGGGGGCACCATTTTTTGGAACTTGTCCCAGCATGTGTACCAATGAAGACCAGTAAGCTCTTTGAGAGCTGTTAGCTTGAAGGGCTGGGACTAGCTGGCACCATGGGTTTCAGTATTATTAGTGTGGAATATTGCCAGAGGTGAAATGTCTTAGGCAGAAATAAGAAGACAAATAGATTCCACCTAACCTGCCACTCTCAACTTACCAAATGAATGGTGTTTATGGGCACCTAGCACAGGAGCCAGGTCCTAAGGACTCTCTGCTAGGGCTGGCCGGTAATTCTCAGTCACTGAGTCCCAAGGAAGGGGATGGAGTGGCTGTGAGCAGCAGGAGACACAGAGGAGTTAGGAACAATGGCTTTTTACCAACTAGTATAGAAGTACAGTCATCCTTCAGTATCCGTGGAGGATTCCATGACTCCCAGAGGATACCAAAATCCACAGATTCTCAAGTCCCCGATATAAAATGGTATAGTATTTGCATATAATGTATGCACATCCTTCCATATACAGTATTTAAAATTATCTTTAGATCACTTGTAATAATTAATACAATGTAAATGCTATGCAAATAGTTGAATACTGTGTTGTTTAGGGAGAATAATAACAAGGAGAAAAGTCTGTGCATGTTCATTAGGGACACAACATCCATTTTTTTCCCCAAATATTTTTGATCCTTGGTTGATTGAATTCGTTCATGTGGAACCCACAGATATGGAGGGCCAACTGTGTTTCACTATATTTAAAATGAGCAGGCTCCATGTATCAGCTGAATATTATGTGAATGAAGGGAGATGGATATGTTTTTAAGTTTTAAATTATGTAGTCATTTAATCCATACAATTATGTATGACATACAATTATGTATGACTTTTCCATTCCCTGCTTTGGATAGACATGGTTTCAGTGAATATTTTATTTTTCTCTGAACTATAAGAAAAGTCATAAGTGTAACAATCATGTTACATACATAACAACAACATGTACATGTAGCAGTAGAGTTGCATACATAACATAAATGTAACAAAGAGGAACAATAGGGAGTGGTGGGAACTGTGGCAAACTGGAGAAGTGTGCCTGACCTAATGGGTGCAACTGCTACTCAGCTGAAGCCAGCTGGGAACCATGTGGGAATGCAGGCCCACTATTGCCAACAGTTCTGATTTTTCAAGGGGAGCCAGAAACTCCAATTTTTTAAAAGATTTCTCTGGATTTTGAAATGTTGACAGCCAATTCAAAAAAATTTTTTTAACACTATGTGAACCAAACAAAATATACCTATGGGCCAGATTTGATTTATGGACCACCAGTTTGCAAGGCTCTTGGTCTCTAAAGGCTAAATTTGTGTCGGTCTTGCTGCTATTCCCCCTCTCTCCCACCACCTGTTCTTTCAATTCCTAGAATTCCCATGGGCTGGTGGACTGGAGTAGCCAGTTCCCTGTAGTTGAGACCATCCTTTGTTTCTTACAGTGATAGCTAGAGCTGACACAGGTGCCAGGAGACATTTTAGCTGTGTATTTGAATGGTGGAGATGATTAAATCTGTTTATGTTGACATTCTTGAGAAGGATGGTCAAGGTTGGTGGAGGTTTCACAGCTAAGCTCAAGACAAGGACAGTCAATCATGTTTACTTCACAAAACTGGAAAACTTACGTTTGAAGTTCTCAGGAATGGTAAAGAAAAACAAAGAAACAAAAACCCCCAAGTGACTGATAAATAGCAATCTAGCTTGCTACCTACCTTGGTTTATCAACCTTCTCTATCAGATATTTCTTTCTGAAATAATGATAGGTCATCTCTGCTCTAGGTATGGGGACCACAACTTGCTTCAAAGTCAGCATTCAGAGAAACAAGAATTGAAATAAAATGGAATCACATCTCATGTGTGCTGAATGTACTCAAACTCAACTATGTGACCTTGTCCAAAAGAGAAATACCCTTTAATTTATTCCTTCTCCTTTCCACCTTTCAAACTAGACTCTGGCCTCCACTGCTTCAGGACAAGAAAACCCACAGCCAAATTGTAAAAAGAAACAAAGAAATTAATCCTTGGTTTTTGGTCTTCCAGCAGTCTGAGCTCTGTTGATTTAAGGGAAGGTAATGAATCTTAAAGGGAAATTTTGAATACATGTGGGGTTTTTTCCTCTTTTCTGACTGTAAAAGCAGATTTCTTAGAAGATGAAATTTATTGATAATTATTGAAATAAGTATAGTCATAATAGCTATTATTTGTTGAGTGCCTTCTATGTGTCAAGCACTGAGCTAAACAGATCAGTATTTAACACTCATAAATATTAGCTTCTTTAATCTTTCCAGCAATTCTACAGTTCCAGGCACTATAATTATTCCCATTTTACAGATTAGGAGACACAGGCCCACATATAATAACCAGTCTAAGGTCCCATGGCTATTAAGTGACAGAGTCAAGATTCAAACTCAATTCATCTGACTTAAAAGCTTATGTTCTTTAGTGGGAATATTGAGATTTATCCCCTTACCAGTGGTGGTGAAGATTCATTACCAGTTTAATAATTATAAGAAGTCCTTACTAAAAACAGTGTGCCAGGCAATGAACACATGATGAGGTACAGTCCTGCTACCGGAGTCTTCAGACAGATTGAAAAAACAGAGATCTAAATAAATGATTAAAGTACAAAATGAGAGCTACAATAGAGGTATCCCTAGAAGAAGAGCTCTGAGTTTCTTTTCCGTGTGTATTGTTGTCAATTCCAGCCCTCAGCCATTAGAACAGTTGGAATCTCCCAGTTAACTCCGCAAATTTCTGAGTAAAGAACATTCACTGGTGGCCGGACATAGTGGCTCATGCATATAATCCCAGCACTTTGGGAGGCCGAGGCAGGTGGACCACCTGAGGTCAGGAGTTCAAAACAAGCGCGGCCAACATGGTGAAACCCCATCTCTACTAAAAATACAAAAATTAACCAGGCGTGGTGGCAGGCTCCTGTGGTCCCAGCTACTCAGGAGGCTGAGGCAGGAAAATTGCTTGAACCTGGGAAGCAGAGGTTGCAGTGAGCTGAGATCATGCCATTGCACTCCAGCCTGGGCGATTTCGTCTCAAAAAATTATATATATATATATATATATATATATATATTTTTTTTTTTTTCATTGTCAAGCTATACCTCTGTCCAAGTCAGATAGCATCTACTCACCCTTCTTAATTAGTTTTCCTGAGCTTGTTAATAATCTTGAAGTCTGCAACGTTTAATATCTAATTGTTCTGACATCATCCACAGAGATTTCCTCCTGGGGCAGGATTTCCTAATGTCCTCACAGTGCAATTTATATTTTTGTTACAGAGAAGGCTGCCAAGCATTAGGCAATTGTCAAACACCAACAGGCTGTAGGGACAATGGTTCTTCTTTCTCTTTGGAGTCCAGCCAATGGCCCAACAAAATGAAGCAAGCCTGGAAGGAATGTACCATCGAAGCCACTACAGAAGCATAAAGCTAAGCATTGACATCTTCCCATGCATTTCAGGGCATTAGGCTTAGATTATACCAGGCTAAGAAGATGAAGATTGATGTTTGGCTGCAAAACAAGAATTTATTACTAACTGCTATGGTCTGAATGTTTTTGTCTCCTCAAATATGTCAAAATCCTAACCACCAAGGTGATGGTATTGGAGACAGGGCTTTTGGGAGGTAACTAGATCATGAGGGTAGAGCCCTTATGATTGCGATTAATGCCCATATAAAAGAGACCCCAGAGAACTAGCCACTCCTTCTCACCATGTGAGGACACAACTAGGAGGTACCATCTATGAACCAGGAAGCAAGCCCTCACCAGGCACTGAATTTGCCAGCACCTTGATCTTAGACTTCCCAGCCTTGAGAACCATAAGAAATAAATTTCTGCTGTTTATAAACTGCCTAGTCGATGATATTCTGTTACTGTACCCCAAATTTACACTGACCAAACATAAATGTAAGCAAAAGTTATCCTTCTATCTGGCATATTTGCTGAGAATATTTTCTTCTCTTGATTTTTACAAATACTTTGCAAGGTAGTATTGCAAGGAAGAACAGCAATGCTGCTATATTCCTTGGAGAATATGGTTCCCTGGTAAGTAATATCTCCAGAGGAATTGCTGAAGTTTTTGGTCTGTTGTAAAACAGTCTTCATAAAGACCTGGAAGCAAGACTGTAAAACATAGAAGGTAGGCATGCCTCTGGGCTTCTGATGACACTCAGTGCTCCATAGAATTATCCTGTTAAATCTCCGTGTATCTTATTAACATTTATTATAATAGCTATAATTTATTGGCATCTACTCTATGCCAGGCACTGAACAATGAGATTTATATCCATTATCACTAATCAAAAGGTGAGACACAACTGACGGAACTCAATTCATGTTGTGAGTCTCTTTAAGACATGCATCTTCAATGGGAATATCATCTCCAAAGATGTGAAAATTGGTGTAGGGTGATAGTGAGGGGGAGGACTTACTCTTTTTATGTATAAAACACAGATATACATAGAGAACTCAAACAGACACATGGTATATTTGTGGTATTAAAGTTTTATGCGGTGAGGGGAAGTAATTAGGCAAAAAATGCCTAAGAAGGCTCAGTGTGTGGTGATAACGAAAAAAAAGTTGAGAAACACTGCTTTAAGAGATAGTCAACTCTTAATTTTTTGTTGAATTTTATAATATTTACTTCCTTTTTTTTTTTTTTTTTTTTTTTTGATATGGAGTCTCGCTCTGTCACCCAGGCTGGAGTGCAGTGGCGCGATCTCGGCTCACTGCAAGCTCCGCCTCCCGGGCTCACACCATTCTCCTGCCTCAGCCTCCCGTGTAGCTGGGACTACAGGCACCCACCACCATGCCCGGCTAATTTTTTTTTGTGTGTGTATTTTTAGTAGAGACGGGGTTTCACTGTGTTAGCCAGAATGGTCTCGATCTCCTGACCTCATGATCCGCCCACCTCGGCTTCCCAAAGTGCTGCCACCGCTTGAGCCACCACGCCCCGCCATAATATTTACTTTCTAATGTGAGAAATTTTTTAGCTATTTTGATGATTACCAGGTAAATCATGACTCGAAAATTTCAATTTGTATAGCTGATTTCATGTACTCTTGTGTAGGTTCTTTCATGTTTTGAAATTCTTAAAGAGTATTTCCTTCCTTGGGTCCACAGGAATTTTCAACAGATTTGGGGCACATTCCAGCATGTATGGAGTTCTGCTTCCCTACCATGTAATTCATGCTTCCTGATGCTGTGCTCATGGATAATTCCTACAACCACTAGGGGAGGAAGATGTTATGGTTCTCCTTTTTACAGATAAGGAAACAAACATTGTGAAAGGTTGAGACATTCATTTCCTCATGATCTTGCAGCTGGTTTGTGTGGACTTGGGATTAAAATCCAGTTCTGGAACAGCCTAAAGTCCATGCATATTTGATCCACTATTCCAGAGTTCTCAAAATGGTGCTCCATGGGCCAGATACAGTCCACAGACATGACTTTTGTGTGTGTATGTGTTGTTTTGTTTTTGTTAACTTAGTGTACTTAAAATATTTAAATTTGCTGCCAATACTTAAAAATTAAGAGATCTTTACAGGAACAAGTCTAGATTTACAACTTTTCTTTGAAAGCTTAGGGGCTGTGGGCTTCCATCCTACATGGGAACAATTGACTGAAACTAAGGAGTGGGTACTTTTCAAAACAGGGTTTGCACACTCCAATTTGCCTAAGTCCCTGCCCCTTCCTACTGCCTTACACCCAAAACCCCTTCATTCAAACGTCCTATATATATGACTCCCAGAATGTAGTGTCTGTTTCCTTCGACTTTCAATGTTTTCTAAATCCTGTGTGTCTCTTCAGTGTCTTTCCTTCTCACTCATCCATGCAATAATTTTAAAGTGAATTATGAGTCCACTTTAATTTACTACTTTATTCTTTCTGATTTTCTAGATCTCTGAAGCAGAGCAACTTTATCAGTGATATTTAATAAAATGAAACCAATTTTCTTTTTCTTCTTTCAGTAGCCATGTTATATTTCACCTGAAAATCCTTCTAATTCATTGCTTATTTCCTTAGGGTCTCCATTTCTGAAATTCATATGCTGCTAAGCCTTAAAATATTCAGTCTTTCCAAGCCTGTAGTTTTGAGCTACACTGCAAGGGCATATCAATTTTACTTCACATCAGAGTTTTGATTAGTGATTATGTAAGGACTTTTTTTTCCCCTTGACCTTTTATGGGTTAAACAGAGCCTATGGGTCTATATAAAGCTCTTTCCTTCTTGAATTCTTTCCTTGCAAGTATCTTTATTTTGACTTGTGGTACTTGGTAGATTAAGTGCTTGAAAAAGAAGTGGTCTGCCTGCCAATTCAGGAATAAGAAGGAAACATTCAAAAACTTGATCAGGGAGGAGGAGGAAACACTCAAGGAGTATAATTTGTTGGGGCATTCCAGTCTGTCAACAGCTCCATCGCTATGAAGACATGAGAATCCAAGAAATAAACACAAAGCAACGACCACAGTAGATAAGAGGAGGCATTTCCATCCTGGAAGCAAATGTCTGTGTCCTCACATGGTGGTTTTATACTGTTCCATTCGTTACTATGGAATGCACTTTTCACCGACAACATCTGGCTCTCTAACAACGATGTAAGTCACTGAAGAACACACAAACACTATCACAAAACTAACAGCTGTATTTTGATACATCCAACCTAACCCTTTCTTTTGTGTCACTGCTTTAAACATTTTATTTGTGTGTAAATCTGCTTTTAAATAAAAACATCATAGAATACGGAATTTAACATTTTTTGCCCCAATTTATTATAAATGTATTCATTGTAGTGTTCTCTCACTTATTCATTGGATCCATAGTTCATTCATTTACACATTCATGCATTCTGCAAACATTTAATGAGTTTTTTAATCTTCCACTGTAAAGCTTTTACAAATATACATGCTAGGGCCCCAGGCTCAGACATTCTGATTTGTTTGGTCTACAATGGGAGCCAGTAATCAGTATTTTTAAAAAGATTTCTAGGTATTTCTACTGTTATAAACCAGTGTTTAACAAGAAACATGGCATAGAGTATTTTTTTTCCAACAGAAGTGATTATTTGAAACATTATAGTGGCAGATTTTTGTATTAAGAGTTGACCTGCCTTGGCATAAATGATAATAATATGCTTTGATAACTAATAATGATAACAGTTAACATCTACTGAGTGCCATAGGTACTGAGCTAGGTACTTCATACTTAATACTTTATGTAATTTCTACATCAGCCATGTAAACCAGATATTTTTATCTTTGTTTTGTGTTGAGGAAAAAATATTCAGAAAATGTACTGAACATGACACAGATAGAAGTAGTTTAACTATTGGGGTTTGAAGTCCATATTTCTAACTCCAAGTTATGGTCTTTCTACTCTGCACACTCATTCAGAACTTTGGTTTTGACATCCGATATTCATAAGCGTAACTAATACTTTTTTCATAGAGCATCTTAGGCACATGACCTCATTCCATAGTGCTGTTCACACAGAGAAGTTAATCATGGCAGAGTGGAGGCAATGGGGTTCCACAGAAGAGAGTGAAGCAATGAAAAACACTCAGCAGGTTCTGCCTAGAATTTGAGTTACAAATCCTGGGCTTTTTCTACTGTGCCATGCTTGTTTGTTTCTTTTTCATGTTCTGATTCAGAAGTTTAGGGAGGTAATGACTGCCTTGGCCCTCTCAGTGAGCAATAGAGCCGGTAACACTACGCTTTGGCCACAGCTGATTGGCTCAAAGGTGGACATCTGTCCCAGGTTGACCCAATCACATTCATTCTCTCTCTTTCTGACTTCCCACCGGTCTCTCTCCCAGGTATTTAGAATCAGCACTTGAAAAGATTGGTCAGTTCTACCTGCAGGTGTTGAGCCTGTATGGCAATGTATATCAGCAATGGATGAACTCACCTGAGGATGGTTTCTTAGGGGCCAGGAAAACAGATAATGGAACTGATGTTCATGGAGCAATAGAGATATCTGGTGAACCCCAAAAGAGAGACAAGCACAAAGAGTAGCTCCTTTGACTTCTGCTGACTCTATACATACCATTTATTCTTCATTGTGATGCCTGATCTTAATTCATGCCCTTGGGTTTTGTGAGCAACCTTTGACTTGATACAACAAACTCCTATTTATTTGAGCAAATTGAGTAAGTTTCCCATGCTTCAAAACAAACAACCCTTGACTAAACTAATGACCATGTTTTAGAACGCATATAAAGTTTATCATTTTGGGCACCCTTAGAGTGAGCTACATTTTACTCCCAAATAATCTAGTTACTCTATCAATCTGGACTATTTAGACTGCCAGTCACAGAAACTGAAATCAAACCAGCTTAAGCGAAAAAGGGAAATTTATTTGGCTGTTGTAATTGAAATATCCAGACCTTGCTTTAGGCACAGCCGGATCTGGTGACCTAAATGAGGAAACTGCTTCTCTCCCTCTCTCGAGAACATTTTCCTCTCTGGGAGCTTCATTCGCAGGCAGCCACCTAGGGGAAAATATGGTCACCAGTGTTTCCTTGTACGCATCCTATTGATTTACCAATCCCAGTAGAAAGAGGGGGCCTCTTTCCAATTAGTGCCAGGGAAAGATCCAAGCATGATTTTCATTGACTCACACTGAGATCTCGGCCCGTCACTGAACCAATCATTATGGTCCAAGAGATGAGGCTCCTCATTGGCTGGGAGTTTGGCATGTCTCCACCTAGAGCTAGAAATGGCATCTCTTTCTTCTGAATGGCAAGGACTGAGCGAATTGTGGTTTTCCAATAGGAAGGCTTGGGGTTTATTCCTGGAGGGGATTCTGGGCAAGCAAAAGAGAGCCTGTTCATTAACTTGTTAATTTTCCAACCTCCTCCCTTTTTCAGCAGTTTGCTTTCTTATCTAAATAATTTTTAAAACCTAATTCATTATTACATTCTATATTATTATTATGCAGATAGACAGAGAGGGTCTCACACTGTCTCCCAGGCTAGGATGCAGTGGCACAATCAATCATAGCTCACTGCAGCCTTGATCTCTTGGGCTCAAGTGGTTCTCCTGCCTTGGCCCCCCAAAGTGCTGGGATGATGGGCACATGCCACCACACTGGCCTACATTCTTAATTTTTGTTGTTATTTTTTGTTCTTCTTAAGGAATTTACTGATGGTATCATACAGGTTCTTTGTTAGCCTTCTTGTTTATTCCACCTGCTTATTTATTTTAAAGTGGTATATTTTTTAAAAAGTTATGCTTTAAGTAAGTCATATTATCTTTGTATGAGGTAGTTATTACATTCACTGGGAAAATAATTCTAACATGAATCCAAATATAATAATTCCAGCCCTTGACTCAGTCACTAATCCAGATTGTTCTAATATCCTCTGTGGTACTCTTTAAACTTTTCTTACAAATACCAATGCATGAATCCCATGAGTCTATAAACATCGGATTAACAAGTAATTTCAGGAACCCAGAGAGAAATTTGGGGTGGGGGGAGAAAATTTCATCCGTTCTTTCTTTTAACTCTATGGAAAATTCTATAACTTTGTAAAATCATCCTAATTGTCAAATCCAAAGGACATTTTTTCAGTCCTTAAGACGTTTGGAAGATTTTGCTGCTCTGGAAATATTTGTTGATCCACTTTTCCTTCTTGAAATTCTTCACTTGGCTGGGCACCGTGGCTCACATCTGTTATCCCAGCATTTTGGAAGGCCAAGGAAGGAGAACTGCTTGAGGCCAGGAATTTGAGACCAGTCTGGACAACATAGTAAGGCTCTGTCTCTAAAAAACAGAAAAAATTAGCTGGGCCTGGTGGTGCATGCCTGTAGTTCCAGGTAAGGCTGAGGTGGCAGGATTGCTCGCCCAGGAGTTTGAGGCTGCAGTGAGCTATGATTGCACAACTGCACTTCAGCCTAGGCAACAATAAGACCCTGTCTCTATAAAATAATACAAATTTTAAAAGTTAAAAAACAGAAATTCATTAATTCTTTCGCTTCCCTAAAAAAGTATGCCTGGTTCTCCTACCTCTCTGCTCACTCATTTGCTGTCTCTTTTGTGATCTCTTTGTCCTTCTCTTACACTTTCTTTTTCTTTCTTTTTTTTTTTTTTTTTTTTTGAGGTGGAATTTTGCTCTTGTCACCCAAGCTGGAGTGCAGTGGTGTGATCTTGGCTCACTGAAACCTCCGCCTTGCAGGTTCAAGTGATTCTCCTGCCTCAGCTTCCCGAATAGCTGAGATTACAGGTGCACACCACCACACCCAGCTAATTTTCATATTTTTGGTAGAGCCAGGGTTTCACCACGTTGGTCAGGCTGTCTCGAACTCCTGACCTCAGGTGATCCACCCACCTCAGCCTCCCAAAGTGCTGGGGTTACAGTTGTGAGCCACCGCGCCTGGCCCTCTTACACTTTAATTACTGTGGTCCTCCAGACACTGCCCTTGGCCTTCTGCCCTCCTCACCTTGCCCACACACTCACTCAATCCGATGTTCTCATCCACTTGCATATTTCCAGTCCACATCTGCTTACTGATGCCTCTTAAGACTAGAACTCAGCCTGACCTTTCTTCAGAGCATTTCAGATTTATAGACGCAATAGCTGACAGACGTCATGCACGTGTCCCCACACATTTCCAAGGTAACACATCCATAATTGACCTTGAGATCTTCCCCAGATATCCACTTCCACTTTCTCTCTACCATTGCCTTAACACAGATACTTTTTATCTTTCACCACAGCTTCCTCCAGCTGTCTCCCTGGCTACAGTCCTATTTCCTAAGCTCACTCCCAAGCTCATGTCCCTCCATGGATCCCTAGCACCTTCAGGATATATTCTAGTCCAGGGGTGGGAAAACATTTTCTTAAAGGACCAGATAGTAAATAGTTTAGGTTTTGTAGGCCAAGAGGCAAAATAGAGGATATAATGGAGGTACTTACGCAAACATGTAAAAGACAGCTACTTCAGGTTGGGCGCGGTGGCTCATGCCTGTAATCCCAGCATTTTGGGAGGCCGAGATGGCTGGATCACTTGAAGTCAGGAGCTCAAAACCAGCCTGGCCAGCATGGTAAAACTGTGTCTCTACTAAGAATACAAAAAATTAGCTGGGCGTGATGGTACGCACCTGTAATCCCAGTTACTTGGGAAGCTGAGTCAGGAGAATTGCTTGAACCTGGGAGGTGGAGGTTGCAGTGAGCCGAGATCATGCCACTGCACTCCAGCCTGGGAGAAAAAGCAAAACATCATCTCAAAAAAAAAAAAAAAAAAGTAGCTACTTAAAATGGAAAAAGCCATTTTTAACTCATGTACAGAAACCAGTGGTGGGCCAGATTTGGTCTGTAGGCCCTAATTTGCCATCTCCTCACAGGATGCACATAGTCCTGCATGATCCAGGCTCTATTCTTCTCTATTCTCATCCTCACCACTCACTTTACACGGCAGCAAAGCTGCATGGCTTATGGGGTCATACTCCATGCTGTTTCCTGCCTCCCAGCCTTCCTTATGCTGCTTCCTCTGCCTGGTGTGCTTCCTCTTTCCCCAACTCCCCTGCTAGACTAACTCGCACCCATTTGTTGTTACTCAGCTCAGGAACCTTTTCCTTTTGGAAGAATTCCCACTCTCTCCTGGGTAACCTGGAGGCTCCCTCCTGAGCTCCCACAATTCCTTGCACCTATTCCTATCATCCTCACATGGTAGTGCAACTACCTGTTTCAATGTCTGCATCAAGTGCCAAACTGTGATTCCTTGATGAGCAGCACTGGATCTTAGTCATCCCATATCCTCAGGGGTTAGCACAGGGATTGGCCCAAAGCACACACCCAGTAAATGCCTATTGGCACTTGATTATGGCTCAATCTATTCTTCAGTAGAGGAAGAGTATTGTGTCATAAATAAGTTCTTTGAAACACCTGTACAGCAGCTTAGCCGCCTACAGTGTCAATGGCCTATTTCTAACTCAAGGAGATCTATTCAATTTTAATAGTTTGAAAGTCATTTGTGGATAGCTAGATCCTTTGGGTGGTGGATGGCTCTAATAATACCAAGGGCACAGATTCAATAGCTATTTAGTAGAGAGTGCTTTGCTCTCCCGAGTGACCACAGGCTATATCTCCAGCCCAGCTGGCTGTTTTTCAGATTCCTGCCATTTGTCACAAGGAGCGGTAGACTCTAGACACAGACATCCATCACCCATGGCCAGAAAAAAATTGTTCAAATCACACACCTTTGATTAGAAAATAGAACACACTCCTGTGGAAAATGAGCAGCATATAAAGAGAATGTTTAATATACAGAATAGTATAAAAAACAATAGAGAAGTAGAGAAAATAATTCAGCCATCATTCCACCAACAGAAGGAAACCACTGTTAAAATGTGAACACTACTCTTTTTTCTATAATTTTCATCCTTGCTATGATTCTATTTATGCACCTTAGCTTCCTGATTTCTCTCCCTATTCAATATTATATCTAGAGCATTCCTCCAGGCTCCTATCATTCTTTGTGTTATTTTAAATTATTGCTTATTAACAGCTGATCAGATGGCTAAACTGTGACTTACACCATCATTGCTCATTTGCTGGAAAGATT
This sequence comes from Pan troglodytes, assembly GCF_028858775.2. NCBI lineage: Eukaryota > Metazoa > Chordata > Mammalia > Primates > Hominidae > Pan > Pan troglodytes. Next base: position 73,556,065 of record NC_086015.1, read on the forward strand.
TGTGGCATCTAGAACAAAATAACATAACGTAAAAGTCTCCCTTTGTCCTAACCCTCCAATTCAGGTTCAAATGTTAGTCAAATTTATTTCTTTTCATACCTAAAGAAGGAAAAGATAGCATGGAGAATTGGAATTTGGACTGAAACAAATGAGATAATTTCATTTCTCCTTTGGTTTTGTAGATGAGAAAACTGAGATGCGGAGAATTTATGACTTATCCTGGAGGCCACTACCAGGACAAGAATTTTACTACAAACAATTCAGAATTCTTTCCAAGAATTGTGGTTCAGGGCCATGCTGACTCAGGGAGAGAAATGAAGCAACGGAGATTGTGACTGTCTTTCCTTTTCAGCATATCACTGACAAGTATGTGCTTTTTATATTTCTAATTGCAGAAGGTCATCCCTGCGGGTTCAATGGTATCTCCTGTATTCCCTTCTGGAAGCAAACCAGCAAGTGGAAAAAAAATTATATTCTTTGTACAAATGGATGAAAATAAACATGTATGCAAATATCTTATTTATTCAACTTATGTATGGGAACAGAAATACTCCCATTAAACCCAGCTCATTAGTACATAGATTTTGTCATATTTTAACAGGGAGTGAAACTCACAAATGCATTAAATGATCTTTTCTGCAAAGAATCTTTAGACAGAGAAGAGCATGAGTGAGAAGGCTGGAGCACTTGTGAGCAGAATGCAGGATTGTAGCATTCAAGTCCCATTTGAGAATCACAAGCATAGAAGGAAGAATAAAAAATAGCAAACCCCATATACTACTTGCCAACATAATGCTCATGTTTATTTGTCTTGGCCATCAGGTTTTTCTGGGGAACATGACCATATGCTTCGCTTTCTAGGAGCATAAGCATTTCTATTCAATACGCTAGCTAGGGAGCAAAAGATGGCTTTACAGCATATTTAATTCTATCCTTGACTTTGAAATGAAAATGGATGTCAGTTTCCCCTACCCCATCAAGCTGTTTTCCTAATGTTAAACTCTTCTGTCTTTCATCAGACCTCTTCCTACCTCATCTGTCAATGTCCTTTTATCTTCACAAATATTTTCTACTCAAATTAGATTAAAATAAACTTATTTCTGTCTTACCTGCTGAGTTCCCCACAGTAATACTTTCTTAGTTCTTAGAAACCTGTCTACTCAGAGGTTAGACCTACAAGCAGAAGGCCTCAGAAGAATTCCCAAGGAAGATAGCATCAGTCCTGTTATCCTAGGGAGGCTTCATCGAAAGAGAGAGAGAAGTGTTCCACTCACTTTCCATCAGCATCTTTTGAGGAAGGGAGGACACGATTTATTCATTCCAAATAACAGGGATTCTTTAGCTTTGCAAGTGCAGAAGCCTTACTTCCCATGACCTCTTGTGTAATTTTCCCGTAAGGGAGCCAGAGAGAGGAGGAAGCATTCAAGAATCAAGCTACGATAAAGCCAAGCCAGCAGTCCTAATTTATTGAGCATTTCCTGTATGCCACTCACTGCTAAATTTTTCACACTCTTTATCTCACTTGGATCTTCATAAAAATCTTAGAGTTAAAGCTATTAGTATTGTCTTCTTGTACACTAGAAGACTGAAGGTCAGAGTGATTAAAACACTTGTCCAAATTCACGTAGGTAGAAAGTGACACACCTAGAATTCAAATCCAGATGTCACTGGATCTCAGAGCCTGTGTCTTTAGCTACAATGTAATCTGTCTTCCTAGGAAAGTGTCCATGGATGACGCTGGGGCAAGAAATGGAAACCAGGTGGGAACTTGAAACAAAGAGCAGAGTTTGTGGGAATAAGAGACAAAAGGAAACTGCAGAGATTACCTGGGAAAGTGGAAAGTGGTCGCCTGAGCTGGTGTGGGTGGAGTGGGTTGAGGAACATAATCTCCAAATGGCCCTGCCCCTCCGGCTTTACATTGGCTTCACTCATGCCGAGTGCCTGCTATTCTTAAACGATCCCTCCATTGTCGTCTCTGTCTAGATTCTCTCCAGTCTCATGTCACATTCGCTCTCCCACACTAACTCCCACCATCCTGTGCTTTGGGTTCCTTGAATATGCTCTGTGTTCTCCCCTTTTTACCAGGACTGTTCTCTCTGACTGGAATCTTCTTTGTCCTTCCTCCCTTAGCCTGATTAACTTCACCTGGGATGCCACGTTGCATCCTCAGGACAAGTGTAGATGCTAGAACCAGGTTGCCTGGATTCAGTTTCCGAATCTACTTTTGCTGTGTGTGTGTGACCTTGGCTAAAGGATTTAACTTCTCTGTTTCCTCAACTAAAAGGCTGTTGTGAGGAGGAATGAGTTCAAACATGTGAAGTGCCCAGCACAGTGCCCAGCAGAGTTCAGAGCTCATGGGGCATTAGCTATCATTGTTCCTTATCCCCCAAACCTTAGCTGACCCTCATCTGGGAATCCTTCCTGACCCTGCTGAGCTGAAGCTACGTGGCACTCTATGGGGCATTCTGACATGGCACCTACATCCCTGCCTTACAAAGGTCTGCATCCTCATCCATCTCTTCTGATGGACTTTAAGCTCCTTGAGGACAGGAACCACATGGATCCTGTTTTCTACTGCTCTTTATTATACCTCCAGTGAAGTACTTAGCACTGGTTGCTCTCGATAAATAACTGTAGCTTTGCCTGCCCCCCAAGTTCTTACATTTGATTTTTAATTCCTGATCTTCGGTGCCAATTGCAGGGTCAATTTGCCCCATCAGGTATCAAGTTCCCAAGAAGAGATCTACCATTCATCACTTTTGTTTGGGAAATGCTGCTTTGGGATCATTTTTCTTGAGTGTTAATTTTGCAAGCAGTGTCTTCTAGGTAACCCATCATGGGCCATTGTGACCCAAAGGTAACCCATTTGGACCATTATGACCCAAAGATCCCCCTAAACACTCATGTTCTTGGCTTACATGAGCTGAAGGAGAAGAAGAGTCCTAAAACTAGGCAAAGGAAACTGATATACATCATTCTTATTTAAAACTTTATTACGGGAATTTCAAACATATTTCAAAGTAAGTAGATTAGTATCCTGAACTGCTGTGTACAAATACCCCAGCTTCAACAATTACCAACTCAGCCAATCTTGTTTTATCTATATCTTCATTGACTTATCCCCTTCTATTATTTTGGTGCAAATTATGTTTATTGTGTCATTTATTTCTTTATAATTGATGACATTGAGGTTTGGAAAGGTCAAGTAATTTTGGAAAAGTTAAGGTCCTCAGTAATTTCCATTGATTCATTCACTCAAACAAACATGTGTGTATCTATGTGTCAGGCACTGGCAAGTGATAAGTAGTGAACCAGATGTACAGAATCTCTGCTTTCACGTCTTCTTGGGGTAGAAAGATGACTGGATCAGATGAGAAATAGTTGAACAAATACAATGAAGGAGAAAATTTTAGATAATGAGTAAGTGCTGAGAGGACAACAAAAGAGAGAATGCATAGATATTGAGGTTAGGGTGGTGCTATGGCTTGCATGTATCCCCTCCAAAAGCATATTTTGGAAACTTAATGCCCAATGCAAATAGTGTTGGGAGGTGGGGCCTAATGGGTAGTGTTTAGGTTGTGAGGGTTCCAGCCTCATGAATGGATTCATGCTGATTATAAAAGGGCTTGATGTTGTATCATCTTTTCTCTCTTTCTGGCCTTCACCATGGGATGACACAGCAAGAAGACCCTCACAGGATGTGGTCACTTGATTTTGGACTTCCCGGCCTCCACAACTGTGAGCCAAATAAATTACTCTTCTTTATAAATTACCCAGTCTTAGGTACTCCGCTATAGCAGAACAAACAGGACTAAGACAAGTGGTAAGGGAAGGTCTCTCAGAAGAGGGGGCATTTGAGCTGAGCTCTCAATAAAGACAAGTGAGCCATGAGAAGATTTTAAAGCAGGAAATTTCAGACAAAGGGAACAAGTGCAGAGATTCCAAGGTGGGAATCAGCTAGAATATCTGAGAAAAAAAGAGGAACCAAGTGGCCGAAATGTGCTAAATGATAATTTTCAAAAAAGGATAAAATCATGACTCATGCAGATTTAACATAAACATTTGTTAAGGAATTAATTTAATTTAATTTATTCATCAGTGAGAGATCATAGCAGATGTTATAAATGTTTCAAAAGAGAAGTCACAACAGCACAAATTTATATGGAGTTAAGGAATATTCAAGTGAATGTGTAAACAGAGACAAAACTAGTTTCTTCAGGTGTGGTGGAAAGCCCATTGAATTTCTAAAGAACAGTATTCATTTGCATATCTAGAGGCAAGAGTTATTTGGCATTGCCAAATTACAGAGCTGTAAAATACCTTTCATATAATCTGAATCTACCTGATTCAGATTCTATGAATGTCTTCTAGAGTCTAGATATTGTATAGTGTTCATGGAAGCAAAAATTATTCCCTCCAATCTGATTGAGAAAGATAATAATAGGAGATGAGATAGATGTAGTTAGGGCCCAGATCCTACATGGGCTCCAGACCCCCTTAAGAACTTTCAATTTTGTTTGAAGTTTCCAGGAAACCATAAGAGGACTTTAAAGCCAAAGAGAGGCACCCTCTGCTTTACCCATCGGACAAGGTCCACTTTGGCTGCTGGGTGAAGATCAAACTGCTGTGGGGGATGGATTTAATCAATGACTAAATCGTATTATTAATATATAATTTTCAAAAAAGGGTAAAATCCTGATGCTCATACAAATATTTAAAGAAAGCACTTGTTAAAGATTTTATTGAATTCATTAATCAGTGAGGAAACTGGCAGTTGACCCAGTGAGAGGCAAGGATGGCTTGCAGGTAGCAGTGAAGATAGAGAGAAGAGGGATTCAGGATCAGTTGTAGAGTTAGAGCTGAAAGAACTGGTTCTTGTTTTACCTAGAGTCTTGTTGCTAACTGATACGCAAAGAGAAACAAACCTTGAACCTCCAGAACTGGAAAAAGTGGGTAAGGAAGAGAAGACCTTAGCCTTGTAAAGAGGGTCAGGTGAATTAGCAAGAAAAAGCAGAGCTAGAGGCTGCAGGCACCTAGTTTTGAGAAAGGGAGTGAAACAGAAGGCAAACGACACTGAGGCCTGAAATCTGCACCAAGTTAACTGTACAATGTGCCATTGTGGCTGATAATAATCCTTGTCTATACTGAACTGCTAGTCTGGAAATGCCCTCACACTTAGTGTGAATAGTGAATTTGGATCTGCAGGGGAAATGGGACAAGAAGGTACCTGCCTGTAAGAGAAAGGGGTTATAGCAGAGGTTACAATCCTCAAGGGTTCACCGGTAGGTGGAAATACAGCCCCTCACTCCTTGCTCATCACTACATCACCCCGTGATCCAATAATTTACCCAGTATAAGTGGCAGGAGAAGGCCAATTATGGGAGTCTTGTTTGGGGGCTGCCTGAAGGGACTTCTTCCATTACAATTACTGTGTCCTTGTTTGATAGATGTGAAAATCAAGTCCTAAAAAGGCTAAAAGAGCTGCCGAATGCCACAAAGAAGTGGCATTGTCACTGGAAACCAGAGTCTCACTCAACAGTACTCTCTCACTGCACCGTACAGCCCTAGTTCTACCATGCCAATTAGTTCAGAACAAGATCAGACTCAACTTTCTGTATCAGCACTATCCAAAAGCACTTGCTGCAATGATAGAAATGTATAATTATGCTGTCTGATACATTAGCTGATAGCCACATGTAGCAATTGAGTGCTTGAAATATATTACTGAGACTGAGGAACTGAATTTTTAATTTAATTTAAATGTAAATAGACACATGTGGCTGGCTAATAGCTACTCTCTAGGACCATGAAGTTTTCTACCACAGCAAACTGTACATTTCTTAATAGGGCTTCATTGTGGACATTTGTCAATTCATTTTTGATTGAACACCTTTCCTAGGTTTCATCTCCTGGCCTTGAACAGTCCTCCCACCTCAGCCTGCCAAGTAGCTGGGATTACAGGCCTGAGCCACCATACCTGGCAACAAGAGTATGTTCTTTTATTATTATTATTATACTTTAAGTTCTAGGGTACATGTGCACAACGTTCAGGTTTGTTACATATGTATACATGTGCCATGTTGGTGTGCTGCACCCATTAACTCATCATTTACATTAGGTATATCTCCTAATGCTATCCCTCTCCCCTCCCCCCACCCCACAGCAGGCCACAGTGTGTGATGTTCCCCTTCCTGTGTCCAAGTGTTCTCATTGTTCAATTCCCACCTATGAGTGAGAACATGCAGTGTTTGGTTTTTTGTCCTTGTGATAGTTTGCTGAGAATGATGGTTTCCAGCTTCATCCATGTCCCTACAAAGGACATGAACTCATCCTTCTTTATGGCTGCATAGTATTCCATGGTGTATATGTGCCGCATTTTCTTAATCCAGTCTATCATTGATGGACATTTGGGTTGGTTCCAAGTCTTTGCTATTGTGAATAGTGCCGCAATAAACATACGTGTGCATGTGTCTTTATAGCAGCATGATTTACAATCCTTTGGGTATATACCCAATAATAGGATGGCTGGGTCAAATGGTATTTCTAGTTCTAGATCCTTGAGGAATCGCCACACTGTCTTCCACAATGGTTGAACTAGTTTACATTCCCACCAACAGTGTAAAAGTGTTCCTATTTCTCCACATCCTCTCCAGCACCTGTTGTTTCCTGACTTTAATGATCGCCATTCTAACTGGTGTGAGATGGTATCTCATTGTGGCTTTGATTTGCATTTCTCTGATGGCCGGTGATGATGAGAATTTTTTCATGTGTCTGTTGGCTGCATTAATGTCCTCTTTTCAGAAGTGTCTGTTCATATCCTTTGCCCACTTTTTGATGGGGCTGTTTGTTTGTTTCTTGTAAATTTGTTTGAGTTCTTTGTAGATTCTGGATATTAGCCCTTCATCAGATGAGTAGATTGCAAAAATTTTCTCCCATTCTGTAGGTTGCCTGTTCACTCTGATGGTAGTTTCTTTTGCTGTGCAGAAGCTCTTTAGTTTAATTAGATCCCATTTGTCAACTCTGGCTTTTATTGCCATTGCTTTTGGTGTTTTAGACATGAAGTCCTTGCCCATGCCTATGTCCTGAATGGTATTGTCTAGGTTTTCTTCTAGGGTTTTTATGATTTTAGGTCTAACATATGTCTTTAATCCATCTTGAATTAATTTTTGTATAAAGTGTAAGGAAGGGATCCAGTTTCAGCTTTCTACATATGGCTAGCCAGTTTTCCCAGCACCATTTATTAAATAGGGAATCCTTTCCCCAGTTCTTGTTTTTGTCAGGTTTGTCAAAGACCAGATGGTTTTAGATGTGTGGTATTATTTCTGAGGGCTCTGGTCTGTTCCATTGGTCTATATCTCTGTTTTGGTACCAGTACCATGCTGTTTTGGTTACTGTAGCCTTGTAGTATAGTTTGAAGTCAGGTAGCGTGATGCCTCCAGCTCTGTTCTTTTGGCTTAGGATTGACTTGGCAATGCGGGATCTTTTTTGGTTCCATATGAACTTTAAAGTAGTTTTTTCCAATTCTGTGAAGAAAGTCATTGGTAGCTTGATGGGGATGGCTTTGAATCTATAAATTACCTTGGGCAGTATGGCCATTTTCACAATATTGATTCTTCCTACCCATGAGCATGGAATGTTCTTCCATTTCTTTGTATCCTCTTTTATTTCACTGAGCAGTGGTTTGTAGTTCTCCTTGAAGAGGTCCTTCACGTCCCTTGTAAGTTGGATTCCTAGATATTTTATTCCCTTTGAAGCAATTGTGAATGGGAGTTCACTCATGATTTTGCTCTCTGTTTGTCTGTTATTGGTGTGTAAGAATGCTTGTGATTTTTGTACATTGATTTTGTATCCTGAGACTTTGCTGAAGTTGCTTATCAGCTTAAGGAGATTTTGGGCTGAGACGATGGGGTTTTCTAGATACACAATCATGTCATCTGCAAACAGGGTCAATTTGACTTCCTCTTTTCCTAATTGAATACCCTTTATTTCCTTCTCCTGCCTGATTTCCCTGGCCAGAACTTCCAACACTATGTTGAATAGAAGTGGTGAGAGAGGGCATCCCTGTCTTGTGCCAGTTGTCAAAGGGAATGCTTCCAGTTTTTGCCCATTCGGTATGATATTGGTTGTGGGTTTGTCATAAATAGCTCTTATTATTTTGAGATACGTCCCATCAATATCTAATTTATTGAGAGTTTTTAGCATGGAGGGTTGTTGAATTTTGTCAAAGGCCTTTTCTGCATCTATTGAGATAATCATGTGGTTTTTGTCTTTGGTTCTGTTTATATGCTGGATTACATGTATTGATTTGCATATATTGAACCAGCCTTGCATCCCAGGGATGAAGCCCACTTGATCATGGTGGATAAGCTTTTTGATGTGCTGCTGGATTTGGTTTGCCAGTATTTTATTGAGGATTTTTGCATCAATGTTCATCAAGGATATTGGTCTAAAATTCTCTTTTTTGGTTGTGTCTCTGCCTGGCTTTGGTATCAGGATGATGCTGGCCTCATAAAATGAGTTAGGGAGGATTCCCTCTTTTTCTATTGATTGGAATAGTTTCAGAAGGAATGGTACCAGTTCCTGCTTGTACCTCTGGTAGAATTCGGCTGTGAATCCCTCTGGTCCTGGACTCTTTTTGGTTAGTAAGCTATTGATTATTGCCACAATTTCAGAGCCTGTTATTGGTCTATTCAGAGATTCAACTTCTTCCTGGTTTAGTCTTGGGAGGGTGTACGTGTCCAGGAATTTATCCATTTCTTCTAGATGTTCTAGTTTATTTGTGTAGTAGTGTTTATAGTATTCTTTGATGGTAGTTTGTATTTCTGTGGGATCGGTGGTGATATCCCCTTTATCATTTTTTATTGCATCTATTTGATTTTCTCTCTTTTCTTCTTTATTATTCTTGCTAGTGGTCTATCAATTTTGTTGATCTTTTCAAAAAACCAGCTCCAGGATTCATTGATTTTTTGAAGGGTTTTTTTTGTGTCTCTATCTCCTTCAGTTCTGCTCTGATCTTAGTTATTTCTTGCCTTCTGCTAGCTTTTGAATGTGTTTGCTCTTGCTTCTCTAGTTCTTTTAATTGTGATATTAGGGTGTCAATTTTAGATCTTTCCTGCTTTCTCTTGTGGGCATTTAGTGCTATAAATTTCCGTCTAAACACTGCTTTAAATGTGTCCCAGAGGTTCTGGTATGTTGTGTCTTTGTTCTCGTTGGTTTCAAAGAACGTCTTTATTTCTGCCTTCATTTCGCCCTGCTTCGGCTCACGCTCAGTGGGCTGCACCCACTGTACTGCACCCACTGTCCAACAAGCCCCAGTGAGATTAACCTGGTACCTCAGTTAGAAATGCAGAAATCACCCGTCTTCTGCGTCCCTCATGCTGGGAGCTGTAGACTGGAGCTGTTCCTATTTGGCCATCTTGGAACCGCCCCCAAGAGTATGTTCTACAATAGCTACAAGTAGCTAAAATTTCTAGTATGCTTATTTTACACTAGCCAATAGGCTAAGCCCTCTATGTATATTATCTTAATTAAATTTTATAATGATTCAGTTTTGTTCTTCTCTTCATTTTATAGGTGAGAAAACTGCTGCTTAATAAAATCTAGTGTGTTGCACTGGGTCACGTAGTTAATAAAGAGTGGTGGCAGGATTTGAGTGTAATTCTCTTTGGTTCCAAACCCCATGCGTGGTTCTGTTCAAACTATCTCACTGCTTTTAATATGCAGAATCTTCCTGAGAGAGGTGGGAAAAATAAACTAGATTTCTGCCCCAAAATAGCCCCAAGGACAAAAAACAAACAAAAAAAGCCCCAAACATACTTTTCTTCAAGTCGGTAGTTTAACACTTACAATTGAATAGTTCCATCTTCCCATGAATTTTTTTCAAAATTCTGAAACCCAACTCACTTTTCCATACAATTCCTTTGCTGCAAATTGTTTTAGGATTCTCACTTAACTGTCACAACAAAGCTTTGTAGTAATAAAATTGCTTCAGCTAATTTTTTATTTTATTTTTTGAGACAGAGTCTCGCTCTGTCACCCAGGCTGGAGTGCAGTGGCACTATCTCGGCTCACTGCTGCCTCCACCTCCTGGGTTCAAGTGATTCTCCTGACTCAGCCTCCCGAGTAGTTGGGACTACAGATGCCTGCCACCACGGCTGGCTATTTTTGCATTTTCAGTAGAGATAGAGTTTCATCATGTTGACCAGCCTGGTCTCAAACTCCTGATTTCAGGTGATCCACCAGCCTTGGCCTCCCAAAGTGTTGGGATTACAGGCATGAGCCACCGCACCCTGCCAGCTGTTTTTAATGAAATTTTCTTAATTTATGTTTTAAATGTTGGTGTAATACAACAAATAAAAGCTTTCATTTCCTCTCCTAACATCAATTGCTTCTCCCACAGGAAACACCAAAATAGCTAGGTATGTTTATCTCTAGACATTGATACATTTATAAACAGATGTACATTCTATATAGAGTTTTTAATCATTTGATTTATACAGATGGAATTATAGTATGCCTACTGCTCTGTTCCTTCACTTGTTCTTTTATCTCATCATGGATATCTTTCCACGGTGGTATATATACAGCCATCTCATTCTTTTTAACAACCCAGGTTATTTTGCAAAGCAGAATTTAAATGGTCATTATAATATATCATATTCTCCTTTTCCCCTGCTGGCTAAGCACTCACACCAGGCTCATAAAAAGAATGCTGGGTCTGAAGTTCTTTAAAATGAGCACTAGTCTATTTCCCCTTCTGATATAACTGTTGGAAAGTGATTTTTCTCTTGCTTATATTTCATTCTCTGGAGTGTTTCATTTGTTCCTGCCTGGAGCTAATCTTCAGTGTAAAGGAAGCTTTTTTGCCACCCATTATTCCATTTAAAAACAAACAAACAACAACAACAACAACAAAATTGGGTTTCCCAAAAGGATAGACCAGCAATGTCTTCTAACAAACTCCTTCAAAATGATCCTGTCTGCAACCACATTTGTCAATAGGAGAATTATAAGGGGGATGGAGAATTTAATATGCGTTGGGACCTCCCCTCCTTCCAGTTTTGTGTGTGTAGGAGACTGTAATGAAGAAGCCGATTAGTATTTAATGCCCTAATCTGTACAATGCTCTCCTCAATAAAGCTTTAATTATTTAGAAGGTCTTGAAGGCAGCCAATGTACTTAATACACTGCACAGGGAAACGTGGAAATCACCCGAGTAAGGGAAATTGCAAGTCAGAGGAAAATGGTCAGCTCCCAGTCAGAGCTGACCAAGTCCTCCACAACAAGACTCGATTTCCAGCTGGATCATTTCACTAGGCAGCAGCACCGAAGCTTTTAGCTTGTATGTGCAAGGGGCTTTAAAAAGTCATGTACATCCTAAGCATTTAATTTTAAATGTCCCCACGGGAGGGTGGCTTCTGTGAGCTTGACTAAACTGAAATGTTTTGGTTCAATAAGGAAGAGAGACAATGGGGAGGGATCAGAATCCAAGCTTTTGGAAAGCCCTCCAGGTTTTGTCTTCAGGGACCAAACTGGCTGAGGCTTTCTGTCACGGTTCCAGAATGAATAACGCACACAACTAATTAAGAGTAGTCTCGAATAATTAACATCTGTGCAACCAGACAGCTTTGCCTCGGGACCATTAAGAAGCAAATCCAAAAGTGAATGGTACACAGTCAGCAATGGTTTCTGTGGGAGATATGCACCCCCCACCTCAAGACACAATTCTGAGAAGCATTTCATGAGGTTCTTCAAAAGGTCCCGGGGGACCTGCAATGGTCACCCAGAGCAGCAGCAGGTGACCCCCACTGGGCTTTACAGTGTCCCTGTCTCCTACTATGTGTCTCTCCCGTCTCTCACTCCCTAGGATCACTTCCCACATAAATCACTTACACACACACACACACACACACACACACACTGAATGGCACGGTTTGGAAGCAGATGATGCTTGACAGATTCTGCTTGGGAGGAGGGAGGGGAGAGGAGGTGGCATAGAGGAGGGAAAAGATCTCCATAATTGATATCAACAGAGTTGAAATTAAAGTTGGGATAGAGCAAAACAGAATGAATGAATTCAGGCTAAAGATCCACTGTGATATAAATCTTCTACTTATCAGATTAGATTAATTAGAATGATGTACAGTTCAACACAGACTTAATTTTTATGTCATCCTGTTTTATCTCCCCTTTGTTTCAAAATTAGCCATACTTTTTTGCTTACACAGAAACATACATAAAATATAAAACAAATATGTAAATATAAAATATATATAATATATGAAAATAATGCTACTATATATTTCTGTTTAAGTGTGAAAAGATAACAAGAAGTTGGTGTCTGTGGTTTCCTCTGATGTCAAAGTCAGAAAGTGGGTCCCTTACAGATAAAACTTAAAAGAGGCTCATTTTTGTATTACAAACTCTTTTGTATATGTTCAATTTTGTATCATATGCATACATTACCTAAGCAAAAAAGAAAGTTCATTTTAAAAACATGCTTTTGGCAGTAATAATCTAGGATTCCTCCTCTTCCAGCCCCCTCCTTAGCAATAGTTTGGTGTACATCCTTCTAGATCAATGGTTCTCAACCTGGCTGTGTACTGAAATTTGTGTGTGAGAATGTGTAATGTGTGTTTGCGTATAAGTATATACATTATGTATGATCAATAGATAGTTGTATGTTGTTTGCTGGTCTTTTTTTTTTTTTTTTTACTTCTTTTGGTTACACAGTAATCAATTTTAGGTTTGATTCTTGCTGAGTCAGTATCGCTGATTCTAAATTTGCCCTTTCCATAGTAATGCATAACAGGATAAATATATTTTCATATATATAAAATATATTTATCTCTCTTTACATATATATGTGTGTTTATGTATATGTATGTGAGTGTGTGTGTATATATATATATATTAATAGTAAATAGTTTAGATTGTTTCAAACCAATACAAGCCAAAGAAAGGTATTTTATTTGAGAATACTGAGATGTCTCATGGAAGTTAAAGTTAGCTGCTTAAATAAACACCAAATTCACAATGACCTGACAAAGGAAATGTTTGTTTTCCACTCATTTCACAGGTTAGTTGAGTCTTTGCCAGGTGACCTTCCACAAAGTGATTCAGGAACTTAGACTTATTCTAGCTAATGGCTCCACTGAGCCTTGAATCTTCTGCTGGATCCTGTTCCCTGGCCAGTCAATGAACACAGAGAGAGAATGAGCTGGGCAGGGCTTGTGGGAGAATTAAGGTGCCCCGTCTGGAAGCAGCACATCACTTCTGTCCATAGTCCATCAGCTGGGACTCAGTCACATGGCATTACTCAACTGCAGGGGAGGCTGGCAATGTGGTATAGCAATGTGCCCAGGGAGAAGAGGAGAGCTTGGGTACTGGCAAGTTCCAGAAGCCCATCATAAGCAGGAAGTGTGGGCTGGCCTAAACAAACACACGGCCAATGCTTAACAACCCCAGCAACTGGGCCTTCTCTCATCCTCTCTCTCTGGTACTGCATCATGTGTCTTTGCTTCTCCCTGAACAACTAAATACATCATTCTTCTCTCCCCTCCCCTCTTTCTCTTCCTCTCCCTCTCCAGGTACACTTAAGAGAATGTCTGCGGTTTGTCCGCCAGACAGAGTGTCTACTCTCAAAATAATTATCTAATTTTAGTACTTCTGACACCGCCTAAGGGTTCAGTTTGCAATGAGAGCCTGTTAGGGATTTGGACTTGGTGGGGGAATGCTTCTTTGAGGAGTAACACTTAAGCTGAAATTTGATGAATGAGGAGGGAGAAAGGGGAGGGGTCAGGGTGGGGCGAGACAGGCGAATGATGGAGAACTCCAGGCAGAGGAAACAGAATTCTTTACACTGGTTGCCAAGGAGAGGTAAATGGTGTCACCCAGGCAGTATGTGGTGGGGTCTACGGCAAGCAGAAACTTGTTGACCATCATGAGAATTTTCTGTTCTTTCCCTCATGACAAGGAAAATTAATCTCTTTTCTTTAAATATTTATTTTTTAGAATAGGGACCACTCTAGCTCTTAGGCTTTTTCTTTAAAAAGTTGCTAGGGTAGCATAATTGATGGGGCAGAGTGGTTTTGGCTACTATAGTGATAGGGATTGGACTATACCTGTTTGGCTATAGTCATAGGAATTGGAAAACCTGGTCATGACCAGGCTATGTGATAATGTATGATAACCACATAGCCCCCTCTTCTTCAGATTAGCTTATCCATGCCATCTGGAATGTTAAATGAAGTCACTGACAGTTAAAAGTCTGGAAATTTTTTTATCATGTATAATTGCCGGAAAATTGATAAATGCAGTAATTATCAGGCAAAGATTGAGCTGAAACATGCCTATTCAATGTATGCTAAGATTTAGTTTATAGTGTGTTTTATATAGCTAGCTCCTCATTGGTTGAAACATTAGTGGCATTGAATCTCTGTGCAACAATCACTACAACTCATGTTTATTTATTGTGGATGGAAAGTCAGTGGGCAGAAATGTGTTGTTAATGATGCGTTGGCGTGGCATTTCCAAAATTATGAAACATAGCCTGAAATATTAAAATATCCTCTTATCAAGAGCAAAGTTACATTTAAAAAAATTGTTCTACTACCTGAGTGTCAATTTCTTCATACTGATAGAAATAGTACAGACTTAGTACAAAACTAAAGTGAAATGCTATCCAGGACTAAATAAACCCTAACTAACTTTTAGACTATTTGGGCAAGTATGCAATAAGAAGAATAGACATAATTATCAATATTTTACAGACGGGAACTGAATTAACTATAAATATCTTACAAAATAAAAGAGCTTTAAATTATCATGAAAATTATGTTGTAATAGTCTTGCTCTTTGCTCTCTGACAATAATTTTTTTATGTGAAATCCCAACTGTAGTGTTTACTAGGTATATGACCTTAGGTAATTTATTTAATCTTTCTGAGCCTCAGTTTTGTCATCTGTAAAGTGTATATCTTAATTAGGACAGATTCTATAAACTTGTTTTGAAGATTAATTGAGATACTTTATCTAAAGCACTTAGCATAATTCCTAGAACTTAATATAAGTCAGTACTCAATAAAAGGTAGTTATTATCTATAGTAGAATCTTACTACAAACCTTCGGAAACACAGCTTCCAAGTGTTCACTCAATAAAATATAGTTTTGAAATACCACTAGATATTTGGAGGTAGATACACAAAGAAATACAAATGTTATTGTCCCTACCTTTGAAAATTTATAGTGCCTTTGTAGGGAACAAGACTAAGTGAGGTTAAATACCCTATGAGGAAATAGGGGATTAATGATAAATTGATGTCATAGACCTGTGTTTCTTGATTTTAGACTTTGTTTAAAGAAAAGTGTTATATCAGGCACTCAGGGTTAACTTAAATTATTTTTACTGTAATGCTATTTACATGTAGTATGCACAAAGACAAATGCATGTTATAAACTCCTTCTTGCTCTAAGGTACCTATGAAACAAAAGAAATTAAAGAAATTAAATACAAGCTACAAAATCATTAAAATTCAAATAAACAGCATTTATTTAACATTTTTAATAATGTTGTTTCCTGAAACCAAATGGTGTTTTAGAGATTTTTGGTTTGGGAGGTGGGGAGGCAGCAGGTGTCAGACAGGGCTTTCTGGTAAAGGTGGAATTTAAGATAGCAAAGGTGAAGAGGAATAATATGTGCAAGTTCTCCTTAGGAAGTAAGTTGGCTGCCTGGCAACCTGAGTAGGTGGTTTGTTAGATAATTTTGATGAAAGGAAGGAAAAAATTAAGATAAGTGAAAGTTGCAAAGTTAAGAAAATTTCTTTCAAACTAGGGGATATCTGTGCTTGTTTAAAGATACAAAGAAGGAAACAACTGAGGAAAAGCCAGGAGGGGAGAGTGTGTCAGTATCACTGTAGTGCTCTTCTCATCTATCCTGCCCCTTCTCGTTCTCTTTCCTCCCTTGACAAACTCCTTCTACCCCACTCCACCTTCTTCACTGTGATTGGTCTACAGAGGGGTCTATGAGCTTAGTTTAGCCAATCAGGTTGTTTCTCCTGAGATTTTGAAACTGGAGCAGTGAACCAGTATTAAAAGGAATCTGACATTGTCATCTTATGGTGCCATCCCAGAGGAAAGAACCACAGCTTCTACTGCCAAGGTCTTTACCAGGTCTTGATTTTTCTACTCTTTTGGGTAAATCAGTCTTTGCCTAGCCTAGCCAGAATCACATTAAATGCAACCAAAAGAGCATTAACTGATACATAAGAAGGGGGCTGTACATGTTGATATAAAGACCCACACTTTTTGGGTTGGGGGCACTAAGGGAAGCATAAAGGATAAGTGTTAGTCACAGATAGACAGGCAGATGAAGGGGTTCAGATTAAATGACCTCAAGCTTCTCAACAAAGTAAGAAGTTGGATTGTCTGCCAAGCATAAGGTGGTGGAATGTGATTATAAAAAGTGTTTAACATTTGAAGACATTTTAATCTTCTTAGCTTATGGTACAGAATCTATGTAGTGCGTGATCTGACACTGTTAAGAAGGTGTTTGACTAAACTAATTGCTAGTCACTGGAATTTAGGGTTAGAAGAAGGAAGAAGTTGGATATCATGTGTGTCAGGGAATGGGTAGAGACAATCTTAAACAGTGTGGTAACAGAGCTAAGCATTATCTGGAGGAAAGGTGAGGGCAGAAGGCCCCCCTGCAGTAGCCCAACCAAAGAGAGAATTTGATAGGTTTTGAAACAGCTAGGGAATACCAAATGTTGCAGGAGTGAGGGAAATGGGGAAATACTGGTCTGAGAGTACAAATATGCAGTTAAAGATGAATAGGTTCTGGATTCTAATGTACAGCATGGTGACTATGTTAATAATTTGTTGTGTACTTCAAATTTGCTACCAGGGTAGATCTTGAGTATTCTTGCCACACAAAAAAGTAACTATGTGAGGTAATGAATGTGTTAATTGGCTTGATTGTGGTAATAACTGCACAATGTTTACCGATATCAAAGCATCATGTCATACATACATACACCTTAAACATATACAATTGTTATATTTCATATACCTTAATAAAACTGAGGAAAAGGAATAATTAATGAATGGAGATTTATTCTGTGTTTTTGCTGAGTGGTATGTGATTAAATTTCTCTCCACAGTCTTTCCTAGAAAAGCTTCTATAAGTGTCCCACCATGCTTTTCTGCTTGGAGTCAGTAGCCATTTATTTGTGCAGGGAAAGCAAGGAAGGATAGGGTAAAAGAGTTGGATAAGATGCAACTCTCATAGGGTTATGCAACCAATTTCTTGGGAACCAACAAGAGACAATAAAATGTTTTCAAGTAAGAATCTGCAATAGAAAAAGTTGTTAGTGTCCGAGGACTTGCTCTGACAATTCTGTTTTGAGGAACCTGCAATCAACAGACAAGATGCATACAAAAATGGAGATGGTATAAAAGAGTAAGGAGGTCAATTAAATCCTCTTTACAAAAAACAACTATAAAGTTGGACAAAATTGTTTAAAACAATCATTTTCGGGCTCTAGAAATCAACCAAATAGAAACAACAAATGGAGGATCATATATTCGTGAAAGACTGCACAATTTCAGGTAAGAACTGTAGGAGTCTATGGTTTTCTTGCCTATAGCCACCCCCACACCACACCCTAAGTTGCTCAGTACAATAGTTTTATCAGACAGAATTAACCATGAAAACTAGTAGCTTTGTTGGTGGAGGATGCTAACTTGATTTAGAACAGAGAATGGAAAACCTGTTCCCAATGGCAAAGGAGATAATCTTACAGCTCTCTGAGGCTGATTGTGGTCCTGATTGGGATGAGTGGTAGATCAAAAGACTAATAAGAACTTTATAGGGAGATGAGTTAGCTATTGAAAAGCTTAATAAGCATTCCACAAGTCCCTGATTTTGTGGTAGCTTATGTATTTGTAAAATTGATAACCAAGAGAGCTCAGTAGAAAGGAAATACTTGAGCAGACTTGAAAAATGCCCAAATTTTGAATGCTTTCCTGAAACTATCACATTACCACCAGCTGAGAGTGGGAGCCTTATGGGCTCAAGGTGTTTGAGCACAAGCACCAACCAATCATTGGTTGACCACTAGTCTATATAGATACACACTAAAACATAAAAGTTAAAGAAAAACTGAACAGAGACATCACAGGCTGCAAATTGGGGAGACAGTCTGGTTCTGTAGATTAAGTACAGTTAAGTTACTTAAAACAACAATAAATAAAAAAACAAATAAATATCACTTGAGGAAAAAATGCTATAAAATGTTATCTAAAATATCCAGTTTTCAATAAAAAATTATAAGAGCTGGAAAACCAGGAGAGTGGGATCTATATTCAAGGAAAAAAACTAGTCAGTAGAAACTGCTTCTGTGTGGACCCACATGTTGGATTTAACAGAAAAGACTTCAAAGAAGCTATTACAAATATATTCCAGTAATTGGGGAAAAAAACATGTTTAAGGAACAATAACAACAAAACATGATGGCCATGACTGAACAAATAGGGAATATTAATAAAGAAATAGAATTTATTAAAAAGAGCCAAATGAAGATACTAAAGTTGAAAAATACAAGAATCAAAATGAATATTTCACTAGATGGGCTAGTTATTAGTAGAACTGAGATGACAAAAGAATCAGTGAACTTGAAGATAGATCAATGAAACTGATTCAATATGAAGGATACAAAGAAAAAAACATTAGAGAAAAAATTAAAAACAGAACTACCATATGAACTAGCAATTCCACTTCTGAGTATATGTCCAAAGGTAATGAAATCAATATGTCAAAGAGATATCTGCACCCCCATGCTCATTATAGCTTTATTCACAATAGCCAAGACATAGAATCAACCTAAGAGTCCATCAACAGATGAATGAAGAAAATGTGGTATATATACACAGTGGAATTCTGGAAGTATGTATATATGTATGAGTATGATCTCACTTATATGTGGAAAATAAAGTCAAACTCTTAGAAGCAGAGAGTAGAATAGTGGTTACCAGAGGCAGGGAGCAGTGAGAGGATGTGCTATTCTGAAGATGTTGATTAAAGGATACATAGTTTCAGTTAGACAAAACAATAAGTTCAGGAGATCTATTGTACAATGTGGTGACTATAATTAATAATAATGTATCATATACTTGAAAATTGCCAAGAGTGTAGATAAGAGAATAGAATCTAGCCACAAATAAAAATAATTACACTCCATGATCAAGTGGAATTTACTACAGGAATGCAAGGTTGGTTTAACATTAGAGTGCAGTGTGGGGTCTGCCACCAGCTTGATTCAGCTTGACGAAAACATTAGCTATCAGTGTTCTTGATGGCAAGCAAGAGTAACCAGTTCTGATGTACTTAGGCAAAGAAGAAAATCACTGGAGAGATAGGTAACTCACTGAATTAATAGGGCAGAATCAGATACAGGAAACAGGCTCAAAACCCCAGGGAGGCCAGGCATGGTGGCTCATGCCTGAAATCCGAGCACTTTGGGAGGCTGAGGCAGGTGGATCATGAGGTCAAGAGATGGAGACCATCCTGGCCAACTTGGTGAAACCCTGTCTCTACTAAAAATACAAAAATTAGCTGGGCATGGTGGTGCACATCTGTTGTCCCAGCTACTTGGGAGGTCGAGGTAGGAGAATGGCTTGGACCCAGGAGGTGGAGGTTACAGTGAGCTGAGACCGCACCACTGCATTGCAGCCTGGTGACTGAGCAAGACTCCATCTCAAAAAAAAAAAACAAAGCAAAACAAACAAACAAAAAAACCCTCAAGGGGATGTGTGGCCAGAACTGCAGTCAAAATTAGGCTACAGGATCAATTTGAGTAGCCTGCTGCTTGTGCCTCTACTGATGTTAAAACTGACTTAGATCCCCAAGTGCCTAAATTCTGCTGCTGCTTTCATAAGAGTCAGTATTAACTGTCACATTACTGGCTCCTGAGTCAAATGCCAGAGAGGGAGCTGTTGACTGGTTGCGATTAGGTCAATGGACTTTGCTCCAGCCATTGCAGCAGTGTGAAGCCATTGAAGAGTGTGAAGACAGAAATTCTCAAGACTTTGAGCTAAAAACATTGAGGCAACAGAAGCCATGCTTTCAAGTTTGAAAAATGCAAAAGAAAGAAGCATCTTCCCCCACTTCTACACCAAACAGGCTATTGGAATTATTAGGAAAATAACGGCCATTTTATTTAAAAAGTTGAAAGCATTACACTCTGTGCCCTTCCCTCACCTTCTTCCTTCCAGGGAAGATTGAGCAATTCTGTGAAATAGCATTTCACCTATATATTTCTAGGGTCACAAAGACAATTTAAACAAAATGGTTTACAAAGATGTACTCTACTCCTTTGGGGCTAGTTTTGTATGACAATACTCACCACATAAGTTCTTGAGACATTAATGTTTACTGCTTTACTTCTGAAGAGAAGTATGGTGCTGAATTCAATTTTTGCTATTTTATACTTAGTCTTTTTCCACTTTCCCACTCTCCCCCCACCCAGATCCTTTTAGGATTTATACATTATTGAAACAGAAAGTCTTCTAGGATGATTAAAATTTTAACTGATAACCCTGAATGGTGGTGACCCCTTTCACAGCTATACACAGAGTGTTTTGTACAGTTTGTTTTGTTTCAGCTATAGAAAGTTTACTCAATTATCTTTTCCAGGATTACTTCCATTTAAAATATTCTGGCTCTTTCCTTTGGAGTACCTATTAATGATTAGGTACAATTTCCATTCCAAATCTATTGAATTGTCTTATTGTCTTTGTCCTTTACTGCTGAGACTGAAAGAACATCTCAACTTCATCTTCTACATCAGTGATTTAATTCTCAATAGCGACTATTTGTCTCTTTTTTATCCTATATAAAAATTTTAATCCTGCCATTGCAATTTTGATTTTCCTATTATCACTCCTTAGCCCATCAATCTCATTTTCATTCCATTTTATTTTCATTTCAATTTGATTCCCTTATGGCAGCCTTTTTTGTCATATAGAGGTCATATCTTTTTGCATTCAATTATGGACATCAAGCGTTTTTCTGATTTTCCCCTGTTTTTGTGCATAATCATTTTTGGAAGATAGCTCTGAATCTTTAGGGTAATACTTTTTTTCCTTTTTATGCCATATTTCTTCACAGATTCCTGTTGGATTCCCCCCACCCCATTCATTCATATAGAAGAATGAGAGTCCATCTAATCTCTTGTTTGTTAACCATGTTTGCACCAACATGGTGCAAGAATTGACAATTAATTCATACTTTGTCCTCTTGGTTGCATGTGCTATTCATTAATGAGTGTTTTAAAGGAGGCTATTTTTATGTGTGAAGCAGTCAAAAAAAAAAAACAACTAACCTAAGAGATAACCTTGGAAAATAATGTCGGGTGTATAGTTCCCATCTTTATTCTCAAGATCTTGCATAAATTCATTGAGTGCAGCTCTGTTGATCTGTTGTGATCTTACTCTATTACCACTAGGTAGTATTTTATGAAATACATGAAAAATCTACAATTTCCAGCAAGTACCAGAGGCATGTCCTTTGTCTTCTCTTGTTATTCCTCTCAGCTTCCTGTCCATTTGATTTCTGGGAGCTTTGGTCTCTTATTAGATGCAAAAAAAGAGAGACCGGCCTGGGGTGGGAGGGAGTGAAAATGAATGGAAGGAAGACAGCACCATGACGACTTCAAAAATAAACACCTGTAGTATAGGGGACATATGTGTGATTTACAAGTAAGTCTAATCTGGTATTTTGGAGGGGTCTGACAGATAAAGGCTCTTCCACTTCCTATTAATTAGGCATTACAGTCAGCAGAAAGGTATGCAACATATTAGCTCTAGGTTGACCATCAGCCCTAGTTTGGCTTATAGCTCTGGGGTTTCACCATGTATCATGGCTTCCTATGTATTCTAATGGAAAGTGTGAGAGTGTGCATCAAAAGCTGCTAATCAGATGCTATTCTAAACCAGAAGCCACAGGGGAAAACTTTAAATGAGCACTCACCCAAATGATGATGAATGTCAAGTTAGTGGAGTCTGAAAGCAGGAGATCTTATTGTATAAAAGCAGAAAAATGATCTTTTTTAATTAAACAAGGGTCTCAGCTTCACAGCGTTTACTGTTAGAGAAAAACTAAAATTCGATCTATGATGGTGCTTTTAAAATGAAAGAAACCTCATTTTTGTTTTGTATTTTACTATGCTGCAGCTCTCCTATAAATTAGAAATGATCATGACACTGTGAGAATTTATTAACACCATAAATATGGTGAGATTATTTTATAATAGTGTTACTCGGTTCTCCTCTATAAATGCTTATCTTCCATATTTCTGATTCTCTAGAGGAGAAAAAGCCTGACTCTAGCACCTCACACTTTAATGAATTTATGGTACATATATTTTTAAGATGGTCAACATTTCTTTCTTTTCCCTATGAAATCATATAATAAAGTCATAAACTGTTCTTAATCACATAGTGTCTTTTTTATAGTCAAATGTTGCATTTCACAGATTAGTGTCCAATTTTCTTTGAACCTTTCATGATTTTAACAGAAACACCATTTTTAAATGCTTATTTTAAAGTCAGCAGACATAAACAGGTCCTGTGACAGGCAAAAAGACACTTTTTTTTCTGGGATTATGTGAAAGTGACTGGGTTGCACATGCTATTAACATATGAGGTTTTTAAAGGAGGCTCTTTTTTATGTAAGAAGGAGTCTCAAAAAAGTACACAGTACCATTGTGAAAATAACAGCCTTTACACTTGTCAAGGGAAATAAAGAGGCATCAGGCTGCTATTTTTCAAATTATGCAGCATTGATTTAGTGTAGACTGCCACAGAACATTCTTCATAAACCTGCTATGTTAAAATGTAAATTCTTAATTCAATAATTTTCCTCCAAGCTCCTCCCACCCTTGCTTTGTCTTTATTTCTCCAATTCTTTGTAGGAGATTAGAGGACACATTATTCGTGGGTTGGGAGGAATTCAATGAATCATGAAGAAAAGATAATTTATAAAGGCAAGTCACTATCTCATGTTCAATATGCGTAAATAATAATGATGTATTGTCATGATACAATGATCTGTTTTCTATTTATAGCTCTTGTCCTGGGAAAAATTAAGTGCCACATAATTTCCATGTAAAAAGATCAATTTATGAGCCACTTGTCTATCAGAGGTGAGCATCATTTGGAAGCAATGAGTATGCCAGTGAATTGCATTGTTTCTTTCTTTCGGAAACAATACAAGCTCAAACTTTTGACATCCACTCCTGCTCTTTGACAAAAAAGAGCAAATGGTTTCAAGAGTGAACACTAAGTTATTTATGGCAAAGCACAGTTGTTCTTGGCCACAGTATGTTGGTTTGGCTTTATAATGTTTCTAAAAAGGTATATATACATTTGTCCAAAGTGTATATGTCTAAAATTATGTGATGCCGGTGGCACAAATGATGACACTGATGACATGGTTTTTATTTAATGTTTTATAAAGCAATTTGCTTCTGGGTACTTTTAGAAACTACAGCATCAGTGTTGTCTAGTTAACTTTTTTGGTTGAATCTTTTGTCAACTAAGCCAAGGAAGGTTTTTTAAATTGAGGTATAATATGCATACAGCAACATGCACAAATTCTAAGCAGATAGCTTGGTGAATGTTTACATATGTCTATGGCCATTGTAACAACTAACCAGATCAAGATACAAGCATTTCCAGCCACTCAGAAGGCTCCTTCACACCTCTACCCAAGATGTAACCAATACTTTAATTACTTTCACTAAATAATCATCTTTCTTATATCTGAACTTATAAATGGAATTTACAATATGAACTCTTATGTCTACCTTCCCATAGAAGCCAGTCATAAGAATGATTTCACTCAATTGTTCTTTGGATTAGGCTAAATTGCTAGTTTCTCTGGTTTTTTAGAGGTCCAATAGCAGTGTCATTTTAGAAATAACAATTGCCTTTTCCTCATAAGGTTTTGGGTGGAGTTTTGTCCTCTTTGGAGAAGGAACATTCATTCACTTATTTATTTATTCGTTCATTCACAGAATATGTATTAAGCATCTACCACGTGCCATGGGAAGTGCTGGTGTAACCAGGAAGATGAAGAAAAAAATGCACATGGTAACCAACCCCAGGGGTTTACAGTCCAATGAGGGAGACCAACAAAACACCAAGCAAATGTAGAAGTGGTGGTCAGTGCCTTCGAGTAAAAGTAAAGGAGATGGATGTGATGAAAGACAGTAACAGAAGTTATATTTCAGACAGGTTGTTCAGGGAGGGCCTCTGAGGAAGTGATATTTCAGTGGAAGCCTGGAGGGTGAGAAGATGATGGGTAGGTGGAGAGTTGGGAGAAGAACAATCAAAGCCAAAGGAACAGCGTGGGCACGCCTGAGGCTGAAGAGCACCCACATGGAGAAACCCAAAAGGCTGATGTGCCCACTGGATAGTAAAGGAGGGAGAAGAAGGTGTGAGATGAAATTGGAGAATGGGGAAAGGAAGTAACCTAAAGGACTGCCCACAGTTTGTACCTGAAAACTTCACATTGATTTCAATCCTGAATGTCTTGTGATCTGGAGTTCCCATTGGATTTTTGGTTATAATGAGTCAGTGCATCAAGAGTACCTTGAAGCCGTTACTGGGGTGGGCCTTAAATGAGCACACAGAGATGCTATACACATAGTGAGTATGTATGTATAGAGACGGGATCTCATTCTGTTGTCCAGGCTTGAGTACAGTGGTGCAATCATAGCTCACTGCAGCCTCCATCTCCTGGGCTCATGCAGCTCTCCTGCCTTAACCTCTCGAGTAGCTGGGACTACAGGCATGTGCCACCATTCTTGGCTCGTTTTTTTTATTTTTTGTAGAGATGGGGGTCTCACTATGATGCCCAGGCTGGTCTCAAACTCCTGGGTTCAAGTGATCCTTCCACTCCCAAAGTGTTGAGATTGCAGGCAAGAGCCACTATGCCTAGTTCCAAAATTGAGTATTATGACTCTTATTTTGAGGTATCTAAGAGAAGAATTGAAGAAAAATGATTTCAGACCCAAGTCAGGGCCATCACACTGGGATGGAATTTAGGAATTCTGATACCAATTCAAACTCTAGGATATCAATTTAGGTCCAAGTACTTTTTATTTTGAAGTAGTGGCCAGACAAGTATTTTATTACTGACCTTGTTTGGAATTGTCAGAGCATGGTCCTAAAAAAAAAAAAAAAAAAAAGGTAGAAAGACTTGGGTTGATTTTACTATTGTTTCAAAATTCTCTGCAGAAAATGCACCCTTTATTGCGTATATCCAGGCTTCATGTACTTACTTTGATACATCTATCTTCTGAAACATTGATTTTGGGAAATTGTTATTTTAGCCATGAAAGTAGTTTAAAATTTAGAGGCTGAGGAGAAAGAACCCTTTATTATCCCAAATTCACAAATTCTGGAATTTCATGGTAAAATATATAATTAAATATAAAGGAAAATTATAAATTCTCACTAAAATCAAATTGAATACTCATTCCACTTTTCATGAGATGGTAATGAGGTGGTATAATGTTGGTGTAAAATATTTATAAAAATTAATTGTGCTAGATAAAAAGTTTCACTGCTAGTACTATGGTGTTTTGAACCATATGGTATTGCTTAGAGCAGCGGTTCTCAAACTTTTTGGTCTCAGGACTCCTTTACACTCTAATATTGAGAACCCCCTCCAAAGGGCTTGCCATAGAAAATTCTGGAAATTGGCCAGGTGCAGTGGCTTACGCTTGTAATCCCAGCACTTTGGAAGGCCAAGCTGGGTGGATCGCTAGAGGCCAGAAGTGCAAGACCAGCCTGAGCAACATAGCAACTCCCATCTTTACTAAAAATAAAAAATTAGCTGGGCATGGTGGCACACGTCTGTAGTCTCAGCTACTGGAGAGGCATGAGAATTCCATGAACCTAGGAGGTGGAGGCTGCAGTGAGTTGAGATTGCACCACTGCACTCCAGCCTGGGTGACAGAGCAAGACTTTCTCAAAAAAAAAATAAAATAAAATTCGGAAATTACGATCTCATATTCCATTAGTCATACAGAAGCTCACAGTCCATTAGACATCAGAGAAATGACATCATCACGCTTCATGAAGCCTCTGGAAAACTCCACTGTACGCCATAAGAGAATGAGAATAGAAGAGGCAAATAATGAAAAGGGCTTTGATTTTTCAAATCCTTAGAAAGAGTCTTGGGGGACCCTGAAGGGTTCCCATATCACACACTGAGAATTGCTGACATAGAGGTGGATAATATGAGCTTTAGAAAATGAAGTTTATCGCCCAGCTGCATCATTACTGGAATTCTTTGAAAGTGATATCTTTAGCTGTTAAATGGTCACAATAATAGTTACCTCACTTGTTTATGATGAGGGAAATATGGTAAATTATGGACAGTACATCAACTATGAATCTTTGGATTACACACAACAGAAAACCCAACCAAACTTAGCTTAATAAAAAGGGGCACATTTCATGGCTCCCTTTTCTTAAAAAGGCAAGAGGAGCTACTGTTTGATCTAGACTTTGTGGGGTCATGAGGGATCTAGCTCTGTGTCTCATCCTCCTCTGAGTCTTGGCTTTGTCCCCACAATGACTTCCCTCATCACACAACAATGGCTGCAGAATTTCCAGGCCACCCATCCTCATACCACACCCTCTAGCTGAAAGGAACTTATCTCTTTTAGTGGTTTCCATGAAAGAGAGAGGCAGCTTCTTTTCCCAGTATCTGGATCCATGCTCATTTCCAAATGAACATGTTTAATTCACATATTTATTTCCATATCAATCACCATGTGTGTTGGCAGGAGGGAGGAAGAAACGCATTTATTTGAGGGCATTTGAAACTCATCCCCAGAACTAAGGGTGAAGTCAATCTTACCCAAACCTTGTGACTGCCAATATGGAGTGCTGATTCCCCCAAAGGAAAACTGGATGGATTGGGTGCTAGAAAAGAGAGATAGAGTCTAGGAGAAGACAAACGGCCACAATAGTATGTAAAGAATCTAGCATATAATAGCTGTGCAGAAATGAAGATACCTTTCTCCCTCAATCTGAGAAATCCTTTCATGGCCCTCACTTCTGGGATCACTTCCCTAGTGAACAGCATGAAACCTCTCTGACCATATAATTATGAGGGTTGACTGGCGTGGGGGAGATACTTGACTCAATCAAACCAGCATGAAACCTGGCTGCATAGACTGTCCATCTCAATAAACATAATTTTATGCTGTGAGGCATTTTGTAGTCTAATAGTGCTGAAATGGCCAAAGAGAATGACTCTAAAGGGAAATGAAAGCTGCACTAAAGAACAAATAGCCTGTCGGTGGAGGGGGGAAATGTGAGTTCAGATGTTTCTGTATGCCAGGCTGAGATTCTGACAATTAAATGCTGAAGATGAAAATGCTAGAGTTCAACTTCCATAAATAAGCCATGGCTCCAGGGAAGACCTGGGCTCCTGAGTCAAAGGAGGCCATATTTTCCAATCAGTATCACTCTTTAGAAAAATTCCTAACTGAGTTGTTTTTCTTTAAAGCAGCATTCATTTTGGTCTGAAGATTTCAACCCTTAAAACGTTAACACTAGTAAATGGCATTATTTTGACACGTCACCTGAATATCACCATGAATTACAAAACATTAGAAATATCAGAGTTAATATGATGTTTCTAAATATTATTATTTATCCACAAACATAAAGAGGAGTGTGAGGCCTTTTACCTGCTGTGTTTCTCTTTTCAAGTTTATTTTAGGAATTTTTGTTGGTAACCCTTGACATTTTCTTCTTGCCAGCAGTTTTATTCAAAGTCTGGCACATTCTGTTTCACTTCTTTTTAAGAGAAGAAAGAAAATGCCTTTAACAAGAGACTCAAAAGTTGGCTGGGTGAAAACTCTGCCTTCTTGTTTAATGGCTCCCACTCCCACTCTCCTTTACAATATACACGATTCCATAGACAGCTGCACACAACTATTAAATTAGAAAATCTAAAAAGAATTAATCCAGCCATCCATTGATTGGGTCAGCGTTAACTTATTGCAAGTTTTTCTTTCTTTCTTTTTTTTTTTTTTTTTTTTTTTTGAGACAGAGGCTCGCTCTGTTGCCCAGGCTGCTGGAGTGCAGTGGTGCGATCTTGACTCACTGCAACCTCTGTCTCCCAGGTTCAGGTGATTCTCCTGCCTCAGCCTCCTGAGTAGCTGGGATCACAGGCATGTGCCACCATGCCTGGCTAATTTATTAATTTTTTTGTATTTTTAGTAGAGACGGGGTTTCACCATGTTGGCCAGGCTGGTCTCAAACTTCTGGCCTCAAGTTATCCGCCCACCTCAGCCTCCCAAAGTGCTGGAATCACAGGCTTGAGCCACAGTGCCTGTCCTATAACTGTTTTGGGACCAATGTTATAAGTATTTCATTTCATAATAGAAATTTGGAAAATATTGTACAGTTTAAATAAGACCTACCCATAATTCTACACAGTAGAAATGACCATTGATCTTACTAGACATTGTTTAGTGCGCTTTGTTCATGTAACATTATATTGTTAAGATTTTATGAATTCAATAGAAAACACTTAAAAAATT
This sequence comes from Pan troglodytes, assembly GCF_028858775.2. Taxonomy (NCBI): domain Eukaryota; kingdom Metazoa; phylum Chordata; class Mammalia; order Primates; family Hominidae; genus Pan; species Pan troglodytes. Next base: position 73,584,692 of record NC_086015.1, read on the forward strand.
AATGCAAGTAATTAGGTCACCAAGTCCTTGTACTAAAACTTGACAATATGAGGGAGAGAATAAAGGATTTATCCTGTTTCCTGTATAAACTATATTTCAGTATAATCAAATAGCCTTGATCAATTTGTGAAAACTGTTTATAGAAGAATTCTAGCAAAAAATGTCGAAAGAATAATATGATTTTTTAAATTACCATTTTGTGCTCCCTAATGAAACAATACCATCAGGAGATAAAACAATCAGATAGAAGTTTGGATGGATCAGGCTTTTGCCCACCTGAACCTACTGATCACTGTTAGCCTACTAAGAATGGAACAACCAGACATGTGCCAAGATGTGATGCAATATGAAAAACACAACACCACCCTTGAAATGTTCTTGTTTTACAAAGGGAAATCCTTGCCGGGTGCGATGGCTCACACCTGTAATACCAGCACTTTGGGAGGCCAAGCCAGGTGGATCATTTGAGGCCAGGGGTTCAAGACCAGTTTGGGCAAGATGACAAAACCCTGTCTCTACTAAAAATACAAAAATTAGCTGGGCATGGGGATGCATGTCTGTAATCCCAGCTACTCAGGAGGCAGAGGTTGCAGAGAGCTGGGATCGCACCACTGCACTCCAGCTTGGGCGACAGAGCGAGACTCTGTCTCAAATAAATAAATAAATAAATAAGGAAATCCACAACCACTAGACTGGCCAAAATTAAAATGACTGACATTACAAAATGTTGGTGAGGATGGGGATGTGGAGGAACTACAAGTCTCATACCTTGTTGGTGGGAATGTAAGTGAATCAAACATGTTGGAGAACAGTTTGGCAGTTTGTTATAAAATGTAATGCATACTTACCATACAATCTAGCAATTTCATTAGAAAAGAAAAGAAACATGTTCAAAGATCTATTCACAAATGTTCATAACAGCTTTATCTGTAATAGCACAAAACTGAAAACAAACTAAATGTCCAAAATAAATCATTCGTGGCATATTCATACAATGCCAACAATTGCCATTACTTGGCAATTAAAAGAGAAGATTACTGATAATTACCATAACTTAGATGAATCTCAAAAGCATTATCTTAGTGAAAGAAGCCAAATACGGAAGAGAATATACAATATGGTTTCATTAAAAGAAATTCTAGGCCAAGCGCAGTGGCTCACACCTGTAATCCCAGAACTTTGGGAGGCCAAGGCAGGTGGATCACTTGAGGTCAGAAGTTTGAGACCAGCCTGGCCAAAATGGTGAAACCCTGTCTCTACTGAAAATAAAAAACTTAGCCAGGCATGGTGGTGCGCATCTGCAGTCTCAGCTACTCAGGAGGATGAGGCAAGGGAATTGCTTGAACCCAGGAGGTGGAGGTTGCAGTGAGCTGAGACTGCTGCATTGCACTCTAGCCTGGGCAACAAAGTGAGACTCTATCTCAAAAAAAAAAAAAAAGAAAAAGAAAGAAAGAAATAAAGAAATTCTAGAATTTTCAGAAAATATAAAATATGCAACAATTTGCACAGCTATCAGCAATGTTTGGAAGTCCCCATCTTGGTACCCACATCATCATTGAGAATTATCAGTTTCTAAAATGTACTAATTTGATGGGTAAAAATGGCTTCTCCTTGTTTTAAAACATGCATGCCTTTGTTTCACAGTAAAATTGAGTCTTTTTCATCTGCATAAGTTTTGTTTGTTTTTGCTTTTTATTAACTTTTTTCTTGGAAATTACTGTTCAGTTACCTTTTTCTAATTTTCTATTGCTGCCATTTTTTTTCCTTATTGACTTATAAGAGTTCTGTATAGATTAAGTATATAAATACTTCGTCATATTTATGGTATTTTTTCTCAGTTTGTTTGCCTTTTTATTTACGTTTTGAAGAGCAGAGTCTTTTTCTGTTTTGTTATAATGGTCAAATTTATTGTTCTCTTTCTTCAACATTTAGTTCATGCTTTTATCTCCATAGGCAGAAATACAACAATATTTGCTCAAATTTTCTTGTCATTTTTTATAATTTTATTTTATATAAAAGTTTACATTAATCTGGATTTACTCTGGTATTTGGTGTCAGGTCTGAATTTTCCTCATTCTTTTTTGTATGTCAACAATTTCACAACACTTTGTTTTTTCTTTTTCTTTTTCTTGTTTAATACTATCTTGCTCTGTCACCCAGGCTGGAGTGCAGTGGCAAAAATCCTAACTCACTGTAGCCTCTAATTGCTGGCCTCAAGTGATCCTCCAGCCTCAGTCACTCAAGTAACTGGGACCACAGGAGTGCACCACCATGCCCAGCTAATTTTTTTTTTTTAAGAGACAAAGTAGGCTGGGCGCAGTGGGTCAAGCCTGTAATCCCAGCACTTTGGGAGGCCGAGGCGGGCGGATCACTTGAGGTCAGGAGTTTGAGACCACCCTGGCCAACATGGTGAAATCCTGTCTCTACTAAAAACACAAAAATTAGCCAGGCATGGTGGTGGGTGCCTATAATCCCAGCTACTTGGGAGGCTGAGGCAGGAGAATTGCTAGAACCAGGTAGGAAGAGGTTGCAGTGAGCCAAGATTACGGCATTGCACTCCAGCCTGGGAGACAGAGTGAGACTCTGTATCAAAAAAAAAAAAAAAAAAAAAAAAAAAAAGGAGACAAGTCTTGCTATGCTGCCAGGCTAGTCTCAAACTCTTGGCCTCAGGCATTGTTCTTGCCTTGGCCTCCCAAAGCACGGCATTACAGGTCATATTTTAATATTTAATGTGACTTCTATTTCTATCCACTTATTTTTGAGAGTTTTTTGGCTTTTATCATCCACTTAATTCTCCAAATGCTTATTGACTTTGTTCTGTTTGCCAGGTACTGTGCTAAGAAGTGGAGATAAAAATCTGGAAGGGCAGACAGCCTTTAATGTTTTGTTTAGAAATGTATGAATGCCATAGCAGCAGAAAATAACTAAAATAGCTAACGCTTAGTGCTTCCCATGGGCCAGGCACTATTTAAGTGTTTTACATATATTAACACATTTAATCCTCAAAAAAATTATCTGAGCTAGGTTCTATTCTATTCTTCTTTATTTATGTTGAAAATTGGACACAAAAGGTAACTTGCCCAAGGCTGAACAGCTAGTTAGCAGGAGAGCCCAGATTCGAAACTGGGTAGTTTAAAAAATTGAAACCCTCTTACTTTGCTAGTGGGAATGAAAAATAGTGCAACTGCTATGGGAGACATTTTGACAGGTCCTCAAAAAGTTAAAGATAGAATTACCATATGACCCAGAAATTTCACTCCTAGGTACGTACCCAAAAGTACTGAAAATATGCATTCAAATACTTGTACACAAATATTCATAGCAGAATTATTCACAATAGTCAAAAGGTGGAAACAACTCAAATGTCCATCAATCGATAAATACATAAACATAATATAGAACAACCACACAATGGAAGGTTTTACAGCAACCTTCAGCAAAAGTAATGTAGTACTCATACATGCTACAGCATATGTGAAACTTGAAAACATGCCAAGTGGAAGAGCCAGACACAAAAGCCAGTCACATATAGTTCCATTTCTATCAAATATCTAGAAGAGGTAAATTCATGAAAACAAAAGACAGTTTAATGATTGTCAGGGAATAAGGGGAGGAGGGAATGGGAACTGACTTGTTAATGGGTATAGAATTTCCTTTGGGAGTATTGAAAATGTTTTGGAACTTGATAGAGCTGATGATTGCCTAACATTGTGAATGTGCTAAGTGTCACTGAATTGTACACCTTAAAATAGTTAGTTTTATGTTATATGATTTTTTTCCTCAATAAAAAAGGGGGTTTGGTTTTCTTACTGAGTTTTTGCTTTTAACCACCCACTGTACTGCTATATACAATACAGAGAAGTAAACCAAATCTTATCCAATCCTGAGGGTGAGGAATAGCTTTACAGAGGAGCTGATACATGAGCTGGGTATGGAAGAATGCGTAGGGGTCGACCAGACAGATTTTGCGTGTGTGTGTGTGTGTGTGTGTGTGTGTGTGTGTGTGTGAGAGAGAGAGAGAGAGAGAGAGAGAGAGAGAGAGAGAGAGAGGTGGGGATTCTAGATAGGTAAAACAGCTTGTGAAAATTCATGGGCTCAAAACAGAGGAAGTGAAGGCAGTTTGGTGACAATGGAATATAGGGCTTTAGTGGAAAAGAGGGTAGTGTTAGGGATGAGGTTAAAGACTGATATTAATTTAACACATATTTATCAATTGCACATTTCCATAGGCCAAAGATTGGAAATTTCTAGAGCTCTTTTTGGATAGCAACAAAAATTTATGTTGGCTTAGGATACTTATTATTACAGTGGTGTCCAAATATATTTAACTGCTGAACTCCAATATATAAAGATGTTTGCTTATGAATCTCTCATTGTAGTCTTTGAACCGACTCTAGATAACCTTGAACATATTTTTTACACAGGTATTCATTTACTTTTCATGTCGCTAAATACATAGCAACTTAATTTTTACTTACCTGTGGCACTCATTGACCATATCCCCTTGGTGTTGAACATTTCTGGGCCTGTTGGCCCCTCAACTTCTAAATGCCAATGGCTGAGTTTCCTTGTCTGTTTTTTCCCTTTATCACAAGAATGCACACTTTCCGCATGCAGAGCAGGTCAGAAATGCTAGGGAATTATAACTCTCAGAAGTAGCCATCAACAAATGATGGTTAGGAATTGATGGACACATACACCAGCTCCCTCTCTCCCTGGATGGAATAACTCTGAGGTGCATGTTCAACACAGTCTTCCAGAATCCCAGACAGAATGAAGCTCCAGATGCTTACAGTAGTAACTTGCTCGATAATTTCCCCTTTATTTGCTTCATTTACTCCATTGTCTTACTTCCCTGCTCCCCTACTTGCCTTCAAATCTTTGTAAGACAAAGGGTTTGCTCTGGGAGAAACTCAAATTAAGATACTCACAGATTTCAGTCCAAAGTCACTTCCTCAGTACATCAGTCAGAATCTAGTTAGGAAAAGAGAATCCACTTAGGTATTTCAAATACAGGAGATTTAATACAAGGAACTGGTTACCAAGAGAGAAGGAATGATACCTAGATTTCAGAAGCTATTTTTCCCTCTGGCTGGAAACCAGTAGCCTACATTGGAGAACAAATAGACAAATAACACTCAGGGAAGTATTTTCTGACCCCCAGACAAGGTAAAAACAAACAAAACAAAAAACCCCGAGAACCTCCTACTGTCTGCTTTCATAGCACCCAATTGCTTTAGTTTAACTCTTATTTCTGTGACAATTTGATTAATGTCTATCATCCTCACTAGATTACAAATCCAAGAGTACGAGCTCACTAAATATCTAGTTGAAGGAATGACTAAATAAGTGGTGTGCCAGAACCAGCTTGTACCAGCTCATGAAAGCCAGTATGCAATTCTCTTTCTAACTCTATGTTCAGTGATATCAGGTTGGTAGTTTAAAATTAGCCGTTATGAGAGTATTTATACCACAGAAATCAGCGAACATTACAAATAGGAGCTTCTCTATTTGAAGAACTCAGTTGTGAAACATTTATCGGTATACCACTAAGTGAATCCTATTTAACAATGCAAGATAACACAATGTATCCATTTCCATAGCTCCATGATTATGACTTTCATGGAAGGTCTTAGCCTCTGTCTATATTTGTGCAAAGAGAGGAAGAAATTTTCAAGGAGTTTTTCTCTTAGGCACGTACCTTCAAGGACATCTGGTATAGACTTTTTCTATTGCATTGTTTAGCAAAAAGAAAGAAGAATCAGAAAGGGCAAGTTAGATTGGCAACATGCTCATCCCTTCCAGCATTCATGTACACATGAGTTCTGACCCCTCAGCCTGTTCAGCAAATGCAAGATGCAGAGACGCCGCCGACCAAGCTGTCTTTCAAACCTCTGCCACCCCAGGTGCTTGCGGATGTGATTGTAATCTTTCTCCAGATTCAATATTTTAATATGGACATATTTTTGTACATAGGAAAGTAAACGCTTTTCATGGGATGCCCAGGTTCTACCCTGTAGCCTTAACTAAGCACCTACAAATACTGCATAGAAAATTGTAGCTTCACCTACTAGAAGACTGATATTACTTTTATGGGAAAGGGAGGTTTGTGAGCAGATGCTCACAAAGACTGCTCTTTGAACAAGTCATTGCAATTAGGTTGTAGAAAACTATACTAGGATGCAAGAAAAATGGTTTAATGTATATTAAATTTAAAAGTAGCATCTTTTACAACTTTTCCTATCATTTCATTTCTTATTATTTCACGTTTGCACACCGGCGCAAAAGCAACGATGGGCCAAACTGCTGGGTCTTGGTGGGAAACAAGACAGAGATACCCAACTGTCCTAGTACCCATGATATTCTTCACTGCCACACATTTACAGGTACAAATAATAGTAATACAAAATAAAAATAATAAATGATGATTCCACTGAAGTGTGTTTGATGCAGCAAGTTATTAGCCTTATTAAGTACCAACCCTCAATTTTCTGTGTGACAAAACGAGAAGTACGTACGAAGCATTTTTGCTAACTTTTGAAGTACTATAGTTGTCTTGAGGAAAAGCACTTGTGCAATTGTTTGAGTTGTGAGCTAAACTAACTGCTTTTTTTCATGGGACATGATCTCTGTTTCACAAAACTACTTTTCATGGGATTGTTATTCAATCTAGGACATTTGTTAGACCATTTTCTTGAAAATGAGTAAAGTAAAACGGTTACTACAAAGAAAACAATGGACAGGATTTATTGCCAATGATAAAAATCAAGCTTTCCAGTGAAAATGTGAATGTTGGAAATTTTTATAAGTACTACTGTTAGCTTGACACCATGAGTTTGACTCCGTGAGTTTTTCCAATGAGATTGGTGGTAATATTAACATATGTGTTTTTGGTATTTTAATGAAATGTGCAGTATTTAGGAGATCAGCACAATTCAATAAACCAATATTTTCCAAATGATTGGCTAGATGGTGTTACAATATCATATGTGGCTGAAAGATCCATTTAAAGTAAAAGTTAGACCAATGGATTTTAGTGACACAGAATACAAAAAGTTCATTGATAAGATTCCACATTGAACCTAGCCTTTAATAAACTATCACTTGTCTTCCTATGATGATGGCAGAGTGAGAGCAAGCCCAGTAGCCCACAACCACCATGTTTGCATCATGCCTCCTAAAACTCTATTGACACAATAAATCACACAGCAGAGCCTCAAGTCAGAGGGTGGGAGTGAGTGCTACAGAGTTACACAGCAAAGGGCATAGAAACAGGGTAGGGTGATGAACCTAGGCCATTTTTGCAATCAACCAGAGCTATAAAGATGACTATGGAGTCTCTCATTCTGTGCTAGGTGGTTTGCATCAATTAGGCCAAATCCTGAAAATAGCCCTAAAATGTGGTTATTTGTGTAACTAAAAGTTCTTGATTGCAAGTGACCAGAATCCTCACACAAACTAGTTGAAGCAGAAGTGAATTTATGGGTTACTTAACTGGGAGGTGAACCAGTTAAGGTTGCTTAGCATGTCTAAGTTATGGGATGGCTGAATCTAGGGGCTGACATGAAGTTTTTGATGCTCTGTCTCCATAGCATTCAGCTTTGATTTTGCCTGTATGTTGGATCTTTTCTGCAGATGACATGTTCTCTGAAGCCCTGAGAGTTGCTCTCAGCAATTCAAGGTTTACATAGTCCTCTCAGTTTGCAATCCCAGAGAAAGATGGGGCATCTTTCCCAATGGATTTGTTCACAAAGTCCATTGGTGGCTCTCCATGACCTGGAAATGGTTATAAGTTGATGTTTGTAAAGGAGTCCTAAAGCCAAGAGGTTGGAGAACTGCAGAACTAGATCATCACTAACATTCCTTCCAGTTCTAAAAATTCTAAAATTATTCTAGTATCATTTGTTATCTCCTGGTTGAATTGTAGTAGATTTTATATTTGGAAGTAGTAGAATCTGAATCATTACAGCATATTTTATTTATTATGTTGCATAAAATGCTCCCACACAAAGTGCTACGTACTCTTGGAAGCAGGCTGCAGGAGGAGATAACACAGCAGAAATTTCTTCTAACCTTAACATGTTCAAAAAGAAGAAATAGCAAAACCAAAAAATTTATCTTCCGATAGAACAGTATTGCCAATAGGATTACATTTTGTGTAGAAATTCTTAATTCACCAATTGATTTTTTATGTATCTCTCTAATTTATCTGTCCCAAAAGGAAATCTAGCTTAAGGAGGATAAATACACAGGTTCAATTTTTGGGCCAAATTCAGCCAACTGGAGCAGCTGCCAGAATTGCCAGACTGTGAAGGATCTTGAGGCCAGAGAGAAATGTGTGCTGATCAGAGATGTGTGCCATGCTTAATTTAGCTTGCCTTTGCCTTCAAGATCTAACTAAAAAACCAGACATCTTTTACATGCCTATAAGAAACATCATTGGAAGGGGGTCTAAGGATTTTATGAGTCACGTAGAAGGAACTACACAAAAGATAATTTGACAGTTTAAGCAGAAATAAGCAGCACTTATTGAACTAACTTTTTAAAGTAAACCAAAAAGCCACAAACACCTTGTTCATCCATTCAATAGACATTTATTAGAAGCCTCCTTTAGTCAGGTACTATGCCAGGTTCTTGGGAAACCAAGATTTCTAAAATTTGCTCCATTGTCCCCTGACACCATACAGCCTAAGCTCAAACAGCCTAAAACATTCTGGGTTTTTTTTGTTTGTTTGTTTGTTTTTTTGTAAAAGGGACAACCCTGGTGTTACGTAAGGTTTTAAGGGCATGTTGTAGGTTATTGCTGCTAAGCAATGAACCTGACCCAACAGAATTAATATTATAGAATTGTCTAACCCAAAAGCAACATTTTAACACCCACAGTAGCTTTCTGTTCCAAGACTCTGTGCATATTTTTGGCATAGGCTCTGAAGGAAATTGTGTGTATACTTTCAATTACCTTTATAGGTACAAATTATCATTTGCTGCTTTCTCTAATGAGAATATGACTTATGTTTCCTTGCCTAAAATGAGACCCATTGTAGTCTATAGTAAACATGTGGCTGGATGGGTTAACATTAGCTCTTAAGCTCTGACAGCTTTTATTCTTCTGTTTTGACATGTCTCACGCCTGCACGTTACAAACAGAAGGAATACCCGTGGTAGTCTTCACACCGCTCATGCAGTATGTGATGGATGGTTTCTACACTGTAATTAATATTTTGGATCCTCACTCATTAATGTGGCAAAGAAAAAATAGCAACCCATATTTGACAGTTGCGATCTGACTAGCCAACCTTATTGTGCTGGAAGGGAATAACTGGTGACATTGTTCATGATGAAGTCTTTACTTCCCCAATCATGGTTGTTATATGGCATGCATTATCTCACCTTGGAGTGGTCTTGCAGAACCTCATTGCAAAATCCTAAAAATGCACAATAAAAGATTTCCAGAATGTTCTCCATTGAGCCAGCTGTGTTTAACTTTGTAGCACTGCTCAGCTATCACAGGGACAGGTATATAGGTAAGCAGCAGGAAAGATAACAATCCATTGGAATAACAAAGAACTTGACTCTTGAATTGTATTTTCTGCTAAAACTTCCCCAGTGGTCTTTGTGTCTGGGATGCTATGTGCTTAGAGGAACGATCATGGGCTTTGCAATTAAGCAGATGTGGATTCAAATCCTGGTTCCTCATTTACTATGTGCTCTCAGGCAGGATTATTAACCTGCATAAGCCTAGTCCCTCATCTATAAAATTGTGATACTGATGCTTATCTCTTAGTCATAAAGGTTTAATAAAATACTAAATATTCTGTGCTTAGCATCAAGCTGGTGCTCATTTGATGTTTTTTCCTTCCTCTTGGATCTAAACCATCTTGTAGAACTTCCATATTAAGGGACATTTTTATCAGTTCACTAACCTTTTATTGTTCTTTCAATATCTTAAATAACCAAAGGCTAGTTATTTTTATTAACACAAGTGCAGGATGTAACACTGAAACGGAACATTTCTTTTTTTTTTTTTTTTTTTTTTTGAGACAGAGTCTCACTCTGTCACCCAGGCTGGAGTGCAGTGGCACGATCTTGGCTCACTGCAAGCTCCGCCTCCCGGGTTCACGCCATTCTCCTGCTTCAGCTTCCCAAGTAGCTGGGACTACAGGCGCCAGCCACCAGGCCCACCTAATTTTTTGTATTTTTAGTAAAGACAGGGTTTCACCCTGTTTGCCAGGATGGTCTCGATCTCCTGACCTCGTGATCTGCCCGCCTCAGCCTCCCAAAGTGCTGGGATTACAGGTGTGAGCCACTGCGCCCAGCTATCATTTTTAACTCTGTTATGTTTAACATTATATCCATGATGATTGTTTTTCCTCTCTTTTGCCCCTCTGCTCTTTTAAATAGACAAGCACTCAAGAAGTAGCTATTTATTTCTCACCTTTTCTGCCAGTGGGGTGACTTATTCTGTGCTCAATTGAGACAGAAAAGAACAAATATTTGTTCCTTCCTTCTACCCAGTTTATAAGACTCATCTGTCTTCTGGTCATTGACTCCAGCTGCTGCTATGAGCCATTGCTGGACAGAGTGGCAGAGGTTTTAGAACCCACAGAGGACATGAAGACCATTCATTTTTTTCTTCTAGTTCTTTCACATAGCCATGGCCAATTTTACTCTGGCAGAACGTGGTGTTGCTGGGATGGGCCATGTGGTGTTTCTCTGACAGGGGTCCACCAACTGTCAGCTCTGGCTGGTGCTCATCTCTCAGAAAGGCCAAAAGAGTCATTTCGGGCAAAGGCACTGGGGACGTCTATTCTTCATGGACATTGCGTGTCCAAGTTTCTCCTTAGGCTAAGCAACAGAAATTTCGTCCTCTGTTTTCCCCAAATAAGCTAAGCTCCAAAGTATCTCAGACTCAAGAGAGATTACTGTGGCTGGATGTGACCAATGGCCACTCTGGGGAGGAGAGGGAGGAGAAAGAGGATGGCTTGTAAAATGTCTCAGCAGCCATTGGGAACATGAGGGTGGCTCAGATGCATTCAATAGCAATTCTTCTTGGTCTCCTTCAGTGAGTATGAGATGGGGAGGGGGATTTTCCTGGTACTCCTGGCACATAGGAACATAACCTAAAACTCCTTAAATTGTCTAATCAGTTGGTCATGTTTCAGCAAAAAAAATTCTTAAGTTGTGCAATTAGTTGTTTATATTTTGGCAAAAGGAATCCATGGGAAAAAAAGCTGTTCCCAAGGAATTTTATTTCTCTCCCCTTACTGAATTGGAAAGTAGGGTATTTAAAGTTTCTTTACATTTTAATAAGCATAATTTTGTTTTTCAAGTGCTCATTGGGCTTCAGAAAATGTGTATTATTACTGCTATAGGCAAGCAACCCTGTGTAGTAGAAAGAGTGAAGACTTTAATGCCAGAAAGATTATGATTCAAATTGTGGTTCTTGGCCATTTACTTTGTTGCTTGTTGCTTTGGCAAATCCTTCCACCTCTCAGATTCTATTTCTTAAGATCCTATTTCTTCATCTACAAAATGGGGACAACAGTACTCAAGTGATTTACATCATTTGCATATCTTATCCAGGGTCCTTTCCTTTGAGTATCAACTCCACACACTTTTCATAAAACTTGGGAAGAGTTAACCCCATGATTGGTCGGAAGATTACCTGATCTTGACCAGAGTCCTCATCTTCCTGGCCACGGACATTAGTTCAGGAATAGACATATGATCTAGGCCAGGCCAATGAGAGTCTGTCAAGTGACTTTTCTGCAAAATCCATGGGGAAAATGCCTGCTGTTCTGATATAGCAAGTAGGATCATGAACTCATTCACATCTGCCTGGGGTTTTCTTGGTTTTAGCATTGACTGTCCCCCCATCTCAGGAAACTTCTCAATCTTAGGATGGTTGGTCACTGATACGGTTTGGCTGTGTCCCCACCCAAATCTCCTCTTCAAATTTAACTCCCACAATTCCCATGTGTCCTGGGAGGGACCCAATAAGAGGTCATTGAATCATGGGGGCAGATCGTTCTTGTGCTGTTCTTGAAATAATAAGTAAGTCTCACAAGATCTGATGGTTTTAAAAAGAGGAATTCCCCTGCACAAGCTCTCTCTCTCTTTTCCTGCCACCACCCATGTAAAACATGACTTGCTCCTCCTTGCCATCTGCCATGATTGTGGGGCTCCCAGCCATGTGGAAGTGTAAGTCCATTAAACCTCTTTTTCTTCCCAGTCTTGGGTATGTCTTTATCAGCAGTGTGAAAACAGACTAATACAGTAAATTGGGACTAGTAGAGTGGGGCGCTGCTGAAAAGATATCCAAAAATGTGGAAGCGACTTTGGAAATGGGTAACAGGCAGAGGTTGGAACAGTTTGGAGAGCTCAAAAGACAGGAAAATGTGGGAAAGTTTGGAACTCCCTAGAGACTTGTTGAATGACTTTGACCAAAATGCTGATAATGATATGGACAATGAAATCCAGGCTGAGGTGGTCTCAAATGGACACGAGGAACTTGTTGGGAACTGGAGCAAAGGAGACTCTTATGTTTTAGCGAAGAGACTGGCAGCATTTTGCCCCTGCCCTAGAGAGTTGTGGAATTTGAACTTGAGAGAGTTGATTTAGGGTATCTGGCAGAAGAAATTCGTAAGCAGCAAAGCATTCAAGAGGTGACTTTGGTGCTGTTAAAGGCATTCAGTTTTAAAAGGGAAACAGAGCATAAAAGTTCAGAATATTTGCAGCCTGACAACGTGATAGAAAAGAAAATTCCTTTTTCTGAGGAGAAATTCAAGCTGTCTGCAGAAATTGGCATAAGTAACAAGGAGCCAATGTTAATCCCCAAGACAATGGGGAAAATGTCTCCAGGGCATGTCAGAGGTCTTCACAGCAGCCCCTCCCATCACAGGCCTGGAGGTCTAGGAACAAAAAGTTATTTTGTTGGCTGTGCTGTGTGCAGCCAAGGGACTTGGTCCCTGTGCTATGTGCAGCCAAGGGACTTGGTGCTCTGCATCCCAGCCACTCCAGCTGAAAGGGACCAATGTAGAGCTTGGGCCATGGCTTCAGAGGGTGGAAGCCCTAAGCTTTGGCAGCTTCCACATGGTATTGAGCATGTGAGTGCACAGAAGTCAAGAACTAGGGTTTGGGAACCTCCACCTAGATTTCAGAAGATGCATGGAAATGCCAGGATGCCCAGGCAGATGTTTGCTGCAGGGGCAGGGCCCTCATGGATAATATCTGCTAGGGCAGTGTGGAAGGGAAATGTGGAGTTGGAGCCCCCACACAGAGTCCCTACTGGGGCACTGCCTAGTGGAGCTGTTAGAAGAGGATCACTGTACTCCAGACCCCAGAACGGTAGATCCACTGACAGCTCGCACTGTGTGCTTGGAAAAGCCTCAGACATTCAATGCCAGCCTTTGAAGGCAGCTGAAAGGGAGGCTGTACCCTGCAAAGCCACAAGGGTGGAGTTGCCCAAGACCATAGGAAGCCACCTCTTGCATCAGCATGACCTGGATTTGAGACATGGAGTCAAAGTAGATCATTTTGAAGCTTTAAAATTTGACTGCCCCACTGGATTTTGGATTTGCATGGGCCCTGTAGCCCCTTTGTTTTGGCCAATTGTTCCCATTTGGAATGGCTGTATTTACCCAATGCCTTTACTCCCATTGTATCTAGGAAGTAACTAACTTGTTTTTTATTTTAGAGATTCATAGGTGGAAGGGACTTGCCTTGTCTCAGCTGAGACTTTGGACTGTGGACTTTTGAGTTAATGCTGAAATGAGTTAAGACTTTGGGGAACTGTTGGGCAGTCATGACTGGTTTTGAAATGTGAGCACATGAGATTTGGGAGGGGCCAGGAATGGAATGATACAGTTTGGCTGTGTCCCCACCCAAATCTCATCTTGAATTGTAACTCCCACAATTCCTATGTGTCGTGGGAGGGAACCAGTGGGAGGTAATTGAATCATGCGGACGGGTCTTTCTCACGCTGTTCTTGCAATAGTGAATAAGTCTCATGAGATCTGATGGTTCTAAAAAGAGAAGTTTCCCTGCACAAGTTCTTTGCCCACCACCATCCATGTAAGACATGATTTTCTCCTCCTTGCCTTCTGCCAAGATTGTGAGGCCTCCCCACAATCCATTAAGCCTCTTTTTTTTTTTCCCCAGTCTTGGGTATGTCTTTATCAGCAGTGTGAAAACAGACTAATACAGTCACCTTCATTTCAAGCTGTGGGGATAATTTAAACCTGGAGTTGCTTTTAGGGGCTTTGTGGAAAATGTTGTCTCCAGAATGGATCTGTCACACAGGGGAAGCAAAATTGAGACATGGAGAGACATAGAACATCAAAGATCCCATCTGGGTTCGTATATCCAGCCATGCTGTAGCTCAGACATGTTAAGTAACCTTTACTGGTTTACTTTCCAGTTAAATAGACTTTTGCTTGACATTGTTTGTATGGGCACTCTTGTCACTTGCAGTCAAGAATCCTTATTATCACAGTATTGGGTTATTGTCAAGATTTAACCTGCTTTATGCAAAGCATCTAGCAGAAGCTCCAAGATCATCATCATAGCTCTGGTTAATGGCAAAAGTGGTCTCAAATTGTCATGCCTCATGCCTCCCTGTATCCATGCCCTGTACTGCATGGATACATTGTAGTGATTTTCTACTCTGACTTGTTTCTTTTGTGTAATGGGATATTAGCAAACATGATGCTTGGGAGACTGAACCTGCTCCGACTCACTCCATCTTCCATCACCATGAGAAGGATGTGCCTAGGCTAGTCTGTTGGCTACTGAAACCCACAGAGCAGGGCCGATCAGCCAACAGTAAGCAGAATGCCACTGTCAAAAGACAAAATGACAACAAATTTAGTTATAGATCTAGTTGGCTTTTATTTGAGATTCATGAATCCAGATGGCAGAAGGAGAGCTCTCAATGGGCTGTGGCAGAACAATGGTTTTTGTAAGGTGGGGACAAGGAAACAAAACAATAGAAAGAAACCTGATTGAGTGACATCAGGTTACTCGAGGTTATTTTTTGTTAAGGGTTAAAGCAGAGGGGGATTCCTTAGTTACAACGTAAAATGTATTCCTCACTGTGAATCGTGGTGAACAAGCTGTAAAGCCACTACAAAAAATTAGCTATTCCTGCTGTTATTTCTAAATGCTTTTAATTAGCTAAATTTTGTCTATGGCAAATTAATTTCTCTCCCATTCCTCACCTACTCACCACTAGTTCTTCCTCCAGTAATTAAAGAATGATTTCCTGATCTCACTACAACAGAGATGGTGATGTTCTCACAGTCTTGTTGGAGTTATCATATTTCAGATATATATGGTCAATGGAACCTGCCTTTTCTCCTTTGAAGAGAGAGGAAATCTTGTCTTTTTTTGATCCCAGGAGATTCCTTTGCACTGAATGAATATTCTCCAATACACCCAGTCAGATCCACAAACATAAGCCAGGCAGGGTAACTCCACCCCACAAAGACCAGATATGAGCTGGGGATTTGGACTTTTAAATTGAATTGAAGTTTTTTGGTTGTATTTACCCTCGAGAGGACTCTGGTGGCTTAAACATGATAATCAGTCAGGAATCTCTGTAACTAGAATTTATATAAAGTTGTCCACACACTGAGGGGGTCATTAAAATCAGTGTTGTGATTGATAGAAATGAAGAGCCATTTCTGCACTTGATTTTGTCCGTTTACTCTCTGTTAAATAGTTTCAACCAAGCAGAAAAGATAGGAAAAGATGTGAAAGGTAGAAGAATTGTAACATAAATAATTGTCTACAATCTTGGTGTCTGCTGTTCCCTGGACCCTATAGCCAACACTTTTTGTTTTGTTGATACTGAATCTTCTTGTGTAGCTGGGCCTATTTGATAACTATATTTTTAAGTTCCATTTAGACCAGTATAATGCATATATGATAGAAAATGTAGAATATTGTCAGGATGATGTCTGCGTATGGCATCTTCATGTGGAAAGCAATCAGGAAGCTAAATTAAAGGAAATTGCCCTTCCTCCTATGAGAAAGTGTTTTGACATTTACACTGACAGTTACATAATGAAACCCTGGTGTTTTGGTGATGATCCAGGTGGTACCCGGCTCTGCAGGCACTTCAGTTGTGATTACCTAAGAGGATTATTCCTCCTGCTCTCCTCTGTGTGGTGATGAGATTGTCTTCCATTCCAGTGCACATCTTCTATTGGTTTCTCAACTTTCACAAGAGGATGCTGAAAGGACTCTACCCCCAGTTGGGTTTCCCCTGAGCCCTTTGACTCTGAATCCGCCCAGAAGTGGAACAGTTGCTTTCTAATCCAGCAGTTAGAATCTCATTTAGTATTGTCTTTCTGCTTTCTAAAAAGTGGAATTGTGTTTCGTGCAGGGGTTAAGAAAAGTTATGTAAAGTCAAAATCCCCTTGAAAAATCCCTGAAGTTGATCATAAAGTACATTGTCTTTATATCCATTATTAAGGCCAACAGTTTTTCTTCCAGCCTTGAAACAGATGGCTGGTTCTGTGGTTGACACCAGATGAAGTAGTTGGCTTGCATTGAAGGGCCATGTTGTTTGAGAAATACATCATTTTATACAATTGAATCACACCTCGGGACAACAAGATTCTCACTCTCTGAGGGGAACGAGGGAAATGAAAGCAACTGAAGGACACAGCTTTATGTCCACCTACCTCAGGCTTATTATTGTGACTTGCATATCCATTTAGTGAATTGCTCACTGCTTTAACATTATTTACTTTCTCATCTTTCTCTGGTCCAGTGGAGCCACAAGACTCCACTGGCATAGAAATTTTGGCAGCCTACTTAAAGGGAATTAGAAAACTCAAAACAGCACGAAACAAGTCACAGACAGTTACAACACTGTCACCTCTACAGCACAACCTCATCTTACAGTGTCTAAACAAGTCTCCAGTTAGCACGCTTCTTACTTTATCATCCCTCTGTCATATTGCAGTTCGGATGGGACTATCATCAGCCCTAACCGTGCTCTTATATGCTCAAGAAACAAATTTCTCACTTAGTTTTTATCCAGCCCAGCCTTCATTTACCAGTGGTACTGGTAAATAGGCCCTTTGAGGAAAACATAAAACACTTATTTGTAGTGTTTGCTGATTTGCACAGTGTAAATTCTTTCAAGGCTGATTTTATGCTGCCAATATGAAGCTACAGAACATGAACTTAGAAACAGCAGAATCCACTCTCGAGCTGGCTCCTTTCATCTGGTCTTGCAGTAAATAGGACTTGCCTCTACAGAGTGCCCTATGATCCATTTGGCTCAGTATTCAATTGCTATAACTGCATAAAATATACATTCTAGATCAAGCTTGTCCAACCTGTGGCCCATGGGCTACATGCAGCCCAGGACAGCTTTGAATGTGTCCCAACACAAATTTGTAAACTTTCTTAAAACGTTATGAGATTTTTTTGTGGTTCGTTTTTTTTTTAGCTCATCAGCTATTGTTAGCGTTAGTGTATTTTATGTGTGGCCCAAGACAATTCTTCTCCTTCCAATGTGGCCCAGGGAAGCCAAAAGATTGGACACTCCTGTTCTAGTACTGGAGACAATTTCACCGCACATCTATGAAAGTTTTTTTCGGCACATGCGTGTGGTGTGATACACTGGCTGAGAGTCATGGCCCTAGGCAGTTGCCAGGGAATATAACCAATTGCTCTTCCAAATATTCTAAAATCTTCTTTGGATCAAGCCTTAATGGCAGACACCAGGTTACCTGCTGTTGCTAATAGTCTTACTCCATGAGGCCAACAGTTTATACGGTGGGAAAGCTCTGCAAAATAGTCTGATGAAACATGACTGCATGAATTGTATGAATGCTGTTGAGGTGGTTGTTGCTGGAATGAGGAAGTATCTACTCTCCTCATGAAGATCAGGCAAGGAGATTTTCATCTGTTCTCAATATCCGGAATGGTTATGCTACTGAGAATTTCTTTTTTAAATGCTATTAATCCTGATTTTTTTAATTGATCAGGTTCCGTTTTTTTTCAATGGCAGCCAGGAAATACGGCCTCAAATTTTTAGTCTACTCTTAATAAATGTGTCAGGTCATTATGGCATCCTTTCTTAACTTCACTGTTACTTCTTATTTCAGGCATTCATTCATTCAATAAAGATTTGAGTATGTATGCGTCAGATTCCACCCTACAGACTTGAGATGCTCTTTAAAATGCTAGATGACGAGTTAGTGGGTGCAGCGCACCAGCATGGCACATGTATACATATGTAACTAACCTGCACAATGTGCACATGTACCCTAAAACTTAAAGTATAATTAAAAAAAGGAAATCAGTTAGAAGCTGAAAAAAAAATAAAAAATAAAAAAATAAAATGCTTCCTATCCCCTGATAATTTTGGACTAGTAAAATGAAGCATTGAATAAGTGATCATGCAAATAAACGTATAATTCTGAATGATGCTAAGTACTCCAAAGAAAAAACTCAGCATGTTAACTTAAATAGGGTTGTCACTTTATGCCACTGTCCTTATTTCTCTTCTTTCATCTGCATTTTATACTGTCCCATCATGTGTGTTTTATGTATACTTGTAAATGAATGGTTTTAAGGGTTTTTTCCCTGAAAAAATGAATTAATGACCACATAACCAAAGATACGTTTTTCCATTAAGGCTATAGCAGTAGTTTTCATTTAAGGACAAAACAGTATCTTGGAAATTTGACATACATTATAGATTACAATAAAAATAAGTAATAATAACTAGTAGTCACCACACTTACCATGTACTTATTTTTGCTTTTTGATTTTATTGTTATTTTTAATTGACACATACTAATTGTACATCAATGTGATATTTTGATACATGTATATAATGTGTGATGATTAAAATAGGGTAATTAGCATACTCATCACCTCAAACTTTACTATTATTTCTTTATGTTGAGAATATTCAAAATCTGCTCTTCTAGATATTTGAAAATATACAACAAATTGTTGTTAATGATATAATTATCATTTTCCAGTGCTATAAACACTAGAACTGATTCCTCCTATTTAGCTATATTTTTGTATCTGTTAACCAAAATTTGGCTACCCCTTCCATCTTTAGTAATCACTAGTCCCCTCTCTACTTCTGAGATCAACTTTTTAGCTTTCACATATGGATGAAAACATGTGGTATTTATCTTTCTGTGTCTGGTTTATTTCACTTAACATAATGTCTTTCAAGCTCATGTTGCCGTGAATTACAGAATTTCATTCATTTTTATGGCTAAATAGTATTCAATTGTGTATATACCACATTTTCATTATTCATTCATTTGTTAATGAATGAATCAACTTAAGTTAATTCTATATCTTGGCTATTGTGAATAGTGCTACAATAAACATGGGACTGCAGCTATCTCTTTAACATACTTATTTCATTTCCTTTAGATATATACATAGTAGTGGAATTGCTGGATCATATGGTAGTTCTGTTTTTAGATTTTTGAAGAACCTCCATACTGTTTTCCATAGTAGTTGTACTAATTTACATTCCTACCAAGAGCCGTGTACTAGACCTTGTTTTAAACATGTCACAGGTGTTAGTAGTCGGTGTGCTGTATTTTATGACTCCCTCTCCAGGATTGGTACATTCTGATAGCTCTTAGTGGTCAGCTCTCACCAGGAATTTCCCTTGGTGAGAGGAAGCTGCCTTGCTGAAGGTTGAGTGCCTTACAGGGACAGCCTGTGTCCAAAGACTGGTGCATAAAACAGTATAACGTTGTGGTACCCATCATAACTTGGGACAAATTGAAAGGGCCATTAGAGTTCCAGAACTGAAGTTCTCTTGTAATTATATCACAGCTCCATTTCTTTTTTGCCTAATCTTGCTGCCCTCCCTCCCTAGAAGTGCTGATCCTGTGAGCACACCCTAATAAACTTCCTGCCTCTAATCTTTTCAGAATCTATCTCTCCAGGAACACAACCTAAGATGGATAATTCTCATGTAACTTTCAAATTATTACCCTGTTTCACAAATGAAGAAACTGAGATATTATGGAGCTGGGTGTGGGCTCAATTGCACACAGGCAACACGGTTACTGTACTGGAAGGGTATCTAATGATGCCCACTGCAGTTGTGATTTGATACTATCTTTAGCCTTTGGCAATAATGTTATGCTTTTGCTTTTGTTTGACTGTTTCTAGGAACAAGAAACTCACTATTTAATAAAAGTAGATTTCATTGTTAGTCAGATCTAACAATTAGGACATTTTTGTTTTTGTCAGAATAAGACAAATTCTGTCTTTCTTTAACTCCTGCCCATTGGTGTAGCTCCTGCATTTTTGCATGATGCAATAAAATTCCCCAAATATTTCAAGAAAATCATGGTTCATTTATGCTTGCCTCCAGTCTAGGACAGTGCTACTCAAAGTGTGGTCCCTGGACCAGTGGTATTAGCATCACCAGCGATCTTGCTAGAAATGCAAATTCTTGGGCCCACCCAAGACCTACTGTAGCAGAATATCTGGGAGTGGGCTCTAGAGCTGTGTGTTTGCAAGAGTCCCCCAGGTAATTTTTAGGCAAGCCATCAGAAGCATGTTTGAGAGGCATTATTTGAGGCCATGCAGTGCCCAATAGCCTATGCATGAGTTATTTTGGGTTCTGAAAATATTCAGGAGTTGGTTCTCTTCCCTTTGGGAAGAACCACAGCCAAGCATTCCAAAACTGCTTGTTTGTAGCCTGCTTAAACACTTGTCTTTCGAACTGATTTCAATCTTCCCAGCTTCCAATCAGTGGAATCATCCACCATATTTTTACCCTAGAGACTGATCTAAGAAGTGATAGTGGTGGGTAACTACTAATCACTCACTTGTGTATACAGATGGTAGCTGTTTGGATCTATCAAAAATTATGGTTCTTCAGTGATCTTTCTGCTGTGTCTCTTTATTTAATCCTAAAAAATACATAGTGAAGGAGCTCCCAACACCACTTTGATAAACAATTATTTGATAGTCTGCATTGTTAGACTATGTTAGACTTTAAACTACTTCTTATCAAGTAGGAAATTAAATGTGTTGAGCTCTTACTAGGTGACTGGCTCTGTGCTCAAGTTTGACAGGTGCTATCACATTCAACTCTCACAATGACCATGAGGAAACTGAAGCTTAAAGAGATTTTGTTAATTTCTAAGGTTACAAAGCTGAAAAAAGGCAGACCTAGGAGTTGAAGCAGGTCTGTTTTCCTGAGCCCATGCCTTCCAACACAGTGTGATAGTTCTCTAGTTTTAGGTGTTGTATTAGTTATCTAATGCAGAGTAACAAATGACAACACATTTAGCAGATTAAAACAATACATATTTATTATTTTACAGTTTCTGTAGGTCAGTAATTCAGGCAGTTTCATTGCACTCTCTGATTTAGGGTCTCAGCAGCTTGCAATCCAGGTGTCAGCTTGGAAAGTGTTCTCATCTGGAGGCTCAACTGGGGAAAGATCCTCTTCCAACCTCCCTCACGTTGTTGTCAGTATTCATCTCCTGTAGGTCTGAGATACTGATTTTCTTGCTGATTATCAGTCTAGGGAATTCCCACCTTTCCTTGCCTCGTAGACTTCTCCAAGCCCCTCAAAAGGGAGAGTCTCTTCCTCTAGTCTGCTGAAACAGTCCTATATAATGTAATGTATTCATGAGAGTGCTATCCCATCCCTTTGCACTATTCTGTTGGTTGGAAGCAACTCACAGGTCCTGCCCACACTAAGGGGATGGAATCACACAAAAGTGGACACCACAAGGTAGGAAATTACTGGGAGTTACTGTAGGGCCTACTCATACTACTGTGCATTAAAAGATCATTCTTATAATAATTCTTTAAGATCTAGATTTCTGGCCCTCAATCCCAGAAATTCTGAGTCATGAATTGTATGGTGGGCCCAAGAGCCAGCATTTCTAATAAGTACTCATGGATAATTATGGTCCTAGTAGACAGGAGGAGCCACATGTAGAAAAACAAGGCCAAAAACTTGTCCCATTGCACCGAAAGCAATTTACCCATTTATTTTGCCTTCTTATACCAGGGAGTTTCAAAGAAGCTGATTACTATTTATTAAAAATCATCCCACTAAATCTTTGTCTTTGTCTTTCTTGGGAAATAAACCTTGCTTTCAAGTTTGACCATTGGCAATTAATGCCAATCTACTCAGTTACTTGCTCTGTTGATATCTCTCCAGGCTCATTTTGCCTGAGACCTGCATCCCATATATCTGCTAGTATTTTCTGCTCTAGGAAAAATTTTTAAATTTGACAATTCTTTCTAGGCTAGTGCTCTAAAACTAATGGAGAGATAAATTAGAGTAGCCAACCAACCTTCCTTGCCAAGAACTGAGGGATTCTTAGGGATATAGGACTTTCTAGTGCTAAAACTCAGAAAGCCCAGGTATACTGAGACAATGGGTCACACTTCCATTGTTTGTAGCAAAAAGAAGAATTTAAGGTGAAAGCAAACAAGCTCAAGTTTGTTTATGACTTTCAGTACTTGCTTCAATAGTGTTTCTTCAGCGTTTATGACTTTTAATGCTTGCTTCCGTGGTGACTTTCACCAGAATAATCCTTGGTAACTCTGTTAGGCTGAAAAATAATGGCCCCCAAAATATCTACACCCTAATCCTGGAACTTGTGTTAACCTTATTTGGAAAAAGGGACTTCCCAGATGTGACCAAATTAGGGTCAAAAAGTGAGGAGGTTATCCTGGTTTATACAGCTAGACCCTCAAAATTTCCTTACGAGAGAGGCAGGCAGAAAAAAATTATGCACACAAAAGAGGAGGAGACAACATTACTATGAAGGCAAAGATTAGATTTATGTGTCCACAAATCAAGGAATGTGAGTGGCCACCAAAAGCAGGAAGAGACAAGGAAAAGATTCTCCCTGAGAGTCTCCAAAAGAAGCATGATCCTGCTGAAAACTTGATTTTAGCCCAGTGATATTGATTTTGGATTTGTGATCTACAGAACTGTGAGAGAATACATTTCTGTCATTTTAAACCATAACGTTTCTGCTAGTTTCTCATAGCAGCCATAGGAAATGAATACAGTTACCCTGCCAAGTTTCCCTTGCTCCCTAGATTTCAGTTGGAGACTTTGGTTGCAAGGAACAGAAAAACTCTGGCTAACCTAAGCAAACAAACAACTTGTTAAACAAAAAAACAAGTAAAATGGAAATATATGGGATGATTTTGAAGGAAATACTGAAGATTTAGTCTTGGAAAAGGAATCAGGGAAGAAATAAATGGGCAATCTGTGTGGGAAGTGGCCAACACAGTGTATCAACTCAGCTGCTCTCAGTCTCTGGTTCATTTTGCTCAGGAATCAAAATCCAAAATAAGACAGCATATCGGCATGGTCTACCTGTGATAAAGGGAGGGTGAGACAACTTGATCCATAATTCCTGTGTGACTGTATCCAATGACGAAAAGGATTTCACTGGAGCCAGAATCAGATGTTGTATCTGGAAGAACAGACAGGAAAAAAACCAGCAGATATCTGCTATACTTCGTTCTTAAGTGTGGTTCCAACAACCATCAGCACAAGTACCACCTGGGAACTTGCAAGAAATGTCTATTCTTGGTCCCCATCTCATACCTATAGAATCAGGAAGTCTAGGGTTGGGTCCAGAAATCTGCGTTTCAACAAGGTGTTTCAAACACCTCCAGGTGATTCTGATGTAAGTTGAAGTTTGAGGACTGTCGATTGGATTCATTGATTGCTTGTTTTGATCTAATTACTACGTTTAATAAACCTTTCCTCCTCTCTTTGTTTTCCTTCTGCTATCCTAGTTTCAAAAAAGCCTTTAGTACCTCTTGCCTAAATGATTTCTAATTGGTCTGTCTGCTCTGGCCTTAAATGCCACAAATTGACTTCCCATGCAAGTTTCAGAGTAAACTATATAAAATACGTATATGACCATTTACTCCCCTGATTAAAATTCCTTAGTGATTTCCCTTTATTTTCATCAGGAATTCATCAGGAGAACTGCCACTACAAGATAAAGGGCTCTGGGGCCCTAAATAAACTTGAAAGACAATATAAACCACAAAGACCGCAACTCCTAGGTGAGTCCTAGTGCTGAACTGAGCCCAGAGACAGTGGACTGACAGGGGATGGTGACAGATGAACTATTGAGACACAGGCCAGGATGGCTAAGGGAATGCTGGCATCTCCTTTCCCCTAACCTTAGGCTACACAGCTTGTGGCTCCAAAAGAGACCTCTTCCCACTGCTTGAGGAGAGGAGAGGAAAGAATGGAGAGGACTTTGTCCTGCAACTTGGATACCTGCTCAGCTACAGCAGGATAGGACAGCAGTCAGAGTTGTGAGGCCCCCTTTCCAGGTCCTAGCTCCTGGATGACATTTCTGGACACACCCTGGGCCAGAAGGAAACTTGCTGCTTTGAAGGAAAGAACCCAATTTTGGCAGGAATCATCACCTGCTAATTTAAGAGCCCTTGGGCCTTGAATAGCCAGCAGTGATATCCAGGTACTACACCAAGGGCCTTGGATGAGACTCTGAAACTTGCTGGCTTCAGATGAGACTCAGAACATTCCCAGCTGTGGTGTC
Organism: Pan troglodytes; assembly: GCF_028858775.2. NCBI lineage: Eukaryota > Metazoa > Chordata > Mammalia > Primates > Hominidae > Pan > Pan troglodytes. The sequence continues at coordinate 73,609,270 of NC_086015.1, forward strand.
GACGGGGTGAGACTCCTTCCACTTAAGAAAAGCAGAGGGAAAAGTAAAAGGGACTTTGTCGTGCACATTAGGTACCAGCTCAGCCACAGTGGGATAGAGCATGAAGTGGGCTCTTGGGTCCCCAATTCCAGGACTTGGCTCTTGGATGGCATTTCTGGACCTGCCCTGGGGCAGAGGGGAGCCCATTTCCCTGAAGGGTGAGTCTCAGGGAAGGCAGCATTCACCACAAGCTGACTGAAGAGCGCTTGGGCCCTATGGGAACATTGGCAGTTGTCTGGCAATATTTCCCATGGGCCTATGATGGTGGTAGCCATGGAGTGAAGCTCCTCTGCCTTTGGAAAGGGGAAAGAAGAGTGGAAAGGACTGTGTCTTGTGATTTGTGTGCCAGCTCAGCCACAGTACAATAGAACACAAGGTAGGCTTCTAAGGTTTTTGACTCTAGTCCCTGGCTCCTGGATGCCACCCCTTGACCTGCCCAGGGCCTGGGGGAACTCAGGTAGGAAAAGGAAAGACAAAGGCCTGGTTGGCTTGCTACCTGCTAATTGTAGAGACCCAGGTTTTTCAGCAAACATAGGCTGTAGCCAGGGAGTAGTTATAGTAGGCCTTGGCAAGACCCAGTGTTTGTTGGCTTCAGGTCTGACCCAACGCAATCCTAGTGGTGGTCGTGGTGGCCACAGGGGTGCTTGTGTCACTCCATCCCCCAGCTCCAGGTGGCTTAGAACAGAGACTTCATTGGATTGGGAGAAATTAAGGGAAGAGAACAAGAGTCTTTTCCTGTTAATACAGAGAATTCTTCCAGATCTTGTCCAAGACCATCAAGGCAGCACCTCTATGAATCTGCAGGAACCACAGTGTTACTGGGCTTGGGGTACTTCCTAAAGCAGATACAGCTTAGATCACAGCACTCGAGTTCTTTCAAATATCTGGGAAGTCTTCCCAAGAAGAACAGGTACAAAGACCAGACTGAGAAGACTGCAATGGACACCTAACTCTTCAATGCCCAGACACCCAGACACCGAAGAACATCTACTAGCATCAACACCATCCAGAAAAACATAACCTCACCAAATAAACTAAATAAGGCACCAGGGACTAATCCTGGAGAAACAGAGATATGTGATCTTTCAGACAGAGAATTCAAAATAGCTGTGTTGAGTACACTTAAAGAAATTCAAGAAAACACAGAGAAAGAATTAAGAATTCTATCAGATAAATTTAACAAGAAAATTGAAATAATAAAGAGACTGAAGCAGAAATTCTGGAGCTGAAAATGCAAGTGGAATACTGAAGAAATGCATCAGAGTATTTTAATAGGAGAATTTATCAAGCAGAATAAATAGGTGAGCTTTAAGACAGACTATTTGAAAACACATAGTCAGAAGTACAAAGGAAAAAAAGAATAAAAAGCAATGAACATGCCTACAGGATCTAAAAAATAGCCTCAAAAAGGGAAATCTAAGAGCAATTGGCCTTAAAGAGGAGGTAGAGAAAGAGATAGGAGTAGAAAGTTTATTCAAAGGGCTAATAACACAGAACTTCCCAAACCTGGAGAAAGATATAAATATCCAAGTACAAGAAGGTTATAGAACACCAAGCGGATTAAACTCAAAGAAGATTACCTAAAGGTATTTAATAATCAAACTCCCAAAGGTCAAAGATAAAGAAAGGGTTATTTAAAAAAGCAGCAAGAGAAAAGAAATAAGTAATATACAATGGAGCTCCAATATGTCTGGCGGCAGACTTTTCAGTGGAAACATTAGAGGCCAGGAGAGAGTGACATTATATATTTAAAGTACTGAAGGAAAAAAACTTGTGCCCTAAAATAGAATATCTGGCAAAAATATGCTTCAAACATGAAGGAAAAATAGAGACTTTCCAAGACAAACAAAGGCTGAGGAATTTCATCAATATCAGACCTGTCCTACAAGAAATACTAAAAATAAAACTTCAATGAGAAAGAAAAGTATGTTAATGAGCAATAAATCAGCTGAAGATACAAAACTCTGTTATAGTAAGTACAGAGACAAACACAGAATATTATAACACTGTAACTGTGGCATGTAAACTACTCTTATCTTAAGATGAAGACTAAATGATGAACCAATCAAAAATAATTACAATTTTTCAAGATATGGACACTATAATAAGATATAGACACTATAATAAGATATAAATAGTAACAACACAAAGTTAGGAACAGAGAAACAAGGTTAAGGTGTAGAGTCTTCATTAGTTTTCTTTTTGCTTGTTTGTTTGTTCATGAAAACAGTATTTAGTTGTTATCAGCTTAAAATTATGGTCTATAAAATAGTATTTGTAAGCCTCATGGTAACCTCAAACCAAAAAATATACAATGGATACATAAAAAATAGAAAGCAAGAAACTAAATTATATCACCAGAGAAAATCATATTTACTAAAAGGAAGACAAGAAGGAAAGAAGGAAGAGGAGATCACAAAACAACCAGAAAACAAATAAAATGGCAGCAGTAAGTCCTTACTCATAAATAATAACATTTAATGCAAACGGGCTAAACTCTCCAATCAAAAGACAGAGAGTGGCTGAATAAATAAAAAAATCAAGACCTAAGGATTTGTTGCCCATAAGAAACATACTTCACCCGTAAAGACAGATAGACTGAAAATAAAGGGATGAAAAAAGATATTCCATGCCAGTTGAAACAAAAAATGAGCAGGAGTAGCTATACTTTTATCAGGCAAAATAGATAGACAAAAACTGTAAGAAAAGACAAAGGAGGTCACTACATAATAATAAAGGGGTCAATTCAGCAGGACGATATAACTATTTTAAGTATATATGCACCCAACACTGGAGCACCCAGCTATATAAAGCAAATATGATTAGAGCTAAAGAGAGAGATGGGTCCCAAACAATAATAGGTAGAGATTTCAACATCTCACTTTCAGCATTGGACAGATCTCCCAGACAGAAAATCAACAAAGAAACATTGAACCTAATCTGCACTATAGATTAAATAAATCTAATAGATATTGCAGAACATTTTATTCAATGGCTATAGAATACACATTCCTTTCCTCAGCACATGAATCATTCTCAAGGATAGAACATATATGAGGTTACAAAATAAGCCTTAAAACATTCAAAAAAATTGAAATAATATTAAGCATCTTCTCTGACCACAATGGAAGAAAACTAGAAAGCAATAACAAGAGGAATTTTGGAAACTATACAAATACACGAAGATTAAACAATATGCTCCTGAACAACCAGTGCATCAATGAAGAAATTAAGAAGGAAATTGTACAATTTCTGGAAACAACTGATAATGGAAATACAACATACCAAAACCTATGGGATATAGCTAAAGCAGTACTAAGAGGGAAGTTTATAGCTATTAAGTGCCTACATCAAAAAAGAAGAAAAACCTCAAATAAACAACCTAAAGATGTATCTTAAAAACTAGAAAAGCTAGAGCAAACCAAACCCAAAATTAGTAGAAGAAAAATAATAAAAATCAGAGCAGAAATAAATGAAATTGCAACAAAGAAAACAATACATCAAATCAATAAAACAAAAAGTTGGTTTTTCAAAAAGTTAAACAAAATCGACAAACCTTTAGTCAGACTAAGAAATAAAGAGAGGAGATCCAAGAAAATAAAATCAGAGATGAAAAAGGAGACATTACAAGTGATACTACAGAATTTCCAAGGATCATTAGTGGCTACAATGAACAACTATATACCAATAAGCTGGAAAATCTAGAAGAAATGGATAAACTTCTAGACACATACAACCTACCAAAATTGAATCATGAGGAGATCCAAAACCTGAACAGACCAATAATAAGTAATGAGATTTAAGACATAATAAAACTTTCCCACTAAAGAAAAGCCCAAGAGCCAATGGCTTCACGGCTGAATTCTACCAAACATTTGAACAGGAACAAATACCAATCCTACTCAAACTATTCCAAAAAATAGGGAAGAAGGAAAACCTTCCAAACTCATTCTAGGAAGCCTAATATTAAAAAGATCATTCATTATGACCAAGTGGGATTTAACCCTGGGATGCAAGGATGGTTCAACCTATGCAAATCAATCAATGTGATACATCATGTCAACAGAATGAAGAACAAAAACTATATGATTATTTCAATTGATGCAGAAAAAGCATTTGATAAAATTCAACATCACTTCATGATAAAAACCCTCAAAAAACTGGGTATAGAAGGAACATATCTCAAAATAATAAAGGCCATATGTGACAGACCCATAACTAGTATCATACTGAAAAGGGAAAAACCTGAAACCCTTTGCTCTAAGATCTGGAATGTGACAAGGATGTCCACGGTCATTACTATTACTCAACATAGTACTGGAAGTCCTAGCTAGAGCAATCAGACAAGAGAAAGATGTAAAGGGCATCTAAATTGGAAAGGAAGAAGTCAAATTATTCTTGTTTGCAGGTGATATTATCATTTGACAAAACTTAAAGACTCCACAAGAAAATTATTAGACCTGATAAACAAATTCAGTAAAGTTGCAGGATACAAAATCAACATACAAAAATCAGCAGCATTTATATATGCCAACAGTGAACAATCTGAAAAAGAAATTTAAAAAGTAATCCCATTCACAACAGCCAAAAATAAAATTAAATACATAGGAATTAACTTAAGCAAAGAAGTGAAAGATCTCTATAATATAAAGTATAAAGCACTGATGAAAGAAATTTAAGAGGACACTGAAAAACGGAAGGATATTTCATGTCAATGAATTAAATGAATCCAATTGTTAAAATGTCCATACTACCCAAAGCAATCTACAGAATCAATGCAATCCCTATCAAAATACCAATGACATTCTTCACAGAAATAGAAAAAAAATCCTAAAATTTAAATGGAACAAAATACCCAGAATAGCCAAAGCTATTCTAAGTAAAAAGAACAAAACTAGAGGAATCACATTACCTGACTTCAAATTATACTACAGAGCTATAGTAACTAAAACAGCATGGTACTGGCATAAAAACAGATTATGACTAATGGAACAGAATAGAGAACCCAGAAACTAATCTACACACCTCGTGAACTCATTTGTGACAAAGGTACCAAGAACATACACTGGGAAAAAGACAGTCTCTTTGATAAATGATCCTGGGAAAACTGCATATCCACACAGAGAAAAATAAAACTGGACTCCTATGTCTTGCTATATCCAAAAATCAAATCAAAATGAATTAAAGACTTAACTCTAACACCTCAAACTACAAAACTACTAAAGGAAAACATTGAGGAACCTCTCTAAAACATTGGTTACTCAAAATTTCTTGAATAACAGCCCACAAGCACAGGTAACCAAAGCAAAAATGGACAATTGGGATGACATCAAGTTAAAAAGCTTTCGTATGGCAAAGGATACAATCAACAAAGTGAAGAGACAACCCACAAAATGAAAGGAAGTACTTGTAAACTACCCATTCGGCAAGGAATTAATAACCAGAATATACAAAGAGCTCAAACAACTCTATAGGAAAAAAAATCTAATAATCCAATTTAAAAATGGACAGAAGATCTGCATAGACATTTCTCAAAAGAAGACATAAATGGCAGACAGGCATATGAAAAGGTGCTCAACATCACTGATCATCAGAGAAATGCAAATCAAAACTACAGTGAGACATCATCTCACCCCAGTTAAAATGGCTTATATCCAAAAGACAGGCAATAACAAATACTGGTGAGGATGTGCAGAAAAGGAAACCTTTGTACACGCTGGGTGGGAATATAAATTAGTACAATCACTATGGAGAATGGTTTAGAGGTTCCTCTAAGAAGTAAAATAGAGCTACTATACGATTCAGCAATGCTACTGCTAGGTATATACCCAAAAGAAAACAAATTAGTAGATCAAAGAGATATCTGCACTCTCATGTTTGTTGCAGCACTGTTCACAGTAGCCAAAATTTGGAAGTAACTTAAGTGTCATCAACAAATAAATGGAAAAAGAAAATGTGGTACTTGTCACAATGGTGCTATTCAGCCATAAAAAAGAATGAGATCCTGCCATTTGCAACAGCATGGATGGAACTGGAGGTCATTATGCTAACTGAAATAAGCCAAGCACGGAAAGACAAATATCGCGTGCTCTCACTTATTTGTGGAATCTAAAAATCAAAACAATTGAACTCAAGGAGACAGAGAGTAGAGGCTTTTCCCAGCAGCTGGAAGGGTAGTGCGGAGTGGCGGGAGTGGGGATCGTTAATGGGTATAAAAAATAGAAAATAATGAATAATACATGGTATTTGATAGCACAACAGGGTAATCACAGTCAATAATAATTAATTGTACATTTTTAGATAACTAATAGTATAATCGGATAGTTTTTAACCAAAAGAATAAGTTCACTTGAGGAAATGGATACCCCATTTTTCGTGATGTGATTATTGTGCATTGCATGCTTATATCAAAACATCTAATGTACCCCATAAATATATACACCTACTATGTTCCCACAAAAATTAAAATAAATAGTATCTTAAAAAATGGTACAGATCAATATGTATCTTACTCTTTTGTGCACATGCATTATGAGCAGCATATTCAGCAACTAGACAATGGCTTGAATCTTAGAAAACGTCAGCGTTCCTAATTTTCTTATCATTTCGCGTTCCTTTCTTACTTTGTAATGCGATCCAAGTGTCAGATTTAGAATACACAGTTATTATTTACCTTTGCAACATTTTACAAAGTGAGTTGGTATTAACTTTTTTTATTATTCCATGAAATTTATAGACATAATGTGGCCAGAATATGGAAGTTAATTAAATGTTGCCTATGGAATAAAGTTTGAATAGAAGCTTTGTAAAAAAAAAAAATAGCAGAGTAGTAGTGAAGAACTGCTCATAGATGCTTCTGGGACTCTTTTGAGTATGGATGAACTCCAAGATCTGGCTGAATTTCATTTAAATAGCAGAGAAAACACTCTATTTTCTAGACAGACTTGCCATAACTGGCAGAAGCTGTAAGATTTTTAAGTGTCTTTGGCAAAGTTCCCAAAAAGGCAAGTGCTTAAACTTTCCCAGAATTCGTGCATGTGAATAAAATCATAGCCAAACCTGAAAACATTAGACATAAGCTTTTTACACCAAAGGGATTCAAGTGTGAAATGTCTTCATCCTTCTATCTTTCCTGTAGACAGACACCCTAGTAATTTTTCTACTATCAGAGCAAATAATGTTATTTAGCAGTAGAAATTAATACGAGGATTGCTTTGTTATTTATTTATTTATTTATTTACAACCTGTGCTTTTCAGTTAAGAATCTGCCATTTAACAACAAAGGTTGCTTTACTGAAAATTTAGGGGATCGAAGTAAAGATTAATGAAGCCATAAGGAAATAATCTCTCATATACAGAATGTGAGACCTTCAACAAAACAACTCATTTGGTTTCTTCAGAAGGTCAATGTCATTTTAAAAACGGGTGGAAGAAACTGGCCTAGAAATGAAGATATAACACTCAAACACAAAGCATGAACCTTGATTCGTGTTTGAAAAACAGCCATAAAAAGCATTTTGGGAAGAATTCAGGAAATTCAGTTTTAATAGAAACTGGGTGTTAGATGACACAAGGAAATTGAAGATATCCTTATTCTTAGGAGATGCAAGCTGAAGGTTTTCTTGGTGAAGCATGCGCTGCCTGCAATTTACTTCGAAACAATCCAGCTACGGAGAGGAAAACAGTGAGGAAAAGAGGGCAATGAAGAAAGGAAGGGAAATGACAAAAAAAAATGTTAAAAGTTGTTAATCTCTGTGATGAGTAAATAGGTGTTCATTGTGTTATTTTTTTTCAACTTTTGTGAATGTTTGAAAATCACTTGATCTTAGCCAAAAGGCTGAGAAGCGATACTGAATGTTTGAAAATCAATAATAATTTGTGAAAAAAAAAGAGAGCAGAGACTTTGGAGCTGAGTCTGCCTCCTAGCTCTGCCACTTACTAGCTTAAGTTATTACAGTTCTTTGAACTTTGGTTTTCTCATTTGTAAAGAGAGGATAATAATTTATATTCCATAAGATTGTTACAAAAAGTATATAAAATGACACCGTAAAGCATAGCTGTGTTTTACACATCTACTTCACTGTTACCTATCATTGTCATTGTAATAATTACAAAGATTATTACCATTACCTATGACTAAGTAATTAATACCTTTTATTATAGGTATTATTACCTATCATCTGTTTTAAAGGTACAATTTTGGTTTTTCAAAGCACTTTCATGAATATTCTCTTTAAAATTCACCCTAAATTAGCTGGGCATGGTGGCGGGTGCCTGTAATCCCAGCCACTCAGGAGGCTGAGGCAGGAGAATGACTCGAACTTGGGAGGCAGAGGTTGCAGTGAGCCGAGATCGTGTCATTGCATTCCAGCCTGAGTGACAAGAGAGAAACTCTGTGTCAAAAAATAATAATAACAAATAAAACAAAATTGACACCAATCCTGCATTAGGAGGAAAAATGTTCATATTTTCTACTTACTATTACCTAAAACTTTCTATGTATTAAACTTATTATACTAAAATTATTGTGAATATTTGTGCACTAGAATGAAACAAAAACTATTTACAGCATTACTTTTCAAAAATAACCACCTACTCTTTAAAATATACCTGTGAGAAATGCTTTGAAAATATAGTATGTATTTTATTTTTTTTTGTTCATTGAACCTGGTTTCATTTTTGAAAATTTTTTTAATTGTCTCAACTTTTATTTTAGGTTCAGGGAATACATGTACAGGTTTGTTACATGGGTAAATTGTATGTCACCTGGGTTTGATGTATAAATGATTTTGTCACCCAAGTAATGAGCATAATACCCAATAGGTAGTTTTTTGACCCTCACTCTCCTCCCACCCTCCAGCCCCCATTAAGTAGGCCCTGGTGTCTATTGTTTCCCAATTTGTGTTCATGTGTACTCAGTGTTTAGTTCCCACTTACCAGTGAGAATGTGGTATTTGGTTTTCTGTTCCTGTGTTAGTTCGCTTAGGATAATGACCTCCAGCTTTATCCATGTTGCTACAAAAGACATGATTTTGTTTTTTTTTGAATGGTTGCATAGTATTCCATGATGTATATGTACCGTATTTCCTTTATCCAATCCAGCACTGATGGGCAGCTAGGTTGATTCCATGTCTTTACTATTGTGAATAGTGCTGCAATAAACATACACATGCATGTGTCTTTCTCTTTATTATTATTATTATTATTATTATACTTTTAAGTTGTAGGGTTCATGTGCACAACATGCAGGTTTGTTACATAGGTATACATGTGCCACGTTGGTGTGCTGCACCCATCAACTCGTCATTTACATTTGGTATTTCTCCCAATGCTATCCCTCCCCCAGTGCCCTACCCCCTGACGGGCCCCAGTGTGTGACGTTCCCTGCCCTGTGTCCATGTGTTCTCATTGTTCAGTTCCCACCTATGAGTGAGAACATGTGGTGTTTGGTTTTCTCTCCTTGTGATAGTTTGCTGAGAATGATGGTTTCCAGCTTCATCTATGTCCCTACAAAGGACATGAACTCATCCTTTTTTATAGCTGCATAGAATTCCATGGTGTATATGTGCCACATTTTCTTAATCCAGCCTATGACTGATGGACATTTGGGTTGGTTCCAAGTCTTTGCTATTGTGAATAGTGCTGCAATAAACATACATGTGCATGTGTCTTTATAGTTGCATGACTTATAATCCTTTGGGTATATACTCAGTAATGGGATCACTGGGTCAAATGGTATTTCTAGTTCTAGATCCTTGAGGAATCACCACACTGTCTTCCACAATGGTTGAACTAATTTATACTCTCACCAACAGTGTAAAAGTGTTCCTATTTCTCCACACCCTCTCCAGTATCTGCTGTTTCCTGACTTTTTAATGATTGCCATTCTAACTGGTGTGAGATGGTATCTCATTGTGGTTTTGATTTGCATTTCTGTGATGACCAGTGATGATGAGCACTTTTTCATGTGTCTGTTGGCTATATAAATGTCTTCTTTTGAGAAGTGTCTGTTGATATCCTTTGTCCATTTCTTGATGGGGTTGTTTGTTTTTTTCTTGTAAATTTGTTTAAGTTCTTTGTAGATTCTGGATATTAGCCCTTGTCAGATGGATAGATTGCAAAAATTTTCTCCCATTTTATAGGTTGCCTGTTCACTCTGATAGTAGTTTCTTTCGCTGTGCAGAAGTTCTTTAGTTTAATTAGATCCCATTTGTCTATTTTGGCTTTTGTTACCATTGCTTTGGTGTTTTAGTCATGAAGTCTTTGCCCATGCCTATGTCCTGAATGGTATTGCTTAGGGTTTATTCTAGGGTTTTTATGGTTTTAGGTCTTACATTTAAGTCTTTAATCCATCCTGAGTTAATTTTTGTATAAGGTGTAAGGAAGGGATCCCATTTCAGCTTTCTACAGATGGCCAGCCAGTTTTCCCAGCACCATTTATTAAATAGGGAATCCTTTCCCCATTTCTTGTTTTTGTTAGGTTTGTCAAAGATCAGATGGTTATAGATGTCTGGTGTTATTTCCGAGGCCTCTGTTCTGTACCATTGGTCTATATCTCTGTTTTGGTACCAGTACCATGCTATTTTGGTTACTGTAACCTTGTAGTATAGTTTGAAGTCAGGTAGCGTGATGCCTCCAGCTTTGTTCTTTTTGCTTAGGATTGTCTTGACAATGTGGGCCCTTTTTTGTTTCCATATGAACTTTAAAGTAGTTTTTTCAACTTCTGTGAAGAAAGTCATTGGTAGCTTGATGGGGATAGCATTGAATCTATAAATTACCTTGGGCAGTATGGCCATTTTCACGATATTGATTCTTCCTATCCATGAGCATGGAATGTTCTTCCATTTGTTTGTGTCCTCTTTTATTTCATTGCAGTGGTTTGTAGTTCTCCTTGAAGAGGTCCTTCACATCCCTGGTAAGTTGGATTCCTAGGTATTTTATTCTCTTTGTAGCAATTGTGAATGGGAGTTTACTCATGATTTGGCTATTTGTCTTTTATTGGTGTATAGGAATGCTTGTGATTTTTGCACACTGATTTTGTATCCTGAGACTTTGCTGAAGTTTTATCAGCTTAAGGAGATTTTGGGCTGAGACAATGGGGCTTTCTAAATACAGAATCATGTCATCTGCAAACAGGGACAATTTGACTTCCTCTTTTCCTAATTGAACACCCTTTATTTCATTCTCTTGCCTGACTGCCCTGGCCAGAACTTCCAACACTATGTTGAATAGGAGTGGTGAGAGAGGGCATCCTTGTCTTGTTCCAGTTTTCAAAGGGAATGCTTCCAGTTTTTGCCGTTTCAGTATGATATTGACTGTGGGTTTGTCATAAGTAGCTCTTATTATTTTGAGTTACAGTCCATCAATACCTAGTTTCTTGAGAGTTTTAGAACGAAGCGCTGTTGAACTTTGTCAAAGGCCTTTTCTGCATCTATTGAGATAATCATGTAGTTTTTGTCGTTGGTTCTGTTTATGTGATAGATAATTGATTTGCATATGTTGAACCAGACTTGCCTCCCAGGCATGAAGCTGGCTTGATTGTGTTAGATAAGCTTTTTGATGTGCTGCTGGATTTGGTTTGCCAGTATTTTATTGAGGATTTTGCATCGATGTTCATCAGGGATATTAGTCTAAAATTCTCTTTTTTTGTTGTGTCTCTGCCAGGCTTTGGTATCAGGATAATGCTGGCCTCATAAAATGAGTTGAGGAGGATTCCCTCTTTTTCTATTGACTGGAATAGTTTCAGAAGGAATGGTACCAGCTCCTCTTCATACCTCTGGTAGAATTTGGCTGTGAATCTGTCTGGTCCTGGACTTTTTAGGCTGGCAGGCTATTAATTACTGCCTCAATTTCAGAACCTGTTATTGGTCTATTCAGAGATTCAGCTTCTTCCTGGTTTAGTTTTGGGAGTGTGTACATGTCCAGGAATTTATCCATTTCTTCTAGATGTTCTAGTTTATTTGTGTAGTAGTGTTTATAGTATTCTCTGATGGTAGTTTGTATTTCTGTGGGATCAGTGGTGATATCCCCTTTATCAACTTTTTTGTGTCTCTTTGATTCATCTTTTTTTCTTTATTAGTCTTGCTAGCAATCTATCTATTTTGTTGATCTTTTCAAAAAACCAGCTCCTGGATTCATTGATTTTTTGAAGGGTTTTTTTTGTGTCTCTATCTCCTTCAGTTCTGCTCTGATCTTAGTTATTTCTTGCCTTCTGCTAGGTTTTGAATTTGTTTGCTCTTGCTTCTCTAGTTCTTTTAATTGTGGTGTTAGGGAGTCAATTTTAGGTCTTTCCTGCTTTCTCTTGTGGGCATTTAGTGCTATAAATTTCCCTCTACACACTGCTTTAAATGTATCCCAGTGATTCTGGTACATTGCGTCTTTGCTCTCATTGGTTTCAAAGAACATCTTTATTTCTGCCTTCATTTCGTTTGTACCCAGTAGTCATTCAGGAGCAGGTTGTTTAATTTCCATGTAGTTGTGCGGTTTTTAATGAGTTTCTTAATCCTAAGTTCTAATTTGATTGCACTGTGGTCTGAGAGACAGTTTGTTGTGATTTTTGTTCTTTTACATTTGCTGAGGAGTGCTTTACTTCTAATTATGTGGTCAATTTTAGAATAAGTGTGATGTATTGCTGAGAAGAATGTCTATTCTGTTGATTTGGGGTGGAGAGTTCTGTAGATGTCTATTAGACCCACTTGGTGCAGAGCTGAGTTCAAGTCCTGGATATCCTTGTTAACCTTCTGTCTCATTGATCTGTCTAATATTGACAGTGGGGTGTTAAAGTCTCCCATTATTATTGTGTGGGAGTCTAAGTCTCTTTATAGGTCTCTGAGTACTTGCTTTATGAATTGGATGCATATATATTTAGGATCGTTAGCTCTTCTTGCTGCATTGTTCCCTTTACCATTATGTAATGGTCTTCTTTGTGTCTTTAGATCTTTGTTGGTTTAAAGTCTGTTTTATCAGAGACTATGAGTGCAACCCCTGCTTTTTTTTACTTTCCATTTGCTTGGTAGATCTTCCTCCATCCCTTTATTTTGAGCCTGTGTGTGTCTCTGCACATGAGCTGGGTCTCCTGAATACAGCACACTGATGGATCTTGACTGTTTATTCAATTTGCCAGTCTTTGTCTTTTAACTGGGGCATTTAACCAATTTACATTTAAGGTTAATATTGTTATGTGTGAATTTGATCCTGTCATTATGATGTTAGCTGGTTATTTTGCCCGTTGATTGATGCAGTTTCTTCATAGCATCGATGGTCTTTACAATTTGGCATGTTTTTGTAGTGGCTGGTACTGGTTGTTCCTTTCCATGTTTAGTGCTTCCTTCAGGAGCTCTTGTAAGGCAGGCCTGGTAGTGACAAAATCTCTCAGCATTTCTTTGTCTATAAAGGATTTTATTTCTCCTTCACTTATGAAGCTTAGTTTGGCTGAATATGAAATTCTGGGTTGAAAATTCTCTTCTTTAAGAATGTTGAATATAGGCCCCCACTGTCTTCTGGCTTGTAGGGTTTCTGCCAAGAGATCCGCTGTTAGTCTGATGGGCTTCCCTTTGTGGATAACCTGACCTTTCTCTCTGGCTGCCCTTAACATTTTTTCCTTCATTTCAACCTTGGTGAATCTGACAACTGTGTGTCTTGGGGTTGCTCTTCTTGAGGTGTATCTTTGTGGTGTTCTCTGTGTTTCTTGAATTGGATGTTGGCCTGCCTTGCTAGATTGGGGAAGCTCTCCTGGATAATATCCTGAAGAGTGTTTTCCAACTTGGTTCCATTCTCCCTGTCACTTTCAGGTACACCAATCAAACATAGATTTGGTCTTTTCACATAGTCCCATATTTCTTGGAGGCTTTGTTCGTTTCTTTTTACTCTTTTTTCTCTAATCTTGTCTTCTCTCTTTATTTCATGAATTTGATCTTCAATCACTGATATCTTTTCTTCCACTTGATTGAATTGGCTATTGAAGCTTGTGCATGCGTCATGAAGCTCTCATGCCATGGTTTTCAGCTATGTCAGGTCGTTTAAGTTCTTCTCTACACTGTTTATTCTAGTGAGCTATTCGTCTAACCTTTTTTCAAGGTTTTTAGCTTCCTTGAGATGGGTTACAACATGCTTCTTTAGCTCAGAGAAGTTTGTTATTACCGACCTTCTGAAGCCTACTTCTGTCAACTTGTCAAACTCATTCTCCATCCAGTCTTGTTCCCTTCCTGTTGAGGAGCTGCAATCCTTTGGAGGAGAAGAGGCACTCTGGTTTTTGGAATTTTCAGCTTTTCTGCTCTGGTTTCTCCCCATCTTTGTAGTTTTATCTACCTTTGGTCTTTGATGTTGGTGACCTACAGATGGGGTTTGGTGTGGATGTCCTTTTTGTTGATGTTGATGCTATTGCTTTCTGTTTGTTAGTTCTCCTTCTAACAGTTAGGACCCTCAGCTGCAGGTCTGTTGGAGTTTGCTGGAGGTCAGCTCCATACCCTGTTTGCCTGGGTATCACCAGCGGAGGCTGCAGAACAGAAAATATTGCTGCCTGATCCTTCCTCTGGAAGCTTCATCCAAGAGGGACACCCACCTGTATGAGGTGTCTGTCGGCCCCTACTGGGAGGTGTCTCACAGTCAGGCTATATGGGGGTCAGGGACCCATTTGAGGAGTCAGTCTGTCCATTCTCAGAGCTTGAACACCATGCTGGGAGAACCACTGCTCTCTTCAGAGCTGTCAGACAGGGATATTTAAGTATGCAGAAGTTTCTGCTGCCTTTTGTTCAGCTCTGCCCTGCCCACAGAGGTGGAGTCTACAGAGGCAGTAGGCCTTGCTGAGCTGCAGTGGGCTCCACCCAGTTTGAGCTTCTTCGCCACTTTCTTTACCTACTCAAGCCTCAGCAATGGCAGACACCCCTCCCCCCACCAGGCTGCAGCCTCACAGGTCAATCTCAAACTGCTGTGCTAGCAGCGAGCAAGGTTCCGTAGGCATGGGACCTGCTGAGCCAAGCACAGGAGGGAATCTCCTGGTCTGCCAGTTGCTAAGACTGTGGGCAAAGCACAGTATTCAGGTGGGAGTGTACCATTTTTCCTGGTACAGTCTGTCATGGCTTCCCTTGGCTAGGAAAGGGAAATCCCCCGACCCCTTGCACTTCCCGGGTGAGGCGACGCCCACCCTGCCTTGCTTCGGCTCATCCTCCGTTGGCTGCACCCAGTGTCCAACCAGTTCCAGTGAGATGAACCAGGTAGCTCAGTTGGAAATGAGGAAATCACCCATCTTCTGTGTAGATCTTGCTGGGAGCTGCAGACTAGAGCTGTTCCTATTCAGCCATCTTGGAAGTGTGCATATGTGCCTTTTTCATAGAATGATTTATATTCCTTTTTATTATAATCCTTGACCCAGTAATGAGATTGCTGGGTCAAACAACAGTTCTAAGTTTTTTGACAAATCTCCAAACTGCTTTCCACAGTGGCTGAACTGATTTACATTCACACTAGCAGTGTATAAATATTCCCTTTTATCCTCAACCTCACCAACACCTGTTATTTTTTAACTTTTTAGTAATTAGTCATTCTGACTGGTGTGAGGTGGTATCTCTGTGTGGTTTTGATTTGCTTTTCTCTAATGATCAATGATATTGAGTATTTTTCCATATGCTTGTTGGTTTTGTGTATGTCTTCTTTTGAGAAGTGTCCGTTCATGTCCTATGCCGATTTTATAATGAGGCTGTTTGCTTTTACTTGCTGATTTGTTTGAGTTGCTTATAGATTCTGAATATTAGACCTTTGTTGGATGCATAGTTTTTGAGTATTTTCTCCCATTCTGTAGTCTATCTGTTTACTCTATTGATAGTTTGTTTTGCTGTGCAGGAGCTCTTTAATTTAATTAGGTCTCACTTGTCTATTTTTGTTTTTCTTGCAGTTGCTTTTAGAGACTTCATCATGAAATCTTTGCCAAGGCCTAATATGTCCAGAATAGTATTTCCTAGGTTTTTCTCCTAGGGTTTAAATAGTTTTAGGTCTTACATTTAAGTATTTAATCCATTTTGAGTTGATTTTTGTATATGGTGAAAGGAAGGGTACAGTTTCAATCTTCTGCATATGGCTAGACAGTTATGCCAGCAGCATTTATTGAATAGGGAATCCTTTTCCCATTGCTTGTTATTGTCAGCTTTGTCAAAGATCAGTTGGTTGTAGATGTGTGGCATTATTTCTGCATTCTCTATTCTGTTTCCTTGGTCTATGTGTCTGTTTCTGTACCAGTAACATGCTGTTTTGATTACTGTAGCCCTATAGTTTGAAGTCAGGTAGTGTGATGCCTCTGGCTTTGTTCTTTCTGCTTAGGATTGCTTTGACTATTTTGTTCTCTTTGTCTCTTTCATATAAATTTAGAATAGCTTTTTCTAAATCTGTGAAAATTACATTGGTAGTTTAATGGAAATTGTATGGAAACTATAAATTGCTTTGGGCAATATGCCCATTTTAACAATATTAATTTCTCCTGTCCATGAGCATAGACTGTTTTTCCATTTGTTTGTGTCATCTCTGATTTCTTTCAGTGGTGTTTTATAATTTTCATTGTAGAGATGTTTCACCTCCCTGGTCAACTGTATTCCTAACTAATTTTTTTTTGTGTGTGGCTATTGTGAATTTGGCTCTCAGCTTGGAGTTATTGGTGTATGGAAATGTTCCTGAGCTTTGTATATTGATTTTGCATCCTGAAACTTTACTGAAGTTGTTTATCAGTTCTAGAAATTTTGGGACAGAGACTAAGGGGTTTTCTAGGTATAGAATCACATCATCTGCAAAGAGAGATAGTTTGACTTCCCCTCTTCCTATCTTGATGCCTTTAATTTCTTCCTCTTGACAAATTACTTTGGCTAGGGCTTCCTAGTATGTATTTTAAACAAAGACATTTGAAGCAATTAAATATTTTAGTGTTAATCTTTGCAACCATTACTTAATTTGAAAGAAACATTTCACAGTCTTTTCTTTAAAATAGCATGAGTTAGATGGTAACTGTATTAGCCAAAGTTCTCCAGAAAAACAACGAATAGGATGTGTATGTGGTGTGTGTGTGAGTGTGTGTGTGTGTGTGTGTGTAGAAAGAGGTTATAAGAAATTGGCTCACACAATTATGGATGCTGTAGTTGGCAATCTGGAGACCCAAGAGAGCTGATGGTATAGTTGTAGTCCAAGTCCAAGGGCCTGAGAAGCAGAAGAGCCAAATGTGTAAATTACAATCTGAGTCCAAGTTTGAAGGCAGGAGACCAATGTCTCAGCTTGAAGACAGTCAGGCAGAAAGAGTAGATTCTCCCTACTCTGCCTTTTGTTCTAATCAGGCCTTCAACAGATTGGATGAGGCTCACCCACATTGGGTTGGGCAATTTCCTCTTCTCAGTCCACCAAGTCAAATGTTAATCTCATTCACAAACACCTTTATAAACACACACAGAATAATGTTTAACTAAATATCTGGGCACCCAATGGCCCAATCAGGTTGACACATAAAATTAACTACCATGGTGACTATGGCTTATCGTGGGATAAATAATTCCATTGTATCCTGTTTACAACAAGACTTGAACATCAGACATAGTATATACTTGCAAATCAGGGCAACTAATACAACAGAAAGTTTTATTGATTTTTAGCATCTTTCCGGGAGATACAAAACATCACTAGCATTAAAAGCCTGGACGGGTAAAGAAGTAAGAGTATTCTATTCAACACAATTTTGGAAGTCCTGGCCAGAACAATCAGGCAAGAGAAAGAAATAGAAGGCATCCAGATAGGAAAAGAATAAGTCAAACTATCCCTGTTTGCAGATGACATGATTCTATACCTAGAAAACCCCATAGTCTCTGCCAAAGAAGCTCATTGAACTAATAAGCAACATCAGCAAAGTTTCAGGATACAAAATAAACAGACAAAAATCAGTAGCATTCTTAACCCCCAACGACATCCAAGCCAAGAGCCAAATCAGGAATGCGATTCTAGTCACAATTGCCACAAAAAGAATAAAATACCTAGGGATACTGCTAACCAGAAAGTGAGAGATCTCTACAATGAAAATTACAGAGCACTGTTGAAAGAATTAAGATACTACAGAAGCAAATGGAAAAACATTCTATGCTCATGGATAAAGAGAATCAATATTGTTAAAATGGCCATACTGCCCAAAGCAATTTATAGAGTCAATGCTATTCCTATCAAACTACCAATTACATTTTTCAAAGAAATAGGAAAAGCTGTTAAAAAGTTCATATGGAACTGGCCGGGTGCGGTGGCTCATGCCTGTAATCCCAGCACTTTGGGAGGCTGAGGTGAGTGGATCATGAGGTCAGGAGATCAAGACCATCCTGGCCAACATGGTGAAACCCCATCTCTACTAAAAATACAAAAATTAGCTGGGTGTGGTTTCACGTGCCTGTTATCCTAGCTACTCAAGAGGCTGAGGCGGGAGAATCGCTTGAACCGGGGAGGTGGAGGTTGCAGTGAGCCGACATCGCGCCACTGCACTCCAGCCTGGCAACAGAGTGAGACTCCGTCTAAAAAAAAAAAAAAAATTCATATAGAACCAAAAAAGATCCCAAATAGTCAAGATATTCCTAAGCAAGAATAAAGCAGGAAGCATCATGTTACCCAACTTCAAATTATACTACAGGGCTACAATAACCAAAACAGCATGATACTGGTACAAACACAGACACATAGACCAATGGAACAGAATAGAGAGCCCCAAAATAATGCCACACATCTACAACAAAGCTGACAATAACAAGCCAGGGGGAAAAGGACTCTCTATTCAATAAATAGTGTGGGCATAAATGTCCAGCAATATGCAGAAGACTGAAACGGGACCCCTTCCTTATACTGTATACAAAACTCAACTCAAAATGGATTAAAGACTTAAATGGAGAACCTAAAACTCTAAAAACCTTGGAAGATAACCTAGGAAATACTATTCTGGACATAGAAACTGGCAAAGATTTCATGACAAAGAGACCAAAAGCAATTGCAACAAAAGCAAAAATTGACAAATGGGATCTAATTAAACTAAAGAACTTTGACACAGCACAAGAAACTATCAACATAATAAACAGATAAACAGCCAGGCGCAGTGGCTCATGCCTGTAATCCCAGCAGTTTGGGAGGCTGAGGCAGGCAGATCACTTGAGGCCAGGAGTTTTAGACCAGCCTGGCTAATATGGTAAAACCCCGTCTCTACTAAAAATACAAAAAAATTAGCTCGGCATGGTGGCACACGCCTGTGATCTCAGCTACTCAGGAGGCTGAGGAACGAGAATCACTTGAACCCAGGAGGCAGAGGTTGCAATGAGCCAAGATGGCGCCACTGCACTCCAGCCTGGGTGACAGAGAGAGACTCTGCCTCAAAAAATAAAAAATAAATAAATAAATGAATAAATAAACATACAACCTACAGAATAGGAGAAAATATTTGCAAACTATGCATCTGACAAATGTTTAATTCTAGCATCTATCAGCATCTATAAGGAACTTAAACAAATTTACAATAGAAAACAACCACATGAAAAACTGGGCAAAGGACATGAATAAACACTTTTCAAAAGAAGACATACATGTAGCCAACAAACATATGAAAAAGCTCAATATCACTAATCATTAGAGAAATGTAAATCAAAACCACACAGAGATACCATCTCACACCAGTTAGAATGGCTATTATCAAAAAGTCAAAAAATAACAAATGCTGCAAGGTTGCAGAGAAAAGGGAACATTTATACGCTGCTGGTGGGAGTGTAAACTAGCTCAACCATGCTGGAAAGCAGTGTGGCAATTCCTCAAAGACTTAAAAATAGAACTATCATTTGACCCAGCAATCCCATTACCCAAATAAATATAAATCGTTTTACCATAAAGACACGTGCACGCATGTGTTCATTGCAGCACTGTTCACAATAGCAAAGACATGGAATCAACCTAAAGGACCATCAACAGTAGACTGGATAAAGAAATATAGTACATATACACCATGGAATACTATGCAGCCATAAAAAGAATGAGATCATTTCTTTTGCAGGAACATGGGTGGAACTAGAGGCCATTATTCTTAGCAAACTAACGCAGGAACAGAAAAACCAAATATTGCATGTTCTCACTTATAAGTGGGAGCTAAATAATGAAAACCAATGGACATAGGGAGGGGAACAACAGACAGTGGGGCCTACTTGAGGTAGGAGGATGGGAGGAGGGAACAGATCAGGAAAAATAACTATCAGGTACCAGTCTTAGTAGATGGTGACAAAATCATCTGTACACCAAACCCCTGTGAAACGAAGTCTACCCATATAACAAACCTGCACATATATTCCTGAATCTAAAATAAAAGTTAAAAAAAAGAATTAGGAGTATGTGGCAGTGAAGGGTTAGGTCTTGGTTTTGCTAAGGCCATTGGTGACAGTAATAATTAATAATAATCATCATCATCATCTTAGCAGTTCCCATTGATTGAAGCTTATGCCAGGCATTATCCAAGTTATGTTTCTTACGTTACTTTGGGCAAGTATTTCTGAGCCTAATTTTTCTTCTCTGATAAAACCGAGCTATTAATAACTACCTAAGGGCCTCCTCCCCAGGCAAGGACCAAATGAGATAAGATAGGTGAGTGTGCTTTAAAAATTGTAAAGTGCTCTACAAATGCAGAGTGTCATCATTTTCCGTTGAAATATCAACCTGGGAGGAAGCGAGGGAAGGAGGAGGTTTTCATTCCTCTCTGTAAGCCTACTGCAGCACCCTGTGATCTCAGAAGTGCTGGAAACCTGTATTTGGAAGACAAAATGCATTTCTCTGGTGAAATTGGAAGGGACAGGTTTCTTATTGCTTCCAACCCTTCCAGAATTTGAATTTTCTTCCCTTTCTGTGGTCATCAGTTGTAATTTTATAGAAGCTATTGTGCTTATCCTGAGGGAGTGATAAGGAAGGAATAATACCTACCACAGGGGGCTGGGCCAGAAATGAAAATGTATAAACAATAAACAAGTTATATTTGTATCTCAAATAAAGCATTATTTATTTTTTTCAACTTTAAAATATACTGGTTTGTGATATGATACCAAACCACGGAATGCAGCTCCTAGGAAGACACAAAATTGGGAGATAAAAATTTTTCTGCTCTTCAGCTTTTGGATCATTTCAAATACTATTGATATTCTACTCATGCCTAGACACCAAAGGGTGAATGTAATTAAAATGCAATGAGATTGTGCGTGTCAAATAAAAAATGTTCTTCACCCATGTGTCCCTGGTACTTATGCGCTACGTGTCACCCTAGAGAGCGGAATCATTGAAAATATTGCATTTTATACAGTGAGACTGAGTTAATAAAGCAAGAAAGACTTTCAAGTAATAGTGGATTCACTCTAAAATTTAAGGCATTTAAAGATCATAGGATGTGGTGCTCCTTCCCTGTTTATTATGGGGGAATAACACTTGTCTGTATACTTGGAAGACCTGGATTTCGGGGGAGCTCCATGGAAAATTTCTTTCTCTCCTAGATGTCATAGGAAATAGCATAACTATCTATTTTTTTTTCTAGAAACAAAGATTATGTTGTAATATATAAGTAATCTCACAATGTCAGCCTGGAATGATGTTTTTAAAGTTTTAAATGTCATCAGTCAGTGGGTAGTTTCTTTCTAGATTGCAATGGGATCTGTGAACTCTACTATCCTGGGATCCCAGTTTGAGTCTCTGAAGGTGCTAGAAACAGTATTTCAAAGTCAAGCAACTGAGTTAATCCAAACCTTAAACTGTTATTCCCTGAGGAGATATGAAGTGGAAGAAGAAAGGGACGAAAAGAGTGAGTCCCATCCTCAAGGTTCTGGGAGCTGTGCTCTCTGACCCTGTTGACCTAGGAAAGTTGTATCAAACGTCTCACCGTCTCACCGCTTCGTTAACTCCCACTGTTCACCACAAACTAGGAAGAACGGGAAGCTCCCCTACATTGTCTTTGGCAAAATCAATTATGTAGATATTAAAAACCTAGTTATGAATTAAAAATGTAAAAAGTGGGCTTGGGCACAGTAGCTTATGCCTTTAATCCTTGTACTTTGGAAGGCCTGGGAGGATGAAATTCTGTCTCTACAAAGAATGCAAAAGTTAGCTGGGCATGGTGGTGTGCACCTGTGGACGCTGAGGTGGGAGGATCTCCTGAGTATGGAGGTCGAGGCTGCTGTGAGCCGAGACTGCACTCCAGCCTGGGTGACAGAATGAGATCCTGTTTCAAAATAATAATAATAATAATAATAATAAAATAATAATAATAAAGTATAAAGTGTATATCTTTTGATTTACTGTTTGCACTTCTAAGAGTTTACCCTAAGGATTAAATCAGATGAATACACAAAGGATTATGTCAAAGTGGGTGATGAAATTTTGTATAAAGAAAAAAAGAAAAAGAGCATAATATCCATCAAGAGGGAATTGATTAAATAAATTGTGGTTATGCACAGATTAAATGCAATGACATAGAATAATTTATATTTTAATTCATTATCATTTATTAATATCAATATTAGTAAATACATATCGTTGACTGAAAAACACATTACAGAACCATGGAATCCCATACAAGAGAAGTGTGTGCTTGGGTGTGTATAACTGTACTACAGAAAGGTTAATCACCAAAATGTTTGTTAATGTTCCTCTCTGGGTTACAGAGATGGGATTTTTATTTTCTTCTTTATGTGTAACTGTTTTACTAGACATTCCGTAAAGATCATGTGGCATTTTGATAATCAAAAGCTCATTTTATTCAGAAAAAAATGATTCTCTCTTCAAAACCCCCCTAATCTCTTAATTATTTGCTAAAATGAAGCAAGAATTCTTTCACTTAGTAAAGGATTTACTGCTTTGTGAAGAAGAGGAGCCTATGAAACTCGACAGTGTGTATGGCATTAGAAATTACATGATTTGGCATTATATGAAAAAGATACCTGCTTACGTACGTTTATCACAGCACAATTCACAATCGCAAAGATATGGAGCCAACCTAAGTGCCCATGAACTGATGAGTGGATAAAGAAAATGTGGTGTATATGCACCATGGATACTACTCAGCCATCAAAAACAGCGAAATAATGTCTTTTGCAGCAACTTGGATGGAGCTGGAGGCCATTATCCTAAGTGAAGTAACTCAGGAATGGAAAACCAAATACTGCATGTTCTCACTTATAAGTGGGAGCTATGCTATGGGTATGCAAAGGCATACAGAGGGGTATAATGGACATTGGAGACTCAGAATGGGGAAGAGTGGAAGGGGGGTGAGGGATAAAAAGCTGTTGGATACAGTGTACACTGCTGTGTTGGGTGCATTTAAATCTCTGACGACACCACTATACAATTCATCTATGTAACCAAAAACCACTTGTACCTCTAAAGCTATTGAAATAAAAAAATTATTTAAAGAAAATGACAAGACTTGGGAGTGAAGACTCAAGCATAAGCTGCAACTTTATTATTACCATGTCAAAGTCATGTCCATTTTCGCATCTACAAAAGGAAAGTCATAATCATCACCTTACTCAGGCCCTGAGATGTTACTAATACTCGGCATTTTATAGCATTTAAATTGTCAGTGCATTGTATTTTCACTATGTCCTACAAGGCTCACTGGTGGACAGTAGCATCTGCTCTCCTTTAAACCATTTTTAAATTTATTTTATTTTAATTTTTTTAAAGCCAAGTCTTGCTTTTTCACCCAGGCTGGAGTACTGGGGCACGATCACAGCTCACTGCAGCCTCAAATACCTGGGCTCAAGCAATCCTTCTGCCTCAGCCTCCCAAGTAGCTAGGACTACAGGTGCATACCATCATGCTTGGCTAAATTTTTTTTTTTTTTTATAGAGGCATGGTTTCACTATGCTGCCCAGGCCGGTCTTGAACTCCTGGCTCAGCCTCCCAGAAGGCTTGGGATTATAGGTACAAGCCATCACAACCAGCCCCAATCTCATAAGTTAGAAGACTATTCTTGATATGATAAAATATTCACAGCATGTATTGTAATTGAAATTGGCAGGCTACGAGGCAATGTATAACTATAATAAAAATTATAATAGGAACGATACATAAGAGTATCTATTAGGTGTCCCCTATGACAGGAACTGTGCTGAGCATGGGGTATATATTTTCTTATTCACTCCCCAAAGCAATCTTAGGGCGTAGGGACTTTTTTAATCCCCATTTTATAGCTGAGCATTTCATTTTACAGCGAATCATAAATACTTGTCCAGGATCCAGCTGAGATTGGAATCCAGGTGTGTTTGAACCCAAGGTACACACTTTTAACCGCCCTGGGGTGTGAGAGTGTGTGTGTAGAAAAAGGCCTGCTCAAGGAAGAAGGAGGAGGAAAGAGCTGAGGAGGAAGATGTTGATGTATTTTTAATTGTGCATCAGTCTTCCTGGTGGTGACAGGTCTCTTAGTGTCATGACCAGCTCTGCCATTTGCAACGGTAGGAATTACAGTCTTTCAAAATCCGTTTCTGGTCATTGCTGAACCCAAATTTACATAAAAACAGGCCCTTGAAGTCAACATCTTAAGTTTTAGAAAAAGATATTCCTCCCTGAAATTGGAGTGACATCTCCAATGAACTATCCTGGCAGCAGAGTTGTCCCCTGCAGCTGACCAGTGGAGGTCAGCCAGCCCCCGCCAGGCAGCGGATGAACCTCAGCCACCTGTCGGCCACAGCAGCTGGAGGACCTCCGGAAGCGATGGCTCCTGAAGGTGACCTCTGTGTGACACACAAGTGTGGTGAAATGGAAACGTCCATGTTGATCTAGTGCCATCTGAGACCCCAGTATTAACTGTGCACAGTTTCCCAGTCATCGTATCAGCGTCTTACCCTTTGTGAAAGTCTGTAACAGCAGTTATCAATGGATTTCAGCTACTATCTCCAAGACATGTGACAAATGTTGTTCAGATACAATGCACTTTCCAAGAGATTTACCCAAATTTTGACCCAAAATATTTTGAGGGGAAGTAGAGGTCTACAATAATTTGTGAATCTCCATAATAACTATTAACCATACAGTAGTACCAAGTTCTCAGTACATTCTGAGCCACAAGAGACAGGTGGTGGGTTATGAGTAATTTAAGTTTTTAAAGCATTTCCCAATTCTGGTTGTGCTAGCTACTCAAGATGAATATCAGGATGCAGCACAGTTATATTACAGTGGGGACAACCTTGAAACCCTTCTAATTTAAATTTTTAAAGTACATTTATTTGCCAGTTCTACTGTTGGAAACGTTACAGTGCTGTCCCTATCATCCGTGCGTTTAAGTTATGCAAACTCAAAATACATTGCTATAGTGAAAATACTGAAAAATTACATGGTAATATATATCCTTTTAGAGATATTTACCTATATATTTGTATGTATATATTTATACTTGCAATTGTGTACAGATTGCATGTATAAATAATACTGCATATTTATGCTGTGTGTGTACTGTACTTAATGGGTAATTTGAGGAATTTCCAAGGGTAATTTTGGCTATAACCACTTTTTGCTTTAAGCAACATCTGCCCTCCCCACTCCTGCCCCTCCCATTGTCACCACCACCACCTCAAATTGAAATTCCATTGTGTTTATGATATCTTACTTTTGATACTTCTCATTAGTGGCTGTAAGATCCACAAAGTGCTATCAGCTCGTGGTTAATTCTAAATATTATTCATGACTAGTTCAAGGTAGCTGCTGCTTTTTCTTGGTTCAAATTTGTGAAGCTTGCGTCATCATCTGTTAATATTGCATGCCCATCCCCGCTGGGTACCAGACACTGCATTACTCTAAAAATATACTTCCTTTTCCACCAGGCTTTTTGAGTAGTCTGAAAACTGGTTTAACTGCATGCTTTTATTTTTGGTGATGGTGGCAATGGAAAATGGGGTATGATAATAGTTTCACTGACATCAAGAAAGCTTGGGTTTGTTTTTCCTGCACAGAATAGAATTATCTCTGTAAAACATACATCTGACTTTGTTTCTCTTCCATGCTTAATATCCTTCAGCAGCTCCCCCTTAACCGCATGATAAAGTCCAAACTTCACGTCCACATGACTTACAAAACTTTGCTTTTTCTCCCAGCATGCCTCTCCCTTATATACTCAGTGTGTTCACCACAACAAACCCTTGTATTGCTCATACCAGGGTTTTTCACAACTCCAAGCTTTTGTCCCTGCTGTCTCCGTTGCCAGAAATGTTGTCATGGTCTCCACCCCCTTAGTGGGCTTATACACCTTGAACACCACGCTCAAATATCACTTCCTTTGTACTGCATTCTGTGACTTCCTGAGCCAGACCTGGCCATGCCTTTTCTTATATATATTTGGTATATTTTTATGCTTCTATTGAGGCAGTTATCAACCATTAATGAAATGATAAATTTAAACGTCCATCTCCTCTATTATGCAGTGAACGCAACAAAAGCAGAGGTAATGCTTTATTTACCTTTGCAATCCCAGTACCTAGCATGGGGATTGGAACCCAGTGGTTCCGTATATGCTGAATGAGTGAAGAAATGAATGGCAGACAGAGATACAATCTTCGAAATTAATTCATTGAGGTGTTTTTGACCCAAGATCCAGACATAAACTGCAGAAGTTCAATGAATTTCCTCTAAAATAAATGCTAAATTGTGATTGAATCTCTGTGTGTATACTTGTGCATACATTTATCTGGGAAGCTAATCCATAGCCTTCATCATATTCCCAAAGGAATGTAGAATGTATTAAAGGGGATAGAAATCACTGACATAATTCAATCTCCTCAAAAAATTAAGATCTCCCTTTCTCCCGCTGCAGGACAAAAACAACCAACCAACCAAACAAACAAACAAACAAAACCAAGGGGAATGGGGGCTTTTGAAAGGAATGAGTAGGCAGGAATGTCCCTGAAAGATGAGGTCTGCATGATAGTCTTGTTTTAGTCCTGAAGCGGACGGGGGAGCCCAAAATATCTGTGCTCAGAAGGATTTGGACCTAACTGGCATGCAATGCAAGCCCGGAGCTTAGTTCATTCACTCCTTTGTCCATTGTGGAATTATCTAATGACAAGAGGGATGTGGGTGGTAACAAGTGAGGTGCCTTCTTCTCCCTTCCTGTTGAGTCATTCTCCAAATAATGTTCAGAGTATGAGGGGAAGTAACATTAGCTTGAGGATTTTTTGTTA
The DNA here is from genome assembly GCF_028858775.2 of Pan troglodytes. Taxonomy (NCBI): domain Eukaryota; kingdom Metazoa; phylum Chordata; class Mammalia; order Primates; family Hominidae; genus Pan; species Pan troglodytes. The sequence continues at coordinate 73,636,488 of NC_086015.1, forward strand.
TTTGAAATCTGTAACTAAATAACAGCACTACTCATTGTGGCTTTTCCTTTCTTTCTGGTTTCATAAATTTCCCTTACATTTTCAACTGGGTGAGTTATTTGCCATTTGCTTTCCTAACCTGGTGTTTGTGCAGCATCACTGGCAAAAGTTAATATGTGCTTCTTGCTGCCCCAGGGATTCTTGCAGCTCTGTAATGATGAAATTAATCTATAAATGTGGTCTCTAAAAGCACCTCTGGGTCGCAATCTTTGAATGAAAGGCAGAGTGGAATGGAAGGGATCTGTTGCTTTCATTATCATTATCTAAATGGATGCAAATGCAGCAGATTGAAAATGCTCATCCTTACCAGAAATGATAAGAATCCAAAGACCTGCTATTTGCATGTTTAATTGCAATGGCGCATTGAGAGACAGAATTACTGTGTGGGGGTTATGGGCACTTCACAAACGGTAATTGTCCTCCACACTTATTTTTGTCATCTTGATGAGTGTTAGAAGATGGCTAGGCTTTCTAAACACTTGCGTGCTTCCAACTAGGGAGGATATTTTGGCACATTAGGAAAACATGGCATGAATTCAAGCGAGCTGAGTTACATTAGCCCGTCTTTTCTGGTTAGTTCTGGTTAAATGGTAACTTTCCATGAAGTGCCTTCCTTTTCCTGACAGTAACATTTACTGAGCACAAAGTTGCATTTCAGGTACAGAACCAAGCTCTTTACACACTTCTCTCACTTGACTCCAATATCTGAGGTAGATTCTATTATTATTTTCATTTTACAAATAGGAAATCCGACACAGAGAGAAATCAAGTAACTTAGCCAAGTTTACATAGGAAATGACTAAGTCAAGATATAAATGCTTATTTGTCTGATTCCCAAGCCAAAGTTGTTGGTATGTGAAATAACTTTTTTCCTATCATCAAAGCTCTCATTTATCAACCATTTTTTCATCCATGTATACATCAGATATTTATTGAGCAACTACTATAGGCTAGCTATTATGTGCAGTAAAAAAATGGAAGCAAAACATTGCCCCTGCCTTCAAGTCCATGCTTGAAATAACCAAAAATGAAATTCTGTTGTTTCTTTATGCAAGCATCAACAGAGCATCATTTTTGCCACCTTCCTCCTCATCAACATCATCATCATCACAACTACTTTTTACTGAGCCTGAGAAAGTTGTCAGAACCAAAATGGAGTTGCTTGTGTTTAAAAAAACAAAAAACAAAAAGCCATGACAAATAGAGGCAGGGAAGGCTGTAAAGAGAGGGTCCTCAAACTTCTGTGCCTGATAAGAAAAACTATCATAAAAGACTCTGCAAAAACTGCAACCTTGCCAAAGGCCATCACAACCTTGCACAAAAAAGTACTTCTGTGGAGACATCTGCCCAGCAACTGCCTGTCCAACATCAGACTGATGTCACTCTTGTTATTGATCTCTGTAGCCAAGAAGAATCATTTGAAAACAATTATGTAATCCTCCTCATTTTTCCTTTAAAACCCTTTGTCTTCCTTTACCTCCCTGAATACACACACCATTTACTATGGCATGCATATTCCCATTGCAATGCCTATTCCTAAATAGATATCTTTTATTTTAGAGAGGCTCTTTCTGTTTATGTTGGTTGACAAGCCCTTAACATCTGCCAGGTGCTGTATTGGGCGCCATTTACTTCTAACAACCTTTTGAGGTAAGTGTGATCATCCCCACAATATGGCTAAAGAAACTACAGCTCACAGAGCTTAAATGACTTTGCCCATGCCACCCAGCTAGTAAGTGGCAGAGCCAGCACCGAAGTTCAGGGCTGTCTGATTCTAAAGCCACATATTTTAATAACAATATCACCCGAGGGTTCTGAGACCACTCAACAAACCAATGTCACTTAAGGATTTTTTAGAGACTACTTTAAAAGCAATGTGAATAAAATGCTTAATGAAGAACCAAAGCTATATGAACTGAGTTCTCAGTCCCTGCCAGTACTGAGCTAGAAACTGTCCATGTATGCTCTCATTCAAGTATCTCCATAGCCTCCATAGATCTTGTTAGTCCTATTTTGCAGGTGAGGAATCTGAGGCTCAGAAACAGGAAGTAACTTGCCCAAGGTCACACACAGTGGAGGCAATATTTAAGTCCAGATCTGCTTGATTTTAAAGCCCTATATTTTACTAACAACATCACCCAGAGCATTCCTAGGGGAAATGCTCATTTTCAGAAAAAAATCCAGAAAATGCTTACCAAATAGCAACCCCTAAGTTAGTTGCCTAAAGGATACAGGCTGCTGGGTAGCCTTCATCTTAACAAGGGTTTCCCTTCCCCAGACCCATGCAACATTATTTTTCTCCTATTTTAAAAAAACTCTTTTTTCCCCCTTCTTGCTTGGTAGGAGGATGGTGTGTGTGTGTGTGTGTGTGTGTGTGTGTGTGTGTGTGTGTGCGCGCGCGCGCATTTGCGGAATGGAACAATAAAAAGGAGAGAGACATGCACAGAGATAAACGGATTGCAGAGAACTCAGGAGATCCAAGTTGATCTAAAGGCCCTGGGGTCTGGCTTCTTGCAATCTCTCTTTACCTGTTGATAACAGCTCACTTCTGGATAAGTCAGCAGGGGGTTGGGGGTGGGGAGTCATTTTTAAGTAGAAGGAGAGCCTCTGTATTAGTTAAATCCTTTTAACATGTGTAGTAAAAGGGAAAGAATCCCACCACTCACAATTTTCCCTGGAATGTTGCTGGGTTTTGGATTCTGATTCAGCTTCAGAAGGCTGGGATCCCACAGAGCATTAGAAGGACTGGTGTGATAAGAACAAGATCATCTATTAAGCACCTATTACATAACTGGTGTGATGCTGAGGACTTTGCATTCATTACGTCTGCTACGGTTTGAATGTAGTGCCCCTTCAAAATTCATGCTGAAACTTAATCCCCATTGTGGTGGTATTAAGAGTTGGACCCTTTTAGGAGGTGATTGAGTCATAAGGGTGGAGCCCTCATGAACGCCCTTATAAAAGAAGCTTTAGAGAGAGTTTGCCTCTCTTGTCCTTCTGCCTTCGGCCACTGAGGACACAGCATCAAGGTGCCATCTTGAAAGCAGAGAGCAACCCTCACCAGACAGCAATGCCAGTGCCTCGATCTGGTACTTCCGTCCTCTAGAACAGTGAGAAACAAATTTTGATTCTTAATAAATTCCTCAGTCCTTGGCATTTTGTTATAATAATGTGAATGGACTAAGACAACCTCATTTGACTCTTTCACCTACCCTGCAAATGAGGCAGTTGTATGCCCTTTTGATAAGGCTAGGAAATTGTGGTTTCAGAGAGACAAAACTTTTCCCAAGAGACACATAATGTTCTCTAAGATTGTACAGCCAGTATGACATAGACCTGGGATTCAAATCTAAGATTAGATTTTAAGTGCAATTTATGTCTCTCTTCAGTGGCCAAATATCTGCACTTGCTTCTTCTGGTTAAACATAATTTGCTGTCTGACATCCTTATCTCAGCCACTGACCCCTGAGTCATCTCCCTTCTCTATCCCCTTTCTCACTGCCAACATGTAATGGGCTTGCAAGATGGAATGCCTCCCCTACTACCTGTCCCTTCTAGGGAATCCCTACCCTTAAATATTATTTATGCAGGAATTCAAAACTACATGTTGACCAGATAATCCCAATCATGGATTGGGAATAGACAGCTCATCTAAGAGTAGCCAACCAATAGCAGGCTGGCAACCTGTGGGGTGAGCTACAGTGAAAGCCTTATGCATTGCCATGTGCTGTGGCTCAGGCCTATAATTCCAGTTACTCAGGAGGCTGAGGTAGAAATGCTTCAGCCCAGGAGTTCAAGGCTGCAGTGACCTATGATCATCCCACTGCTCTCCAGTCTGGGCAACAGAGCAAGACCCAACTCTTTAAAAAAAAAAAAAAAAGGCCAGGTGCAGTAACTCATGCCTGTAATCCCAGCACTTTGGGAGGCCAAGGTAGGTGGATCACCTGAGGTCAGGAGTTTGAGACCAGCCTGACCAACATTGTGAAACCCTGTCTCTACCAAAAATACAAAAATTAGCTGGGCATGGTGGGACGCACCTGTAGTCCCAGCTACTCCGGATGCTGAGGCAGGAGAATCGCTTGAACCTGGGAGATGGAGGTTGCACTGAGCCGAAATTGTGCCACTGCATTCCAGCCTGGGAAACAGAGTGAGACCCTATCTTAAAAAAAAAAAAAAAAGTTTGATGTAGGCAGATATGATGGTTACTAATAAGTTTCATTCTCTTTCTTTTACTTTCTACCCTACCCCATCCTTAGGATTCAAATGATATGAAATAGTAAGATACAGAGATGGTGTTGCTAGTTACTTTTAGGAACAGAAACACAAAGATGTCCAGAGAAAGGCCATAAAGAATTTGGGGTCATGAGGAAAGCAAAGGTATGAGTTAGCAGAGGCTATGGAATGATGGGCATAGAAGGAAGTTCAATATAACAGCAAGAGATCCATCTGTTTCCGTTGCTGATGGTACAGCTGACTGCCTTAAATCCTAAACAAGCTGTCCATGACACCTGAGAAATCCTATCCCAACATTGGGCTTCCTATTCTTTTGGTGCTTACCTTTACTTTCACTTAAATCTGATTACTTGGAGTAATATGTTGAGTTTCTGGGATTATCCATGATTGCATTCACAGATCTAAACAGACAGTGGAACCTAAAGAAAAAAAAAATCCAGGGCAAAAGGAAGGTGACTCCCAACTTGAGAAAAATTTTTATTTTTTCCATTCAGCTCTATTCAGAATGCTAAAACATAAATATAAATCTAGATAGAGAAACATTTCCTAACGTTAAGTTAAACAGATCCCTGGAGTTGACAGAGAACATTAACCTACTCCAAATCTTTACCTAATCCATTAATCTCACATAAACACCCAACTAATCTTCTTGTCTGTGTTTGAATACTTCACCAATGAGGATCTCCCTCTTGTGCTATAATTGCCAGGAGGTTTCAATACCTAAAACTTTTGCCTAACAAGTAACTAAGATAAAAACAACATAACACAGAATAACATATTTCTAACACTTCCAAACGACAAATATTTCTTTATTGTGCTTGGCATGGAGTGAGCAAGACAGGTGGAAATCCTGTCTTTCTGGGGTTTACATCAGCCTTTTCAAATTTTTATTTTGAAAAATTTTGAACCTACAGAATAGTAGAGAGAATAGTGTGATGAACACTTATGTTCCATTATCCAATTCAACAATTAAGAATGCACAGCTCTTTCTGTTTCATTTTTATGCCTTTTCCCCTAAGTCTCCCTACCACCCTGTTGAATTATTTTAAGATAAATCCCAGGTGTCATATCATTTCGGCATGTATTTCTAACAGATAATAACTCTTTTTTCTTCATGTAACCACAATATTGTTATTCACACTTGAAAACATTTAACAGTGATTTTTTAATATCATCTAATTTCCAGTCAGTTTTTTTCTTCAAATTTTTCTTTTTGTATTAAAAATATCTTTTTACAGTTGGTTTGTTTGGAGTTTTACATTACAATGAAACATGCTCTTTGAACAAAAACACAGCTAAATCTTGATATTTTATTCCATATATGTAGTTAAACCTACATGGAAGACTACTGATTCTATAAAATGTATAGATTTAAACAAAACCAGTAGCTATTTTTTTCTCTACTTTCAGAAGCTTATCTTCTAGAGGATTTTTTATTTTTTATTTATTTTTATTTATTTATTTATTTTTTGAGGCGGAGTCTCGCTCTGTTGCCCAGGCTGTAGTACAGTGGCGTGATCTTGGCTCACTGTAAGCTCTGCCTCCCAGGTTCACGCCATTCTCCTGCCTCAGCCTCCCGAGTAGCTGGGACTACAGGCACCTGCCAGCACGTCCGGCTAATTTTTGTATTTTTAGTAGAGACAGGGTTTCACCGTATTAGCCTGGATGGTCTCTATCTCCTGACCTCGTGATCCGCCTGCCTAGGCCTCCCAAAGTGCTGGAATTACAGGCATGAGCCACCGTGCCTGGCCATCTTCTAGAGATTTTTATAAGCTTGATATTAGACATCACTCTTCTGTTTTCTCCAAAATGATTTTCTTCTTTTTTATCACGTGGCTTTCTTTGTTAATGAAGCACAGATCATGTTTGCAATGTGATAATTCTGCTCCTTGGAAAGCCTATTATTCTGAAGGCCTAACATCCTCAGAAAACATTCACTGAAAGCCCACTAGAATAACAGAATGTAGGGCTATTGATCCAGCAGTCCTACTTCTAGGACTGAATACAGAAGACAATATGAGAGCAGAAATAAATGTTATATTTTATATTATATAATCATATAAGTTATTTAAAAATTTTCACTGTTATAACTATAAGATAAACATCATTATATATAATATGTATATTATGATCGTGCTATATTGTACATTAAACATATAATTCATAAATTAAATCTAATGACATATTTATATCTTATGCAGAACGATGTCTATACCATTGTTTATTTATAACATTGAAATTTTTAAAGTCCATTGAATGGAATTGGTTAAATAAATTAAGGCTAACCTCCGTAATGAAATACTACAAAGCGATTAAAAATTATCATGGAAATATTTGTATCAATATGGAAAGATAAAGTATGTTAGGTGAAAATATTAGGCTATGAAACAGTATGTAGCATTGTTATGCAAGATCTCCAAGTTGTATTAATTTTAAAAGGTGCAAAAGACCTAAAAACTATATATATATATACACACACATATATATATATGCACACACACACACACACAGACATAAAGTGATCCCATTTGTAATTACTCCATGTATTCCCTGACACTCAAATGTACATATACATGAATAGCATAGCCTGGATGACTACATGTCAAAATGTTAGCAGTGATTCTTTCTGGGTAATAGGTTTGCTTGAATACATATTTCTTAAAATGTCTGTGTTTTCTGAATATTTTAATAAGTATATATTATTTTAATATCATAAAACTTTTATGTTCTTAATGTTAGGTTAGAAAAAGTTACTGGCTTAAGGTTACAGATAGTTCATTTCAAAGCAAGACCCAAGCCCTCCCTTGAGAATCATGTTATTTGCTTCTCCTCCACTTAAGGCTGTTTCCTGGCAGAATGTTTCTCAGTTGCTGGGTAAATAGGTTTTGGTTATGCCTGTCCTACAAAGTGTCTAAGCTTGGACCAGACACACCTGAATCACAGCATTGGCCCAAGCTGGGACCACCACAGGCAAGACATACACACAGGCAAGACATGTGCAACAGTTATCAAAGGCATTGAGAGGACAGAATAATGGTCAGTGTCAAGGTCATTGTGTGAAGCTGCACAGGTTGAGCTCTGCACATCTCCTGAGGTTGAGGGGACCATTTACATTAGAAACTATGAAAGTTTCTTTGCACAATGGTTCCCTGAAAATGTATAATGCCCAATCTGTACAACTGTGCCACCAAGTCCTGAATTCCACTAGGGCAAGAGGAAACTTCATGGAAAGGAAGTCACCTTGAGGTCGACATTTCAATACAACCCAATTCTGAGTGATTTAGTAACATTACATCATTGTGCTAATATTTAATGGTTTTTGTTTGTTTGTTTGAGATGGAGTCTCACTCTGTCGCCCCTGCTGGAGTGCAGTGGCATGATTTCTGCTCACTGTGACCTCAGCCTCTTGTGTTCAAGTGATTCTCCTGCCTCAGCCTCCCAAGTAGCTAGAACTACAGGCACGTGCCACCATACCCAGCTAATTTTTGTACTTTTAGTAGAGACGGGGTTTCACCATGTTGGTCAGGTGGTATTGAGCTCCTGACCTCAAGTTATCTTCCTGCCTCAGCCTCTCAAAGTGCTGGGATTACAGGCATGAGTCACCATGCCCAGCCCAAATAAATTTTTATAACACCTACAGTGAATGTATGTAAGACCAAAAACTATAGCAATTAAAGATGTTGAGACTCTTCTCAGAAATCAAAGAAATTCTCTTAACTGAAAAAACATCTTCAATGAGCCTTCAGTGTACTCTTGTGCATATTAGGTTTATCTGTGTTTAAATTAATCAGATTTTCTCAAAGTAATTCCTGAATAATATGAAACTGATTGCATATACAGTGATGAAAATGTCTTTCCTACATTGGCTGACATGAATCAGCTTTTTCTTTCACTTCATTGCTTAAGATAATTACTTGTATTTGTGAAGAATGCCTCTCTTACTTAGACATTTCCAAGGCAGAACTTCAAAATGGGTATGATAGAATTACCCCCAAGTTTCACATAGAACATTAGGATTTATTCAGTTTAAATTAAGAAGTCTGACTCGACATTTATTTTTAAATAAAATGGAAATCGCTGCCCTTTCCACTTTTCTTTCTCTTTCTTTTTGTTTTCCATTTCTTTTTTTCCTTCCTGGTTTAAATTCAGCATGGCAGGTGAACAATTTTATAAGTACTATATTAGGGGTACTGAGAGCCAAGTTTCTCAATGCCAGAGAAGACAATTACAAGTGTGGAAAGAAGAAGGCTAGAAAAATCCCAGTAGTGTTGGATTGGAATCATAGATGGCAGTATAAACTCATGGTTTTATAAAATCTATATGCAGAGGAACACAGTACTTACAAATATCTGTTTATGTATGTATGTCAATACATACAAATATTTTCAAATTCTGTCTTTTGCGAGAGCCAAGAAACAATGACAGCCCAGTAGCTACAAGCACATTGAACACTCAGATCTTGGTTTCTAAATACCGTCTATTCACCAAGTACTTCTCGGAGAAATGGCTAGTTCCAGGGTTGGGGCAGGCAAAGTGCAATATGAATGCGAAACATCATTTTGTGTCAGAATGTAAGGAAATGCTCACGAATAATGCATTACAATATGTAATAGCTAGCTTGAAGCAGCCCCCAGTTGCCAATTAGAGAAGATTTTGAACATCAAAATAAATAAGATAGTAAAGTATTACCCATTAAATAAAATAAGAATTCATGATTCTATACTAACATATATAGATAAATAACAAATGGAGAAATAGAGATGGTAGGTTCAGGTGGGATTCATCAATGGATGTTCATGCTGGTAAGTGGAGATCTGATAAGAAATGGAATTTGGGTGTAATTATCAAAAATCTCCCCTATAAAATACTAATCAATTACAAAGGGAAAATTGGTGAAGGTAAGGTGGCAAAACAGTAGACAGTAATTTGACCAGGCTTTCAAGGTTAGCATCATCAGTGAGGAGACAAAGCAACATCACACACCTCCCTTTGTGATGTGCAGAGAAGAGCACATCTGGTGAACCCAGAGGGAAGGTCACTCTCCAGAATGAAAAGCCTCTCCTCTTTAAAAGTGTAAAGTACACACGGGAAAGACAGAGGGACTGTTCCAGATTAGAGAAGTTCAAAATGGCATGATAACTACTAAATGCAAAACATATCCCTGGACAAGAAAGGAAAAGCTGGCAAAATTTGAAAGGGATCTGTGCATTGGATCTGTGTTGTGCCAATTGGGAGGACTGGATGCTGGTTTTGTAAGACCACGTCCTTGTTTCCTGGAAACAGACACTGGAATGCTTAGGAATGATGGAACATAATGTCTAGCTTGCTCTCAAAAAGATTCAGAAAAATGATAATGAATACTTATAGAGAGCATGGGAGATGGAGTCAATGCAACACCTTAACAATTAGGGAATCCAAGAGAAAGAGATTCAGGGCATTTTTGTACTGTTCTAGCAACTTTTCCTTAAGTTTGCAATTATTGTTTTTAAAAGTTTTTTTTAACACACTTAAATAAGTGGGGAAACTGCAAGTGGTTTTCACACAATATAAAAAACATAAAACAAATACCAGTATTATCTCCCACTTATTAAGTGCCAGGCACTGTATGTACCTTATCTCTTAACCTTAGAGGAGCCATCTGGAGAGATATTATTGTCCCCTCTTGAAAGAGGAGATAACACGCTGATAGCGATGAAGTTATTTCCCTAAAGTCACTCTGTACCTTAGGGGCAGAGACTAGATTCAAACCTAGGCAATCTGATTCCAAAGCCCACACTCCCAGCCACCATGCCATGTTGCCTCTGTGTGGAATGATCCAAAAGGCCATGGCATTATTAGTATTATGATTAAACACTTCTTATGGACCAGACACCATGTTATTCACTCTTTGGTGCATTCTGTCTTCCAAGCTCGCAACTCTGTGAAGACAGCAGCTGTGTTACCTCCATTTTACACTTGAAACACTGGGGCTAAGAAAAGTGTGGTTCACACAGCTGCAAAGTGTGGGAGCTGGCGTGTGGAATCCAGTTCTGTCATTACACCAAGAAGAGAGAAACTTCCTGATGAATGGTGAGAGTGCGAAAGGCACAGAGGGGCCACTTACAAGTTTTAAACCCCAGGCTTTGGGACTCTGTTAAATCTAAATTGCCTTGATTAAGTTGCCTTGGTAAATATACAGGACAGACATGCCCTTATGCACAGTGCACACAGTGCCTATGACCCAGGACACATTTAGGAGCCCCTGAAAACGTTATAATTCCCTTTAAAATCAGATTACAAAATCAATATAATCCAGCTTGGATTATATTTGTCTTAACACCAGAGTAGTGATGAAATATAATCTTTAATTTTTTTTATGGAGGAAGGAGCTCATGAAGGCAAAAGTGTCTAGGGCCCATGAAAGTTACAATGTAGCCCTGCAAGTGTATTTTTATACAGATCTGTGATTGTGAAAATGTGTCTTGGTCAGGATACTCACAAGCCACACTCAGCAAATGAACAACTCCGGATTACGGATAGCCTCACTCAGGACAGATTGCACTATTTAAGATCTACTGCAAGGGGGAAATTGTAACTGTATTGACTTCATGAAGTTAACAAGGAATGGCCACGGTGAAAAAAATATTCAGTCCACAGAGAGAAAATATTAAAGTCATATCTCAAAGCAGCAACGAGATAAAGGCAATAATGGGCTTGTGATTTGGCGGATGTCCTTTTATTGTGTTTTTGTTGTCATGAGCTATTCTCCTAGAGATCTTTTCGTGTTTGCGCTTGACAATATTGAGAGGTGACAACGTGCTGGCGGCCCTCACTAGCTCTCAGCACCTCCCAGGCCTCGGTGTCTGCTCTGGCCAGGCTTGAGGAGCCCTTCAGCCCGCCGCTGCACTGTGGGAGCCCCTCCCTGGGCTGGCTGAGGCTGGAGCTGGCTCACTCTGCTTACGGGGAGGTGTGGAGGGAGAGGCGCAGGGGGGAACCGGGGCTGCTCAGGGCGCTCACGGGCCAGCGCAAGTTCCGGGTGGGCATGGGCTCAGCGGGCCCAGCACTCGGAGCAGCTGGCCAGTGCCGCAATCCCCGGCAGTGAGGGGCTTAGCACCTGGCCCGGCAGCTGTGGAGGGGGCGCCGGGTCCTCCAGCACTGCCAGCCCGCCTGTGAGGCTCTCTAATTCTCATTGGGCCTCAGCCGCCTCCCCGCGGGGTGAGCCTTCCCGACAGGCGGCGCCTGCTGCTCCGCGGTACCGGTGCCATGAATCGCCCAAGGGCTGAGGAGTGCAGCCACGCAGCACCGCGGGACTGGTGGGCAGCTCTGCCCGCGGCTCTGGCGCGCGATCCACCAGGCGAAGCCAGCTGGGCTCCGGAGTAGGGTGGGGACTTGGAGAACTTTTATGTCCAGCAGGAGATTGTAAATACACTAATCAGCACTCTGTGTCTAGCTCAGGGATTGTAAACGCACCAATCAGCACCCTGTCAAAATGGACCAATCAGCTCTCTGTAAAATGGGCCAATCAGAAGGATGTGGGGGGTGGCGGGGCGGGTCAGATAAGGGAATAAAAGCAGGCTGCCCGAGCCAGTAGCAGCAACCTGCCTGGGTTCACTTTCACATTGTGGAAGTGTTGTTCTTTTGCTTTTTGCAATAAATCTTGCTGCTGTTTAGTTTTGGGGTCTGCACTGTCTTTATGAGCTGTAACACTCACTGTGAAGGTCTGCAGTTTCAGTCCTGAGGTCAGCGAGACCACGAACCTACCGGCAGGAGTGAACACACTCCGGACAGGAGGAATGAACAACTCCAGACATGCCTCCTTAATAGCTGTAATGCTCACCACGAAGGTCTGCAGCTTCACTTCTGAAGCCAGCGAGACCGTGAATCCACCAGAAGGAAGAAACTCGGAACACGTCTGAACATCAGAAGGAACAGACTCCAGACACACCATCTTTGAGAACTGTTAACACTCACCGTGAGGGTCCGTGGCTTCACTCTTGAAGTCAGTGAGATCAAGAACCCACCAATTCCAGACACAATATCATGTTAATGTCACAATTTTATAAGATTCTACTAGTCACCAATTGAAAAACTGGTCACATGAAAAAAGATGAGGATTTTTTTTTCTTTTTAATTGTATGGTGTTTTCTATTAGCTAGAGTACATTTTACTTTGAATCAAGGGAAACTCAAACTGTTTTAAGCCAAAAAGGAAGTTATTGAATAATGCAACTCAAAAGACCAAGACCAGTCTGTCTTTAGGCAAGGCTTATTCAGGGTTCAAACAAAGTGACCAGGACCTAGTTCCTTTCCGTCTGTCACTGTGACATTGTCTTTTGTGTATCACTTTCCTTTTCCGCCTACGTGTGATGGCAAGACGGTGACAATAGTTCGAAATCTCAAGGAAAAGAAAGATGTTTTCCTAACATTCCCATAAAACTCTTAGGATTCATTGGACCAACCAGCTTGGAAAACGTGCCCACCCTTAATCACTGGCCAGTGCTCATTGGCAGAGGCCCGGGCTATAAATTCTGCCCCAGGCTAAGACATAGTGAGAGTTGAATCCCTCAATGAAAAGTAAGGGTGTGTAAAAGCTATCAAGAAAACAAACAAAAAAAACCCCAAAGTCTCTATGTGCTCCCAGAACTATGACTTCAGCCTCTACTGAGAAATCCCCAGATATATAAGAGGTGGTCCGGGCTGGGCACAGTGTGTCATGCCTACAGTTCCAGCGTTTGGGAGGCTGAGGCTAGCGGATCCCTTGAGGCCAGGAGTTCAAGACTAGGCTGGCCAACATAGCAAAATCCCTTTCTACTGAAAATACAAAAATTAGCCAGGTGTGGTGCCACATTCCTGAAATCCCAGCTACTCGGGAGGCTGAGGCATGAGAATTGCTTGAACCTGGGATGCGGAGGTTGTAGTGAGCTGAGATTGCACCAGTGCACTCCAGCCTGGATGAGAGAAAAACTCCTTCTCCATAAAAGAGGTGTGCTGGGCTGGGCTGGGCTTGGTGGCTCAACCCTGTAATCCCAGCATTCTGGGAGGCCAAGGTGGGAGGATTACTTAACCAGGAGTTTGAGACTAGCCTCGGCAACCTAGAAAGACTCTGCCTCTACAAAAAATAAAACAAAATAATTAGCCAGTTGTGGTGGTGAACGCCTGTTGTCCCAGCTACTCAGGAGGCTTGAGTCCAGGAGTTCAAGGCTGCAGTGAGCTGTGCTCACCATTGCACTCCAGCCTGGGCAACAGAATGAGACCCTGTATCTAAAAAAAGAAAAAAGAGGTGGTCTGGCTTAGTATTAGGGACACAGCCTCTAGAATTAGAGCACCTGGCTCATTCCCTTACATATTGGGCCCAGAGAATTCCGTGCCCAACATCACAAAGCCAAGAATGTGGGAGAGTCATGGACTCAGACCCAGACCACTGTACTACTGGCAGACACTGGCTGGCAAAAATCCTACTCTTCAAACTTCACTCCCTCCCACCGCCCGACCTCCAGCAGTTTACATTTTCACTGTTTCTGGTTTATTTACTAGGTCAGTTGTTCTATGAAAACAAAACAACATGAAGTTTTGTAATGTAGTGTCGATTCTTCTGCTTTGAAAAAAATTCTCCCCCACAGCGTTCAGACCAACAATGTGAGCTTTCATGGAACCCGTATTTGAAAAGAGCTGAATCCATTATTTTTTCTTCTTTTCTCATTAGCCCATCACTCTGATAAGAAAAAGCAAACTAATTAAATAAACACCAGGAGCTTTCTGATAGAAACCAGGAGACATCAAAGTCTTTCATGGACGGTACTAGGTAGGTCTAAGAAGTCACCTTATGTCAATATCATTCCATTATTTCCCAAACATCATCATTACTGAGCATGAATGCAGGAAAATGGGATTAACTTCCACAAAAACTCCCTAACTTTTATATATCTAAGTATATGGGCAATGTTTATTTGTTTGTTTGTTTAACATATCTTGCCTAATGAAATTCTTCTCAATGCTGCTTTTTTGGGAATTAAGCTGGTGGCTCTCCCTGGCTTTAGGTCGCATGTTTCTTTTCCTCAAGTGCAAAGAAGTGATGGTTATAATGGTTACTACAAGGGACAGTCCTTTCCAACTGGCTTGCCCTAGTTGCCTTTTGTTCTGAAGGTTTGTATAAAGGAGACACTTCTCAAAAGAAGACATTTATGCAGCCAAAAAACACATGAAAAAATGCTCATCATCACTGGACATCAGAGAAATGCAAATCAAAACCACAATGAGATATCATCTCACACCAGTTCGAATGGCAATCATTAAAAAGTCAGGAAACAACAGGTGCTGGAGAGGATGTGGAGAAATAGGAACACTTTTACACTGTTGGTGGGACTGTAAACTAGTTCAACCATTGTGGAAGTCAGTGTGGCGATTCCTCAGGGATCTAGAACTGGAAATACCATTTGACCCAGCCATCCCATTACTAGGTATATACCCAAAGGACTATAAATCATGCTGCTATAAAGACACATGCACCCGTATGTTTATTGCGGCATTATTCACAATAGCAAAGACTTGGAACCAACCCAAATGTCCAACAATGATAGACTGGATTAAGAAAATGTGGCACATATACACCATGGAATACTATGCAGCCATAAAAAATGATGAGTTCATGTCCTTTGTAGGGACATGGATGAAATTGGAAATCATCATTCTCAGTAAACTATCACAAGAACAAAAAACCAAACACCGCATATTCTCACTCATAGGTGGGAACTGAACAATGAGATCACATGGACACAGGAAGGGGAATATCACACTCTGGGGACTGTTGTGGGGTGGTGGGAGGGGGGAGGGATAGCATCGGGAGATATACCTAATGCTAGATGACGAGTTAGTGGGTGCAGCGCACCAGCATGGCACATGTATACATATGTAACTAACCTACACAATGTGCACATGTACCCTAAAACTTAAAAGTATAATTAAAAAAAACAAAAAAAACAAAACCAAAAACAATTAAAAAAAAAAAAAACTAAAAAAAAAAAAAAAAAAAGGTATCCACCCACATCTGGGCAGGATTCTTCATTCACTCAGGATTTTGAAACTAAAATCTGAATATAACTCTGTGTTCTCTTAGCAAGTTCCCGATCAGGAGAGCGAGATACGAATGGAAACCTCTGCTAATCCTTAGTCCCTCTTTTTTACAGATCCATACCGCACTTCAAAATGTCTTTTTTTCCTCTCCTATTTTCTTCTGGTAACTAATTAGATATTCACTTGAAATCTCCCTTTAAAAAAAAATTAGATAACTTTGTCCAGGAGTTTTCTGAATTCAAATCCAGCCCATCTCTCCACATCAAACATATCCCATTTGAGTGATATTTCCGGGCTCATATTTGTTTTCTCCTTAGAGGCTTTAAGCTCCCCGAGGATGAGACCTTGTCCAGCTTCCTTCCAGGACCCACAAAAATATGTCATACTTTTAAGGCTCCCAATAAAGATTGGGTCAGTTCCTCTTTATAGTAAGTAAAGAGTTAAAAACACAGACTGAAAACTCCTCATGGGGTTTTGTTATTTCTAGACTTTGTATCTTTATTTTGCTATTTACACATACAGGATTTTTAGTACAGAATATCTTATGATATAAGTTACACATAAAAGGCATTGTTATTCCTTCTGCACTCTGAATCTCTCTTTTCTGGAATCTGCAGCACAATGTTCAATTAGAATTAGAGGCAAATTAATATATCAAATACGGTTCTAAAGCACCAGCAATTTTTATTACTACATTATACAAGTCCACATGTATGCGCTGAGAACCTTCATGTCCCTGGCACTGTTGGACAGCCTGTGGGAATAAGATGGGAGGACGGAAGGGCAATTTCTATTTTCAAGAGTTTGGAATGTTAAGGAAATCCAAGGTCATGTCGTTTTCATAGAAAACCTATAGGACGCCGGGCGCGGTGGCTCACGCCTGTAATCCCAGCACTTTGGGAGGCCGAGGCGGGCGGATCACGAGGTCAGGAGATCGAGACCATTCTGGCTAATACGGTGAAACCCCGTCTCTACTAAAAATACAAAAAATTAGCCGGGCGTGGTAGCGGGCGCCTGTAGTCCCAGCTACTCGGGAGGCTGAGGCAGGAGAATGGCGTGAACCCGGGAGGCGGAGCTTGCAGTGAGCCGAGATCGCGCCACTGCACTCCAGCCTGGGCCACAGAGCGAGACTCCGTCTCAAAAAAAAAAAAAAAAAAAAAAAAAGAAAACCTATAGGACCTTTTTGCATTAAGTTATGGAAGCTGCCCCTGAGGGTAAGCTTGGATTAGTGATTCCTAGACATTTGTGCATTTGGACAATTTATGATGCTACCCATATTTGAGGTCTGACATGAGGCTGTCAATAAAGACACTAGAAACACACATACCTGCTGCTTATTATGATAATTATTTCATAAAAGTAAGGGCATCTTAGTATTTTTTGAAAAAAGATAAAGTACAATGCTTTCAATGGATTAAATTCTGATTTATAAAAAAAAATCATGCTGTATGTAGTTTTTCCCCCCTAATTCACTGGGAAGTGACAGAAATTCTGCTACCAATCTCACCCTGGGAGTCACTGTGCAGTAATTGTGAGGGCTGTCCATGTGTGAAGTGCTTATTTGTATTATGTCTAAGGGAGACAGTGAGTAAGTGGCTTGGCAGCTGCAGGGATGTTAATCAAGATCTAGCAGGCTCAGGAGCTTTCCGTCTGCTCCCCAGAGCCCGTTTCATAGCAAACATCAGGGGTATTTGCCTCTGGTTCCTGGGAAACGAGGACACATTGCAGGAAGGAGGTTTAGCTGGCTGTCACCTGCCCATGGGCACCCTAGGAAGTTTGTTGGGTGTGGAAAGGAAATACTGTGAATTGCAGGAAGCATAAATCCTGATAGTGCTCTAGGGTGGGATCATGAGCTCTGGGCTTCCCCAGGTTTTGACACAGCCTTCACTTCAATTTCATTCCTGGGCAGAGGGAGTAGCCAGAAATAGGCAGTAAGACCCCATATGTTACACAATTGTAAGCTGATATTCCATGTCTCACACTAATATTGTCTGCCCTGGTGGAGACATTGAGCAGGAAGGATTGATTCTGGTGTGCTATGGCCTCAAGTGAGGGCTAATGAAATAACAAAACCCCTTGAGGAGTTTTCAGTCTGTGTTTTTAACTCTTTACTTACTCTGAAGATGAACTCACCCAATCTCTATTGGGGGCCTTAAAAGTATGACATGTTTTTATGGGTCCTGGAAGGAAGCTGGACAAGGTCTTATCCTCAAGGAGCTTAAAGCCTCTAAGGAGAAAACAAGTGAGGAGCTCAGGACACCGGAAAGCTTTCTGTACGTTTGCCAGACCCTTTGGAAGGTTTCAGACCCAGAGTTTTCTAGGTCAGCCACACATGCACATACTGCACCTCAGGGTGGAGGTGACCTAGGCAGACCTGGAATCAGGAAATGGGGTTATTCTTTCCACATTATTTTTTACTGCTGAAGAGGAACTGAAGAGAAGAATCAGAACTGAAGGTGCCATGAATGTATATGAGTGGGACACTGTCCAAGAGAAATAGAAGGGGGGCCATATATAATTTTCAGTGTTATAGCAGCTACATTGAACAAAGTAACAAGAAACAGAGAAACAGACAGAATGAAATTAATTTCAATAATTTAAATAATACTATATATTAATGTATCATAATATTAATATGCATTAATATAGTACCAATATATTATAATACAAAATATATTAAAATGATCTTTCATCATGTAATCAATACAAAAATTATTAATGAGATTTGTGCATTTTTTTTTTGGTATCAAGTCTTTGAAATCCAGAGGATATGACACAGCACATCTCAATTCAGACAAGCCACATTTCAAGTGCTTAGTAGCTACATGTGGCAAGTGACTATCATATTGGACTGTATGGATCTAGATGCTAAAAATCACATTTTTTTATTTTAAGGATTTTATTTTTTACTTAGTATCAAAGCAGAAAAATGTTCAAAATAAAATAAAATTTAAAACTAAGTTATGAAACAGTACTAAATTTTTGCTTTTATTTTTTAATATGTGGATTATATATAGATAAAAGTTGAGTTACTTGTCAAGATGAAAACAGTAGTTGCCTATGAGAGGTTTGGTTAAAGTAGATTTTTTCTTTTAATTTTTTTCTTAATTTTCTATATATTCATTTTTTCTGTAATGAACATGTAATATTTGAATAATGGAGAAGTAATACATACATTATTTATTTTCATCAAATAATCCAAAGCAAATATGACAAAGTGTTGACATTGTTAGTTCTGAATGATGACTAGATTAGATATTTAGTGTAGTATTCATTATGCATACACTATTTTAAAATTTTTCTCTCATACAAAATTAAAACCTTTTTTAAATTTGCATATGTTCATTGAAGACAAATTTAGAAAATACAAATAAAAATAGAAAAAGTTAATGCATGATTTTGTGAGAGCATATATAGTACGTATATTTTCGTTATTTATTTTATTTTATTTTATTTTATTATTATTATTATTTTTTATTTTAGACGGAGTCTTGCTCTGTCGCCCAGGCTGGAGTGCAGTGGTGTGATCTTGGCTCACTGCATCCTCCACCTCCTGGGTCCAAGCAGTTCTCCTGTCTCAGCCTTCCGTGTAGCTGGGATTATAGGCACACCACTCCCAGTTCATTTTTGTATTTTTAGTAGAGATGGGGTTTCACCATATTGGTCAGGCTGGTCTCCAACTCCTGACCTCAAGTGATTCATCCGTCTCAGCCTCTCAAAGTGCTGGGATTACAGGCGTGAGCCACCACACCCAGCCCGTATTTTTATTTTTAAAATAAATATAGAATAGTACAAGGTTTCATTCTGATTTTTTTTACTTTAGTTTTTCTCATTTACTGGAAGTTGGCACTTCTACTGATACAGCATCATCTTAATGATTCTGTAGTAGACAGCAGCCCAGCAGGGGATGCCTCATAAAGGAGTTGTAGGACTGGATTTTATGCCTGCACTGCACAGGTTTAAATCCTAGTTCTGCCACTTTCCAGCTACATAACGATGGAAAAATTACATATGTACCTCAGTTGTTTGTTGTATTTTTATTTTGTTTTTTTAAATCTGTAAGATGGGGCAAATAATAGTATGCACCTTAGAGGTTTTAATGTTTGTAAAGTACCTAGAATAATGCTTGGCACAAAGTTAATCCTATGTAAGTGTTTCAAAAATAATCCTAGAAGTCATTCTCTGTAGAGCTGAATCTACCTTACTTGGAACCAACTTATTATCATAACACTGAGTAACCTAATGTTCAATTATTTAACCGTTTGATGAAGTAATAAAGAATAATTTCAGTACATTTTAAATTGTTTATTTTAACCAGTTCATGGAGATGTTTACTTTCTAACTAAAGATTATGAAACTCCTCCCACTCCAGTGACCTTAACTTCTCATCTGTGCCTTTCACTAGCATTTCCCAAGATATGTTCTAAGGAACACTGGTTCTGCCTGTCAATACAGGCAATAACTGAAAAACGAAGAGGGGCTTCCAGGTTAAATTTCGGAAATTCTTGATTAAACGGGTTATAATGGGGTATATTTTGTGCAGGCCTTTAACATGCAAGTCTGCATTGACAACTTCCAGCAAAGGGCATATTATGAAGTTGTCCCATCTTTTCTTTTCTCAGCACACTGGGGACTTGTGTTCTACCCAATATACTTTGGGGAACACTACTTGATACTTTGAACAACAATTTCAGTAGTACAATGCTTTGTTAATGGAGGGCTCATGTTATTCAAATTCCTGGTAATCTCAGACTCAGGCAAAAAAGTTTTTGGTTCACTTGTTTCTATAATTGTTTCTGGAATATCTTTCCCAGTGGTTTCTTCTTCAGAATATAATGAATTTTCTATTTGTCGCGTGGCCTCTGGGCCTTCCTACCTGAGGATTGTGCAACATGGGTTCATAGTCAAGTAGCAAGAGGTACAGATGAGGGTGAGGTGAAACTGCAAGAGCCCCAAGGCGTTTTCTGAAAATTGTTACATGCGTTAGTTTTCTATGCTGTATAACAAATTACCAATTTAGCCACTTAAAACAACATGCTTTGTCTGGGGGCAGTGGTTCATGCCTGTAATCCCAGCACTTTGGGAGGCCGAGATGGGCTGATCATGAGGTCAGGAGTTTGAGACCATCCTGGCCAACATGGAAACCCCCATCTCTAATAAAAATACAAAAATTAGCTGGGCGTGGTAGCAGATGCCTGTAATCCCAGCTACCTGGGAGGCTGAGGTAGGAGAATTGCTTGAACCCAGGGGGTGGAGGTTGCAGTGAGTGGAGATTGCACCACGGCACTCCAGTGCCCACAAACAAAAAAACCCACCATGCTTTATTATCTCAGTTTCTGTGTGTCAAAATCTGAGCATGGCTTAACTGGTTTGGAGTTAAGCAATGGAGGGGTTGGCTGGGGCTGAGGTGTCATCAGAGGCTCAAGTGGGAAAGAAATGGCTTCCAAGCTGTGAAGGTTGTTGGCAGTACTCATTATTATTCAGCTGTAAAAATTATGACAGTATCCTTCTTCAAAGGACAAGCTCTCCCCATTTTACTAGGACAGATTCTTATGTAATAAAACATTATCACAAAGTTGACATCTCATTACTGTTGCCATATTTATTGGTTAGAAACAAGTCACACATCCTGGATTTGCTAAAGGAGAGGAAATTATATAAGGTATGGAGCATTGGGAGTCACTGTGAGGCGTGTCTGTCACTGTACATTTTCTAAAATCCTGAATGGGACATTGTTTTCTTTGGCAGAGCTAATGGTTGCATCCCAGTTAATCCAGTTATTTCTTTAGTCATTTATATCAACAGATACATTCTAGTTTTGTTTTTTTTTAAACGTGCCCTCTTTCTGAATCTATCATATCTCTTTGACTAGATTTTAAAACTAAAAGGTAAGGATAACATCTCTGTGTATTCTTCATAGCTACTAGTGTGGATCTCAAAGTAGGCTTTTACTAAATGGTTGTTGCACACATGAATGAAGCTTTTGGCCTATGTTAGTTCACCCCTTCCAAGCTGAGTGATCTCTGGCAAATTGTTTAATTATTCTAAATCTCAGTTTCTTTAACTATAAAATGGGAATAATCATACTCCATGAAGAAATCTTGTAAAAGAGTAATTTGAACACTGTCACTCCTCTGTCCTCTTCTTTAAATCTTCAATGACTCCCCATGCACTCGTAGTTGGTTCAGATTCCTCAATTTTGGCCTCTAGGCCCTACATGATCTGGCCTCTGCCCCTCTCTCTAACCCCATCTCCTGTCACTGTCACCCACTCAGTAGGGTGGGCCACAGAGAACTCCTTAACTTGCCTAATTATCCCCAGTTCCTTCCTGCCTTGGTGCCTTTGCATTTGCTGTTCCTCAGCCTAGAATGTTCTTCTCCCAGATCATATCACCAATTTCTCATTCTTTTTTTTTTTTTTTGAAACAAGTTCTTGCTCTGTCGTCCAGGCTGGAGTGCAATTGCTAGATCATGGCTCACTGTACCCTTGACCTCCCTGGGTCAAGTGATCCTCCCAAGTAGCTGGGACCACAGGCATGCGCCACCATGTCCAGCTAATTTTTGGTAGAGTCTGGGTTTTGCCCTGTTGCCCAGGCTAGTCTCGAACTCCTAGGCTCAAGCAATCTGCCTGCCTTCACCTCCCAAAGTGCTGGGATTACACCACATCTGGCCATTTCTCTTTCGCATTATCATTCAGGATTCACCTCAGAAGTCAACAACTCTAAACGGCTCAGCCAGACCACCTCCATTTGCCTGTGCAATTCATTCCCCTTCTTTATTTTCTTTATAACAATGATCACTTCTGAAACTTGTACTATTTGTATATATGTTTCTTGTGTGCCTGTCCTTGCCAGAATGCAAGCTTCATAGAGGCAAGGACTTGGCTTCCTTTCCACTGGATCCTCAATTCCTAGCACAGGACCTGAGATATTTGTTAAATAAAATAGTGTTATTTTGTAATATATATGTAAATATACGTATATATTATGTATAAAAGCACAGTTCATGAGACATAATTTAAAATAGACAGACATATAAACAGAAGGTGGTATGAAAAATAAGTAGGAATAGTTTTATATTCAGGATAAGTAAAACTGGGGTTCTAGCCAGAACTGGTAAACTCTAAATTTCTTCTTCTAACCACTTGAATATTTTTTTCGTTGATCAGTACTCGGTTATCAGGAAAGGAAGATACCAGGCAAATAGATTGTAATTTAGTGCCTGGCACATATGAATAAAAGCAAAATCTAATGATATTGGAAATTCATGAGGCAAAAAGAAGTGATGAATCACCACCGTTCCATCCATAATTTTTTTTTTTTAAGAGATAGGGTCTCCCTATGGTGCCCACTGGTCTCGAACTATTGGCCTTAAGCGATCTGCCTGCTTTGGCCTACCGAAGTGCTTAGATTACAAGTGTGAGCCACCACACCCGGTCATTATTTTTTTAATGATTTTTAGTGATGCAAATTCATTTCTATTACCTTAATCTATAATTATGATTGATTTATTGAAATAAACCCACTGGGATTTTTAGAAAAGAAATTCAAAATAATCATTTAATTTTGCTTTTCCAAAGGACTGAAACAATTAGTGTCAGCTGCAGTGTGCACTTATCAGAAGTGAAGAGTGCCTATATTTTTGCATATATTTGCTATGGCTTTTGAAAACAACTTTTGGGAAGATGGATGAGGGGAAGGAAGGTAGAAACTAGCAAAACTCTTTGTCAGACATTGCCATCTGCTGGTGTATTCCCAAAATGCAACCCTGGACTCATTTCTTGTCAAAAATATAATTTAGGTGTTCCAAATTCCTCTGTTATTCAAATTCACGTAAAATCTGGGATTCAGATTCAAATTATGTTTGAAAATTAATGTATTATAAGTAAAATTTCAAGGTATTAGAACAACTGAATGAACGGTTTCTCTATTGTGCTGAAAAAATTCCAATTCCAGATTTTAAAAAAATCCCCATTAAAAAAGATCATCGTTATCGTTTAATCGTCTGCATGGGAATAAATCAGCAAATTAAAGAGCCTGGAGCCCTACCCTCTCTGCAGTTTACTAGATTAGGGCTAAATTAGCTTAATTTGCTTGGTCAAGTGCCCATCCCAGCACTCTCCCTTCACATGAGACTTGCCTTTGCTCAGCACTAACCCAGAGCCTGATGCTGACCATAGCCTTTAGTGTGTCCTAGTCTGCATCTATTGCAGACATGGTCGGCAGCAGCGCAGGACTTGGCTGATGTTCAGGCCACAGAGAACTGTGAAGGGAGCTGACTGTTCCTGTGATGATGGGTCACAGCACAAGAGCAAAGGGAGTTGACTGTTCCTGTGATGATGGGTCCACAGATGGGGAGGCAAAGCCGGGAATTGTACCTGATGGCCATGCTGGCTGCCCTTCTATGGGATAAGCCCCAGCCAAATGGGTTGGCGTGAATATTCTGGACTGGACTTTTCCCGATTTCAGATCTTCCCTGAGTTGGAAAGCGAATGCACTTTCCCCAGGGTTAACGGGGTTTTACTAACAGTTGTGATGATCTTCCTTAAAGTTAGCATCCTGCAGTCTTTACAAGAGCTTGCTTTCTATTTTAATTTAAGTGTGTGTGGGTTTCAATTGACTGTCACCGCTTGGGATGCCATAGGGTGTTCGATGAAGTCTACTTAAACAGATGTGAGTTCCAACATACCTAGCTCCTTATCAGTTAGGTGACCCCATGCAAGCTACTGATGGTGGTGACCCTGAGTTTTGTACTCAAGATTTTTTAACTTCAAGTTCATATATAACATCATGTGTGGACTTAGGAAGTTCATGAACACCCCCTTGAAAGTATATGGGTTGTGTATGAGTTTGTATCATGTGGTTATACACATTTTTGTTCCTAAGGCATCCCTAAGCTTTCATCAGATTTCTAAAGTGGCCTATAACTTCTCTCCATGCTCCCAAAAAGTTCAGACTTTCTGTGATTCTGCTATTAAATGATGATACTAATGGCACAGAATTCACAGGGGTTGTTGTGAGGATAATATAAAGTGGGTAAAAAATCACAGGCAGTGTGCCTGATACCTGTAAATATTAGTTTAGATGAGGGTATCAGAGCAGAGGTCAAAACTATTACTAAACTTAAGAGCCACAGTAAGTGTAATTTGGACTTGCTGTGAATGAACTTATTGGGAATCACTTAATGACTAGCAGCACCCTTGTGACCCACTGCAGTGTAACTCCTTCAATTGGTCTGATGATGTTATTGGTATTATCCTCACTGGGCCTGATTTTCCTGAAGGGAACTGAGCTGTGTGACCTTCGATGAGTTCAGATTTTTACCAACAATCTTCGATTATCAAAAGCAGAAGAAAATGCTTCTGTGTGAAATCAAATCAGGTAAATATAAGGGTATAGAGAGTACATCTTCTTTTATGTACTTAGTGAGGAACTTAGATAATGTTAAGGTAGATGCTTGATAAACATTCATTCCCATTCACTTTTTTTTTTTATTTTTTATTTTTTTAACACAAGGTCTCATTCTGTTGCCCGGGCTAGAGTGCAGTGGCACAATCTCAGTTCACTGCACCCTCCACCTCCTGGGCTCAAGCAATCCTCCTGCCTCAGCCCCCCAAGTAGCTGGGACTACAGGTGTGAACCACTACACCCAGCTAATTTTTGTATTTTTTGTAGAGACAGGGTTTCACCATGTTGCCCAGGATAGTCTTGAACTCATGAGCTCAAAAGCGATCTGCCCGCCTTGGCCTCCCAAAGTGCTGGGATTACAGTCATGAGCCACCATGCCTGGCCCTCATTCTCTATTTAGGAAAAATGGTTTCATAAGAGAAATCCAGCCCCGACTAAATTTATCAAGTTTTATTTGATGGCTAATGTTGAAAATTCTGTTTCATTACTCAGGGAAAGCAAGTATTAAGGAGTGAAAAAGGCATTGACTTGGAAATCCAAAACACCTGATTTTAAGTTTCATTTACTAGGGATGATCTTGAGATATGGTTTTGGAGAAGTAATGAACTACTTAAGACTCCAATTCTTCATCTATGAAATGTGGATTTTAAATTCCACATTATTAAAAGAGTCACTGAAATAACCAAGCACATGGGAATACTCAACAGATGGCAACCAGATATGTGAAGTAAGAGAGTTCCTGCCCTCACAGCACTCACAATCTTGAGAGAGGAGAAAGGAATATGTCAAATACTTGCCAGATTGTCCCCTCGAGAAACATGGGGCATTTATCAACCCATCCAGACCCCAGGGCCATTAACTCCTAGCAGGATGAGAGGTCCACACACAGTCAGGGAGGCAGCACTGACACAGAAAGAAGAAGGAGGAGGTGCAAGCTTGGGGCAGGATGCTGCAAGCACAAAACAAGGTTGAGGGCACAAAAGGTCCACTTCAGCTTCAGCTGAAGTCAGACGTGGGCTTAGGGGGTGGGAAGCAGGGCATGATAGGTTTCTGCTACATTGGGGTGGGCATATTTCATAAAGAGTGGCCAGAGATGGATTCCTGAAGGAGGAGATCTTTTCTTTTCCTGTTTTTTTGTTTGTTTGTTTGTTTTTTGAGACAGGATCTCATTATGTTGCTCAGGCTAGCCTTGAACTCCTGACCTCAAGTGATGCTCCTGCCTTCCCAAGGAGCTGGGATTATAGGCCTGCACCACCTTTAAACAGTGATCTGGGTGCTAAGAAGGGACCACTTTTGTAAGACGCATGCAAAAGAGTTCCACACAGAGGAAACAGCAAAAGGAAAGTGCAAAAAGCCATGAGGCAGAAACAGATGTTGAATTTAAGATGCAGTGGGAGAGCAGGAGAGTGGAAGAAGACCAGGCCCTCAGCGCTTGCTCCTCCCTCTGTCTGAAAATCTCTTCCCATATCCCCATGGCTGTTCCTTGTGCTCACGCAGTCTCCACCTGACCGCCTTATATAAAACTGCTCACCTTACGCCGGCCCCCACCACTCTACTTCCCTACTGTAGATAGCAGGTTGAATGTGGTCCCCCAAAAGATATGTCCGCATCTTAATCCCTGGAACTTGTAGATGTAATCTTCTTGTGGGAAAAAAAAGTTTTTGCAGATTAAGCTAAGGATCTCAAAATTAAATCATCTTGGATTAATGAGATGGACCCTTAGTCCCATGACAAGTATCCTTACCAGAGACACAGAGAGAAGAGGAGAAAGCAATGTGAAGGTGAAGCAGAGATTGGAGTTATGTGGCCAGAAACCAAGAAACAGCTGGAGCCACCAGAAGCTGGAAAAGGCAAGGAAGGAGGGTGCATGGCCCTGATGACTCCTTAATTCAGACTTCTTGCCTGCAGAACTGTGAGAGAATACATTTCTGTTGCTGTAATCCACCCAGTTTGTGGTCATTCATTACAGCAGCCACAGGACACTAATACGCCCTGCCCAACCATGTGACGTATTTGTGTCTTTGATTATTTTCTGGGTCCTCCCACTATATAATGAGCTTTACTGGGGCAGGGACTTTGTCTTGGTTGCTGCTTTGTCCCCAGACAAGTGTTGCCATTTTCTACCAATTCTGTCTTTTGAAGTTGCCCTCTTAAATAGTAAAGCCAAACCCAATACCTTCTCCTGCCTTCATTAACAGAAAGAATAGCTGTGCTTCTACTTTTTGGATAGAGCTAGGCTCAGAGTGAAATCATATATCAGGAGGGAAAACAGAAAACACACTAGGTATTTTAATAGAGGAGATTTAGTATAGGGTATTAGTACACAGACACTGCAGAACTTAAAAAGCAAAAAGTGGGCCGGGGTGGTGGCTCATGCCTGTAATCCCAGCACTTTGGGAGGCCGAGGCAGGCATATCACCTCAGGTCAGGAGTTCAAGACCAATCTGGCTAACATGGCGAAACCCCATCTCTACTAAAAATACAAAAATTAGCCTGGCATGATGGCGAGCGCCTGTAATCCCAGCTACTCGGGAGGCTGAGGCATGAGAATCTCTTGAACCCAGGAGGCGGAGTTTGCAGTGAGCTAGGATTGTACCACTGCATTCCAGCCTGGGCGACAGAGCAAGACTCTGTCTGAAAAAAAAAAAAAGCAAAAAGTGTAGACACTTAAGACGATCCAATTTTCACCCCTAGAGCTGGTGAAACAAAAGGGAAGTTTGAGGTTATTAGGGTTTTAGGAGCTCAGAAATGAGGGAACAACTCTGTGAGGGCTTCTTTGAGGGGGCCTGAGGCTGCTCCTGGGAGGTGCAGATTCTTAACCAAGTGGGCAGAAGGCAATCCCGTCTTGAGGGCCTCCTGCTTCCTTCTCACTTTTGCTTGACTTCCAAGCTCCCTCTATGCTTCCTGTTAACTGGATCCAATAGGAAGGCCCCTGACAACGGCACCTGGGAAATGCAGTTTGTGTGTAACCCGAGGACAGAATAGAGAGAGATGGATTTGGAACTTAGAGATAATGGCTTAATAATAAGCACAGTGATCAAGTGTGCTTTTTGGCCTGGCATCAAAAAATAGAACAAAGATGAATACTTTGCAGGCCCGTGCATACATGTAATTGTTTAATTACACATGCTTGTAATTTTTTTGCTTAATGTCTGTCTTCCTCATTAGACTTCAAACTTCATAAAGGAGTCCATTGTTTATTTTTCCTTGAGGTATCCCCAGGGTCTAGAACAATGACCACCATGGAGCTGGCACTTCTAAAAAGCTGTTCACTGGCTGGCTGCTTTTCTGGGTTTTTGTCTCATTTGATTTAATGTTTCTGGAGGACTGTGCTATCCTTTATGTTATAAAGGAAAGTCTTCTTTCCTTGTATAAATATGACATAGCTCTTTTAGTGCTATTATTCCAGAGGCAGGGTGGTGAGTGAAGGAGAAAGTTGGCAGGTGGCCGCTCTGGAGTCTAAATTACCTCATTGTTCTGTCTGCAGCAGACCAATTATTGTCAAATCTCTAATATCTGGTTCTATTTGTTTCATGTTGACATACCCATAGACTTTTTCCAGCAGGCTTTATTTGGGAAATTCCTTATATCCTATTTATGAAAATTCAAAACTGATCATTTTTACTTCTGAAAAATGTGAATATGGTTTAGTATATGGCTCTTAACCAGTGATTATTTTGCTCCCCACAGGCCTTTGGCGCTATCTGGAGACATTTTGGGTGGTTATAAGTGGAGGACACTGCTGGCATCTAGCAGATGGAGGCCAGAAATGCTGCTGAGCATCCTCCAATGCACAGGGCAGCCCCCACAACAACAAACTATCTGGCCCAAAATGTCAATTATGCTGAGGTTGAAACATCACGATATAATTTAAAATATATTTTTATTCATTATTCTATTAAAGAAATATAGTGGAGAAAGCATCAGTTTGGGAATACACAAGATTAATTTGACTTTAAATCTTGCTCTTTCCCTGCACCAGCTGTATAATCTTAGGGAAGAAATTGCATTAGAAGTTGCTGAAGACTTCAATTTCTCATGTATAACAGAGAATTAAATCCTGCTTTACTGTATTATTATGAGGATTGCAAGAGTTAACCAGTGTATGGTTCCTGACACGTGGCTGCCCCTTAATAAATATATAAAGAAAGCATATATGTTTAAATGTATTTATACTACAAGATTCTACCCCAGAAGCACTTCTTTAGCTTTTTAATTACTTTTTACTCTCAAGGAATAGTGAGAGGTGACAGCGTGCTGGCAGTCCTCACAGCCCTAGCTCGCTCTCGGTGCCTCCTCTGCCTGGGCTCCCACTTTGGTGGCACTTGAGAAGCCCTTCAGCCTACCGCTGCACTATGGGAGCCCCTTTCTGGGCTGGCCAAGGCCGGAGCCCACTCCCTCAGCTTGCAGGGAGGTGTGGAGAGAGAGGCGCGAGCGGGAACCGGGGCTGCGTGCGGCGCTTGCGGGCCAGCTGGAGTTCCGGGTGGGCGTGGGCTTGGCGGGCCCCGCACTCAGAGCAGCCGGCCAGCCCTGCTGGCCCCGGGCAATGAGGGACTTAGCACCCGGGCCAGCGGCTACGGAGGGTGTGCTGGGTCCCCCAGCAGTGCCAGCCCACCGGCGCTGCAATCGATTTCTCACCGAGCCTTAGCTGCCTTCCCTCGGGGCAGGGCTCGGGACCTGCAGCCCGCCATGCCTGAGCCTCCCACCCACTCCACGGGCTTCTGTGCGGCCCGAGCCTCCCCGACGAGCACCACCCCCTGCTCCACGGTGCCCAGTCCCACTGAGGGCTGAGAAGTGTGAGCGTACCGCGTGGGACTGGCAGGCAGCTCCACCTGCAGCCCCGGTGCGGGATCCACTAGGTGAAGCTAGCTGGGCTCCTGAGTCTGGTGGGGACGTGGAGAGTCTTTATGTCTAGCTCAGGGATTGTAAATACACCAATCAGCACCCTGTGGCTAGCTCAGGGTTTGTGAGTGCACCAATCGACACTCCGTATCTAGCTGCTCTGGTGGGGCCTTGGAAAACCTTTATGTCTAGCTCAGGGATTGTAAACACACCAATCAGCACCCTGTGTCTAGCTCAGGGTTTGTGAGTGCACCAATCGACACTCTGTATCTAGCTGCTCTGGTGGGGCCTTGGAGAACCTTTATGTCTAGCTCAGGGATTGTAAATACACCAATTGGCACTCTGTATCTAGCTCAAGGTTTGTAAACACATCAATCAGCACCCTGTGTCTAGCTCAGGGTGTGTGAATGCATCAATGGACACTCTGTATCTAGCTGCTCTGGTGGGGCCTTGGAGAACCTTTGTGTGGATACTCTGTATCTAGCTAATATGATGGGGAGGAGGAGAACCTTTGTATCTAGCTCAGGGATTGTAAACGCACCAATCAGCACCCTGTCAAAACAGACCACTCGGCTCTACCAATCAGCAGGATGTCGGTGGGGCCAGATAAGAGAATAAAGCAGGCTGCCCAAGCCAACAGTGGCAACCTACTTGGGTCCCCTTCCACACTGTGGAAGGTTTGTTCTTTTGCTGTTTGCAATAAATCTTGCTGCTACTCACTCTTTGGGTCCGCACTGCTTTTATGAGCTGTAACACTCACCACGAAAGTCTGCAGCTTCACTCCTGAAGCCAGCGAGACCACGAGCCCACCGGGAGGAACGAACAGCTCCAGACATGCCGCCTTAAGAGCTGTAACACTCACCGCGAAGGTCTGCAGCTTCACTCCTGAGCCAACGAGACCACGAACCCACCAGAAGGAAGAAACTCCGGACACATCCGAACATCAGAAGGAACAAACCCCAGACGCGCCACCTTAAGAGCTGTAACACTCACCGCGAGGGTCTGCGGCTTCATTCTTGAAGGCAGTGAGACCAAGAACCCACCAATTCCGGACACAATAGGAATCTGGAAAACCAAATAAAACGCACATTTCCAAGAGCAAACTTTTTATTAACGGTGTCTAACAAGACCTTAGTCTACACAGTCTGATTTATTTTAAGGACTTTAAGTGGAATCAAGACGTTCTTGAAAGCAATAATTTTATGTGAATCAGAGTAAGAAGATATTAAAATACACAAAAAAGGAGATAATAAAAACAAATGTTTGAAACTGGGATATATCAATGCCATAGTTTTGAGACACTTTTTTTGTTGTTGTTTTTTGTTGTTTTTGTTTTTTTGAGATGGAGTTTCACTCTTGTTGCCCAGGCTGGAGTGCAATGGCGTGATCTCAGCTCACCGCAACATCCACCTCCCAGGTTTAAGCAATTCTCCTGCCTCAGCGTCCCCAATAGCTGGGATTATAGGCATGCGCCACCACTCCCAGTTAATTTTGTATTTTTAGTAGAGATGCGGTTTCTCCGTGTTGGTCAGGCTGGTCTCGATCTCCCGACCTCAGGTGATCCACCTGCTTCGGCCTCCCAAAGTGCTGGGATTACAGGCGTGAGTGAGAAATGTTAAGAAATAACTTAGCAATTAGATTCAGGCTGAACAAAAAATCGCTCAAAACACTCACCTTTAGTTATAAAAGATTATCTTAACAATACAAAAATGTTCATTTAGGTGTACCACAAATTGGGTTTTTTGCTCCTTCTATAGCTTGCCCAAGTGAACATATTTGTAAAAGATTTTTTTTCTAACAAAGTAATGCAAATTCATTCTAGAAAAACTTGGAAGATACAAAAGAGTAAAAAGAGAATAATAAAAATGACCTTCTGATCCAATAATGTAGAGACAGACACTTAAAATTTCAGCAAATTTCTCTTCTTGTGGTCACTAATGAATATTCCTGGGGGCTGGGGCTACTGCTTCAGATTTATATCAGACTGAGTAAACTCATCAGGTCTGTATTATAGAGCTTTGCACCCTATCTAGCACAGTTTGGGAATACCTTTCCTGCAAAAATATTTGTTGGCTGATTAAATGGGTCCTTAATTCAATATATATATTAGGCTATAAAATTAAATGAAAATAGCACACTATCGAAGTCTTAAAATCATGTTACCTTTAATAACTGCTTATATGTTAGGTTGTATCATATGAAATTGCCTATGTATAACAATTTTTTTTAGCAAGGGGGCAATTTGATTGCAGCCTCTATTCTATCACAAGCTTTTTGAGCACTGCAGGTGAATTTGTTTCTCTTTTAATACCAACTGCAAAGCTTGGGTGATAACTCTGTAGAAGGAAATGCTTAAACATTGCATCATGAATCCATGTGTGTGTGTGCTGCGAAGCACCCCCAAAACGTTTACAAGAAACCAATACTTCCACAAGATCTTTTGTGGAATTTTATTATCTTTCCTTACATCTAAAAATAGCTATATTTCTACATTGCTGGTCAAATAATGTAGCCATTGTGGAAAACAGTTTGGCAGTTCTTCAATAAATTACACATAGAATTACCATATGAGCCAACAATTCCACTCCTGCATGTATGCCCAAAAGAATTAAAAACGTGTTCAAATACTGTATCCAAATGTTCACAGCAATATTCACAATAGTCAACAGGTGGAAATAACCCAAATGTCTATCAAGTGATGAATGGATCAACAAAATGTGGTATATCCATACAAGAATATTATTCAGACATAAAAAGGAATGAAGTGTTGATACATGGAGGAACCTTGAAAACACTATGCTAAATAAAAGGAGCTAGACATCAAAGGCCACACATTGTATGATTCTATTTATATAAAATATCAAAAATAGGCAAATCCATAGAGAAATAGAGGAGCTTAGTGTTTGCCAGAGGCTGAGGGGCAGGTAGGTATGGAAAGTTATTGTTTAATAGGTACAGAGTTTCCTTTTGGGATGACGAAAATGTTCTGGAACTAGGTAGTGTGGTGGTTGCACAGTATTTTGAATGGTAAATTTTACATGCATTTACCACAACAGAAAACAGAACCAAATAAAACCCATGTTTTATTAGCTAATTTAATCAGGATTCTTTTGTTTGCAAGGGATAGAATCAGACCACTTTGGTCTTTCAAAGGAGGGTAAGGAGAAGATTCATTATCTCACAAATTTGGGAAGCCCGGGGGTAGAGTTGACCTTAGGGATTGATTTCAGGAACTCAGATGATGTTGTCAAGATATTCTCTCTCTCTATCCCCACCACCTTTCCCTCCTCTCTTTGCGTCTCTCCCCCTCACTCTCTTTGCTCTCCTCCATATGTTGGCCTGATTCTTGCCTCTTATAGGTGCCCTTTCACTGTGTGGCAGGAGAAGAAGGCAGTAGACAGCCTCTTACAGCTCCAGGCTTCCATCACCAGCTGAGGGACCCCAGATGAAGGGGGTACAAAACTGGCAAGGCAGTATTGGGTAGTGGGAAGAAAAAAGACCTCCTAACATTTCTACTTGACCAGATGCGTGATTTTGAGCAAGCTGCTGAATCTCTTTGGACCTCATCTATAAAATGGAGATAATCATAGCATCTACCTCCTGGTGTTGTCATGATGGTTAAATGAGTTAATATATGAAAACTGCTTAGAACTGAGCCAGGTTTACTATTTTAGTTATTACCCTCATTGTCATTATCATTATCATATGTTAGTAAAATCCAGGGGAATGACTTCATTGGCTGGTGAACTCCCCTGTTCCCAGGGTGCTGGGGTTGGCAGGCTTACCAGAGACAGTTCTTACAAAAAATGAAGTTGGTTATCAGAAAAAGAGAGTAAAGGAGAAGGGCAGAAATTAACATGAGATGGCTACACATTAGCCTACCACTGTTACAGAGAGTTTCAAAATCCCCATCTCTGGTATAAAGACATATACACATATAGTTGAAGTTAGTGCTTGTTTCTTCAGTATGTGCCAAGCACCATTTGCTGTTTGTTTGTTTGTTTTTGAGACAGGGTCTCGCTCTGTCTCCCAGGCTACAGTGCAGTAGCATGATCATAGCTCACTGCAGCCTTGAACTCCTGGACTCAAGGAATCCTCCCTCCTCAGCCTCCTGAGTAGCTGGGATTACAGCCACACACCACATGTCTAGCTAATTTAAAAAAAAAAAAAATTGTAGGGCGGGCACGGTGGCTTACGCCTGTAATCCCAGCACTTTGGGAGGCTGAGTAAGGTGGATCACCTGAGGTCAGGAGTTCGAGACCACTCTGACCAATATAGTAAAATGCCATCTCTACTTTAAAAAAATACAAAAATTGGCTGGGCATGGTGGCATGCACCTGTAGTCCCAGCTACTGGAGAGGCTGAGACAGAAGAATTGCTTGAACCCAGGAGGTGGAGGTTGCAGTGAGCCGAGATTGTGCCACTGCACTACAGCCTGGGTGACAGAGTGAGACTCTGTCTCAAGAAAAAAACAAAAAAACAAAAAAAAAACCCGAAAAACTGTAGAGATGGGCTCTCACTTGGTTGCCCAGCCTGGTTTGGAACTCTTGCTTCAAGTTATTCTCCCACCTCAGCCTCCCAAAATGCTAAGGTTACAGGTGTAAGCCACTGCACCTGGCCTAGTTTTTAAAATTTTTAAAAATTTTTTGTAAAGATGAGATCTCACTATTGCTCAGGCCGGTCTTGAACTCCAGGCCCCAAATGATCCTCCCAATACCACCTCCCAAAATGCTGGGATTATGGGCATGAGCCACCGTGCCCAGCCCAAGCACTGTTTTAAGTTATTTATGTTTATAATGTCATTTGTTCTTCTGAAGACCCTGTAAGATAAAATATTCCTATCATTACAAATGAAGCAACCACAGTACAGAGAGATTAAAGAGCTTGCCTAACACTGCCCTGTCGGGCTGCGATTTCAGTCAGTCTGTCTCCAGAACTTGAATTCTCAACCACTCGGCTCTGTTGCCTTCTCCTTAACAGCAGGTAAAAAAACAAGTTAATGAAAAGGTAAGGAAAAAGTTGGGCAATTTGCACAGGTGACATCTGTGTTGGCTGAAAACAACAATAGGACTGTGGTTTTAAGAGTACAAGTATGTAACCAATTCTGTCTTAAAGCCAATGAAATAAAACCATGAAATAAAGATTTGTTTGCAGCCCTATTATAAAGAATACATGTTTGTCAGCTTGAATAAATAGTTACACTTTCCTAAGTTTAAATTTCTCAGTGCCATTGAAAACTTATAGAGACTTGAAGGCAGGAATCTTTTAAGACACCCAAGACTAACAATTCTCACATATTTCTGATCTTCAAGTAGGCATCTTTTACTAACATGCTTAACCCAGGGACCTCAGGTTAAGCAAACAGGTCATTTTCCTTGACAATGGAAGGGTAAACATGACCCGGTGGCAAGAATGAGTTAATTGTCTTCCATTGCTGATTCTTGCTCAAAGCACCTCTCTGGGTTGCAGGACAAGGCAAGTGCCACAGCTGGCAGTGAAATCAAGTGAAATTTGCGGGGTTTGGCCAAACATCCCATCCTATTGAATAAAGACAGAGACAAAACAAAAAACTGTTTAAATAAGCAAATAAGAAGAATGCAGAGGACTAGACTTATTCCCTGCATGTGACAAAAGAGAGGCTCTGCTTTATTTTTTGAGCACTGAGATAGATTGAAGTCAAGCATATTTATTTAATAATAGAATAAAAAGGAACAGCTGTGGAAAATATTTAGCAGATGATACACAGAGAATCGCACACACAGACAAGACATAGTTACAGCCTAGACAGAAGAATGGTGCCAGGGTAGCAGAGGGTTTTTCTTAGGTTTTATTTCCCTGAAATTAAAAACAAAAAACTTTGTGATTTAAATGATAGAGTTTATAAATGCCGTTTATAAAGATTCAGATAGCACAGAGGTAAGATAACACCTTTCACTTCTGAGTACCTATTATGTGCCAAGTAATATTCTCAGTATATGAATTGATTAGTTTATCTGAATTCTATGGAGGAAGTTATTCTGACCAAGCCTGTTTTAGCAGATGGGCAATTGATGCCCAGAGCTGGGAAGTATCTTGCAAAGATCACCCAGCTTCTAAACTGGACCTGGGCAGTTAGATTCCAAAGCTTATGGTCAAAACAACTGCTATAAATCCCTGAAGTCTAGAGAAGTTGTTTAAAGAAGAAAGGAGAAGGCTGCAGTTCTGCTCCATGCCCCATTCCGCCACCACACCTCCAATCTCATCACTGACAGAGGTAAGGAGACCAACACGTCTCTATTTTCCTAAGACCTTCCCAATTTTAAAACTGAAGGTCTTGGGCCAGGTGTGGTGGCTCACGCCTGTAATCCCAATGCTTTGGGAGGCTGAGGCAAGTGGATCATTTGAGGTCAGGAGTTCAAGACCAGCCTGGCCAACATGGTGACACCCCATCTCCACTAAAAATACAAAAATTAGCTGGGTGTGGTGGTGGGTGCCTGTAGTGCCAACTACTCAGGAGGCTGAGGCAGGAGAGTCACTTGAACCCAGGAGGCAGAGGTTGCAGTAAGCTGAGATTGCGCCACTGCACTCCAACCTGGGCAACAGAGCAAGACTCCGTCTCTAAATAAATAAATAAATAAATAAAACAAAACTGAAAGTCTTGTTTCTCAGGAATCCCCCAGTCCTGAGCAAAAAAGGATGGTTTTTCAACTTACCAGAGGGCACATCACAGATAGCAGTTTATTTTGTATCTCTTCCATGAATATATAAGTGTACTTTCAAAACTTTGTTGTGACACGTATACACACACACACACACACACAAATGCTCCTCTGTGAGCTATTTTTCTCATGTCTCAATGTATTAGGCAACACTTTCCCTTTCCTTTCTTTTAAGGTGTCAATCAAAAAGAACTGCATATTGCTTTCATTTTATGGATGTACATTCACTCATAGAGCCACCCTCTGTGGCTGCTCTGTAAGCGTGAAAAAAAATGTACTATAAATGAAGAGGAATAATGGTGCTATGTGAGCAAGAAAATAATACTTTAAGGATAAAATTAGGGAGAGATGGAATAATAATTTTTACATCTCCAAGAAGCAGTAACAAAAAAGTAAAAGTGCTTTAGACAGATAGTGAGCATAATTTTATTTTCAGAGAAAGGAAGGTCTCCGTCGATGAAAGTCAGGGGGTGAGGAATCAAGTTCTGGTTTCCCCTTGGTGAGCTATGGAACCATGGATGAAAACTGCACCTCAGTTTCCATATCTGTAAAATGGGAATGGTAAATCCTGCCTAGCAAACTGGAGAGAATGCATGTGAGGATCTGGCAAGTATAAAGCACTTTGATGCATTGTACAAATATAAGGCATGACTATTAGTATCCTAAAGAATTTGCCAGAAGCTTTCATTGTGATCACTGAAGTCTGGTTCAAAGGAAAACATCACAGAGGGATAAAAGTGTCTAAGTTTGGTGATCCTCACACTGGAGCATGTGGAAGATATACCCAGGGAGATTGTTAAAAATAAAAACCTGGAGGTCTACTGCAGACTTCTTGCATTTGATTCTCCAAGAGTGGAACCTGTGCTTTTGTTACTGTAATGAGTTCGCCCAGGGGATTCTGGTGCAACCATCCAGATTTGTGAA
Source organism: Pan troglodytes (assembly GCF_028858775.2). NCBI lineage: Eukaryota > Metazoa > Chordata > Mammalia > Primates > Hominidae > Pan > Pan troglodytes. The sequence goes on from NC_086015.1 coordinate 73,673,678, forward strand.
CTAAGGGTCAGGGCACCACCTAACGGGGGGCACCATTCACTTGCTCAGCAATGCAGATAGCAGCAGCAGGAGTGTGCAGCACCCAGCCTAGAAGGAAGCCTGGCCCTGTGACCATCAAGCCCCATTGAAAACTGTCAGAAAGACCCCTTGACCCCTTGCTAATAACAGAGATAGGGCCATGAACTTCTGCTGACCACCTCCTGTATATTAGAGCATTTCACATTATCTTTTTCAAATTTATGTTTTGGTGGTAAAATTCACATAAAATAAAATTAACCATTTTAAAGTCTACAATTTGGTGGCATTTAGTGCTCTCACAATGTTCTGCAACCATCACCTCTCTCTAGTTCCACACATATGTTACCTTTATTTAAGCCTCACAAAATTTTGAGAGATTAAATATTTGTTAAATGCATTTTCGATTGACAAAAGGAAGGCTAGAAGAGCTTTAGCAATTTGTCCATGATTGGACAATTAGTAACGGTTGAAGTTGGGATTCAAATCCATGCTAACCATCCAAAACACTTTCAAATACACGAGTGGCAGGAGGAACCCCCAGGATTCCATATTTTCAATGAAAATATTGAAACAATCTAGGACATTGTCACTTTAATTTCATAATGTTACTCTAAATAAATTCAGTAGGTCTAATGCTGTACCTCTCCCCACCTTTTCTCATTCCCTCCCTTTCGTAAGGCATGTTCTACATGGGTGCCCAATCACAAGTTTAAATTTAACCACCAGGTAAATCAACAACTTTTCCCTGGCGTACAACCTCAGCAAAGTAAAGAGAACATAAAGAATTTTCCCAGACTATAGGTAAACCCATAGAGAACAACATATGATAGGATGTCTTCTGTCTTGGGACCCATAAGACCCAAGTATATTAAATCCTGGTCTGCCAACAACAGTGAAGCAAACACACTTTTAGATAGGGCAGCCATGTTGTATCACCCAACTGGGACATTCTCAAAAGGATACTTGGACTGGCCATCAGAACCACAGGCTAACCTAGGGCTGTCCAAGACAAATGAGGACATATGGTCACTTTACTATTAGAGCCTCTTACTAGGAGGCTGAAAGGCCATCACTCCTCAGCAACATACAAAAGCAAGAGAGGAACAAACAAAGCATACTGAGAAATAAATACTTAAACAATTAAAGTCAACTAGCAAAACCCAAGCCAAGTGAAATAGCTATGAAGATTTAAAGTTGTTTGATTGCAAAACTCAGTAGGGGAGTGAGGAGTGAAAAGGAAGAAAGGATGCAAGAAAATATGGACCTGGCCAAACTCAATGAATCTCAAAAACCCGGCACTTAAAAAACAAGCAGAAACATAAAACTTCAGTGAGAGCCTGTACCAGACCAATTAAGTCAAACTCAAAGGGCTGTAAAAGAAAATGCATCTTGAAGCTGGAGCAAAATCTAAATGGAAATCAGATGACTTAGGAGAAGAAAAGCCAGCACATGACTCATAAAAATACCCCTTGAAAAGGAAAGTTAGAAAAACAGAGAAACATTCAAATGAAATGAATTCTACTAGTTCAGAGTCTGGTCCAACAGAAGGTTCCTCGTGGCCTGTCAACTCACAGACACGGGGGGATTTGAGATCCTCTCTGCCATAGCTCCCTCCATTGAGCTGGGGAGGTTAGGCAGATGGCTGCTCTGTGTGTGTGTGTGTGTGTGTGTGTGTGTGTGTGTGTGTGTGTGTGTGTGTGTAGCTGAGCAAGATAAATGTGGAGCTGCCTCAGGCCGCAAGTGAGTTACCTGATTCCCAGTCTCCCTGACTCCCAATTCTCAGTCCATCTGCCTGCCAGGCCCTGCCTGGGTGTCCTGCAGTGTAGAGGCTTCCGGTCCGTGTGGGCCTAGAGTAAATACCACCTGCTCCTTGGCTGCAGGTGTTGCAGTAGCTAAGATGAACTGCAGCCCTGAGCAGTTCATCTTAATGAGGAAGGGAGGAAGGAAGGAAGGGACTTTACTGAGTACAGCAAAACTCTTTAACCATTTTGAAAGGACTCTTGCTTTCTCTGCATGGCAGTGTTCTGCAAGGAGTGTTGGCCTTTATTATTGGATTATGATTTATTTCCCATCCCATCTTGTGTGATGGAGGAGTAAAGGTTTTAAAGGCATGGATTCAAGGCTTATTTTTTTCCTTGGTGGCTGAGTGACCTTGGGCATATATCTTTTTATCCTAGTTTTCCTGTCTGTAGATGGAGAAAAATAACATTTCTCTAGGTATTCATGAAGACAGAGATAACCCCTGGGAATTCCCAGAAGATGGTTTAGCACATAGTGTGTGCTCATAATAAACGTTGCTTGTTCCTCATTACCAGAATAGGGAATAAACGGTTAAAGGCACAGAGGACTTAAGTCCTTACTCAAACTCAAACAATATTTGGTAGCCAAGTCGCTACTAAGATTCAACGCTTTTGCCTTTGCCCTCAGTGTGGATGCTAACCTAGGCTGTTCTGTCTCCCTGCAGCCCACCCTGTGCTCAGTGGCAGCTGTGGTGGACAGTCTCTGGTGTTCAATTGCCTGAATGGCTCTGCTCTCTGTTTTAGGGCTTTCTCTAAAACTGCAGAAATCACTCCATTTCCAGCAGGACAAACATGGAAGTGTGGGGTGGGAGGGGGTTCATATACTCCAGAGGCAAACACAACCTATGCAAGTCAGAAGTCAATACAAAAGGCCCTTCTGAGGTTCCCTTATATGATTGAGCCCCAGTTGCCTAGAGCAGTAACTGGCTTATTCTATACTTGTTACTGGCTTTTATCCCTTTCCTTGTCTTAGTCCTCTCCACTACCTCCTTCTGCTTCCTGGGTCTCAGATAAACCATCTGCACCCAAGTCCTTATCTTAAGCTCTGCTTTGGGGAAACCCAGCTAAGACACCATTTGTTTACTCTGTCTTATGTAAGGACCCTACATGGTTTTGCTTTTTGCCTCTATTCTTAGGACTGTGAATACCTTACCCAAAGAAGAACGTATAATAAGTTTATTGAGAAGGAACTATGTGCCAGACAATGTGCAAAGGAAAAAAAGTTAATACAAGTCTATTGTAACAAAAAAAGCTTCTCCTCCCCCTCCCCCTCCCCCTCTTCCTCCTCCTCCTTCTCATCCTTCTTCTTCCTCTTCTTCTTCTTCTTGACAGAGCTTTGCTCTGTCTCCCAGGCTACAGAACAGTGGTGTGATCTCAGCTCACTGCAACCTCTGCCTCCCAGGTCCGAGTGATTCTTGTACCTCAGACTCTGAGTAGCTAAAATTACAGGCTGCTCCACCACACCTGTCTAATTTTTGTATTTTTTAATACAGACAGGATTTCACCATGTTGTCCAGGCTGGTCTTGAACTCCTGTCCTCAAGTAATCCACCACCCTCAGACTCCCAAAGTGCTGGGATTACAGGTGTGAGCCACCATGCCTAGCCAACTTTTCTTCTAATCGTGCTGGTGTGAGTTATATCTGTGGAAGGACAAATATATCTACCTCTTCCTTCTTCATACAGAGAGTAAAGGGAATAGCCAACCAGGTCTGAGATTTTAATCATATTAAATAACAGACGGGATGTCATAGGCTCTGTGGCTGCTTTGCCGTGCCAGAGGACAAAGGTCCTGGGTTAGATGGTTTCTTCTAGAACAGAGCCCCTTAATGAGCCTTTGGAGATAAAGAGGTAGGTGCAGTGTTAAGGTGGGAGCTGAAGAGCTAAAAACACAAATGTTTAGGAAGATGTTATAGGTGACTATAGGAAAGAAAAAGTTAGCAAGGTCTGGGAATGCAGCAAGGGAAAGACCCCAGGGGTGACATGTCCAGTGACAAATTTCCACAGGGAAATATCGAATGAGCCTTTAAGTACAGGTAGTGTCTTACTCTGTTTGTGTTGCCATAAAGGAATACCTGAGACTGGGTAATTTATAAAGAAAAGAACTTTATTTGGCTCACAGTCCTGCAGGCTGCACAAGAAGCATGGTGCCAGTGTCTACATCTGGTGAGGACCTCAGTCTGCTTCCACTTATGGCAGAAGGCAAAGGAGAGCTGGGTGTGCGGAGATCACATCACACGGCCAGAGACGAAGCAAAGCAGAGATGGGAGAAAGTGACAGGCTCTTTTTAATAACCAGCAATCACGGGAACTAACAGAGTGAGAACTCACACCTTCCCCCTCCTGAAGGAGGACATTAGCCTATGCATGAGATATCTGCCCCCATGACCCAGACACCTTCCACCAGGCTCCAACTCCACCATTGGGGATCAAATTCTCACATGAGGTTTGGAGGGGCAGATGTTCAAACCATAGAAGGGAGGTTGGCTTGATTGATGTATTGTGCTGGGAGATAATTACCCTCTGCTGGCCCTAACCATTTTTGGGCATGGGCCACACAATTGTCTTGTGTTAACCAACTCTTGATAGGGATGGATAATGAAATACTCCACATTTCCTTCAACATGGGGCAGAAAAAGATACAGAAGAAACAGGAAATCAGAGAAGCTACTGGAAGAAAAGCAACTCCCCCACTAAAAATACCGAGGGATCCCTGGGTTTCATGTATACAGGGGAGGGTGAACTTGAGCCAGAATTTTCTATAAGGTAAAGAGACTCAAAAAACTGAATTTTAGGGTTTGGGGAACACCAAATGATTGTATTACAAATTTGTTATCCCATTTAATTCTCAGTGAGGATGAAGAGGCTCAGGGGAATTAAAATGACTGGTCTGAGATTTCAAAGGTGGAATTTGAACTCAGCTCTGACTTCAGAGCCTCACATTACAGGCATGCTCCAATTGACTATGTTAGACCAGAAAATGATTCAGTTCTCACTCAGATATACCCATTCCATTTCAGACCAGGCTTTTAAAATCCCTGGTTTAAAATGGTTTTCACATGGGCTAAAAATATAAGATAAAGGACTTGAAGATTCATCAAATTTGTTCTTCCCTCTTTTACCCTCTAATCATCAGAGAAGAAATTAGTTCTTCCTTCCACATTTTATTCATCTTCAAAATCTTGAATGGGTCACATACATGCACACACACATGCACAGACACACACAGAGACTCTACCTGGGAAAGTGAAAACTGACGTTGTGTATATGCCACTGCATTTCTTTGCTGATCAAGTACAGAAGGAAATGTTTGGTTGGGTGCTTGAGACTTCTGTACAGGAACCAGAGATCAGGTTGTTGAAATGATACCCATTCTAGTATTTGAATTGTGTCAGAAAAGAACAGCATGGCCTGTGGTCTTCCATGCATATATTCAGCACAATAAAAAAATCTCTTTAAGGTTTCCAACGATTTCATATCATGTTATAGGAGAAAGCATTCATTCATTCATTCAAGAAATACTGAGTTCCTTCTATGCGTCAGGCACTGTTATAGTCACTTGAGATCAAAGCAGACTAAAAAAATCATTTCTGCTCCTGTGAGGTAACAAAGAAAGACAGAAAATAAACAATAAGAATAAATAAGTGATACAGTGTGTTAAAAGGCGATAAATGCAATGAAAAGGGGAAAAACTAGTGTGACATAAAGGGGAATGGGAATGGGTAGGTTGTGAATTGCTGTTATAAATAGGGTAGCCTGACTACGACTCATTGAAAAGGTGACAGTTGTGGCTCGAATATGGATAATACATGAACAAAATAATTAGAAAGCCTGGGGAATGTTTCTGATTCTGGCTTTTGGCATCCACATTCTGAGCTGGAAGCTTTGCCTGTCTCATGACTGTGTCTGTGAAATTCCACAGGGAGGCAGCATGTCCTAGTGATGACTGCAACCTTGAGGGATTTCCAAGGTGACAGCTTTTGCTTCCAATTACAGAGGAGGGTCTAAGGAATCCGTCTTTGGACTGTTTGTAAAGGCACTTTCCCTTTCCTGATTTCAAGATGTTAGCTAGACGTGGCTGCATGGCTCTTTGTAACCATGACAGCAACACTTGCTTTCACATATTGAGGATTTAATACTATATGCCATATGTTAAACGCAATATCTTATGTAACCTTCTTATAATTTCTGGGCTTGATCTTGTTATAATGTCACCATTTCTCAGATGAGAATTCAGAGGCTCAGAAGCACATCGTGAGAGAATGTGGGAACCAGGATTAGCCATAAAGTCTTTGGAAAATCTTTGGATGCTAAGTTGATAGAAGAAAGGAATCTTTTTAGATGGGTTTGTGAAACCTAGTTGTTTCAGATTGGATTCGGTTCAGTGAATTTGAAAGCTAGAAGCATGAAGATCAGCAACAACAGGGTGATAGTAATAACCAGTTTCATTGAGCAATACCAAGTGCTGTGCTAAATGCTTCACATACGCCATGTCATTCAATCCTCAATCACAGTGCTGAACTGCTTCAGATGAGGAAAAGAAGTCACTGACTGTGTGCTCACTGCATGGCAGGCATTGTATACATTGCTATATCAATGTCTCTCCCAAAATCACTTCATTTGTCAATGTAAGATGTCATCATTATAAATATTCAAACAATACAAAATTATGTTAAGTGAAATAAAACAAAGACAAAAATCTCTTTCCCTAATATTAACCCCCCCGCAACGTGAGAGTCTATATGTATTCTTCCCAAATTAAAAAAGTAATTATCTGTATCTGAATCTATATCAATGTAACAGTTGAACATTGTGAATTTTTTAAAAATAGTGTAGTATAATATGAAAATTACATCTCTTTCAATCTCACTACCTAGAAATAATTTCTTATAGCATATTTTTTCTGGCAATAGCTACTTAACTTTAAACAATATATTTATGCTTTTTGTTCTCAATTTCTCAATTTTGAAACACAACTACTCACTCCTTGCTGGCTTGTTATTACCCAACAACCTCCGATTTTTGTTAACTCTATTTTTAATGTTTTTTCTACTGATTAATTTTGGGGCATTGAAGAGTCTATATAAATCCCTATTTTTGATATATAAAACTTAGAACATGCCAGTTCGCTTTTTAAAAAAACAAATAGATGAAATTAATGCACTTACATTTATGCCACCTCCTGTTGTTCAGCTTTCTCCTGACCACTCACCAGTCAGTTTCCCCAGCTGGGAGTTAAATCATCCCCAATGTTAATTATGTCATAATCTCATCCCTTTGGCAACCTCTTAGGAAGCCAGAACCCACACCATTTCCAGAACAGTGGAAGGAGCCAGACACAATGGGTGTGTGACTGGTTGGCCTCAGGTGGTAAAAGTGTCTACAGCATAAGAAGTTGCTGCAATGTTAGGTGGGGGCTGTGGCCACACATCTACTGTGTGTTTCTGAGATTGGTGACGCCCAAAGAATCTGAGGCTGTACGTTAGTTGTGTTAGTTATATCCAATACTGTCTGGTTGGTCCTTTTGGTGCATTAATTTCTTGTTTCATACATGCAGTGTTACTTGAATACTATGAATCAAGCTCTTTATTAAAATGTGTTAATCTTCTATTCCATTCCTTGAATGATTCTCTAAATGTTTCCTAGAGATTCAATTGTTCTGTTTATTATTTTAGTCCTTCTCGGATTGGATTTCCTCAGAAATGGTACTTGTTTATTTTAATAATTGTAGAATATTTACGATGACAACAACAAACACTTTAGGAATGCTTTCCACATATCAGAAACCGTTATAAGCAATTTTTAACATCAACTATTTTCATCAACCCAGGATCTTGGTCATACTTTTATTTTCATTTTACAGGGAAGGAAATGGAGGCCCAGAGGTTATCATAGAGTTGCTAAGTGTATAATCCAGGATTCACACCCCAGCCCTCTGACCCTAAAGCCTGAGCCCTTACCTACCACAAAACACATGGTGTTGTATCTCATTTGTGTTTAGGTTTTACTTTAATGAAGTGTTACAGTAGTAGTGCAAAAGTCAGTAGTGCTTGTGGGAATAAGTTTTAGCTGTCCCCCATATCCATTTTTCTATTCTCCCACAGTAAGATATCTTTTAGCTAGGCATACGGCTGTCCTAAATAAAGATTCTGCATCAAAGCTTCCCTTGCAAATAAATAGGGGCATGTGATAAGTCCTGGCCAATGGGATGTAAACTGTTGTATAGTTGCTTCAAGGGTCCTTCCCTAAGAGATAACTAAACTGCACCTGACGTGCCTCCTTTGTTCTCCCTTTCCTCTCTTGCTGAGAGGAGGGTGGCTTTGGACTGTGAAGATGGGGGCCCCTCCCTAAGGGTGGTGGAATGGGGAGCTGAGGGGAGTCTTATTCCCCTGGGCACTGCTGGAATGGATCTTCCCTCCCAGAACTGAACCACTCCTATGGACTTTTGCTTGAACAAGGAATAAACTTTCTCTTGTTCAAGCTCTTGTTATTTGTGTACACTTTGTTACTATTGTTGTTACTTGCAGCCTAATATAATGTCAACTAATGTGGTTTTAAAAGGCTTGTTAAAAAAAAAACAGCAGTTGTCAGGCCCATATCCTGCTCCTCAGCCATACACAACAGATTTTGCTGTTTCTTCCCACATTTGCATTCACATTTCTAAATGATATGCTTTTGCTGCTCTTTCTTAAGATTGGCAATATTATTGATTTTTTAATGGTTGATGAGGACTTTACGCTCTTAAATCTGTCCTTCCCCTTCACCCACCTAATTAGTATAGTTCCATCACAGTTAATTTAGTTAAGTTAATATTCTTTATTTACATTGATATGATTAAGTAAATATTATTCACTAATGAGACAAATAGTTAATTTTGCTTACATTTCTTCTTCTTTGTTATCATTTTTCTTTTCAGACGTGTGAATTTTCTAAGCAATTGTGACGTTTTCCTTTAATCCTCCTATTAGATGGGTATTTTTATTTCCATTTTATAGGTGAAGACTTTGAAGCTTTTTGTTGTTGTTGTTCCCACTCTAATGATAGTAGTGAACATATACTGGGTATGTGCATTCCACAACAAGTTTGATGTTTACTGAATGCTCAGTCGTGCTTACTACTGTCCCCACTTTACGGAGCAGGAAATTAAGGCAGTAGAGCTTACAAGACTTACCCAAGGCCACAGAGTCAGGATTCAGACTCAGGTCTCTCTGACTCTGGAGCTCACATGCATCTTAATCCTCTCACTTGGACATGGGGTGAAGGAGAAGAGAGGGACACAGTCACTATATTTAAAATTCGGAAGAGTGTGAGCATGAGCATACAGAATAGCTCAGCCTAGTCTGATCAGAAAGGCAGCTGTTATTAACTATTGCATACTAGATAAATATCAGCCCAGTCTCAACTAAGAACTCCTGACTTGGTCTGAGATGAAAACACAAGTTTTTGGTTTTTTGTTTGGTTTTGTTTTTTTGCTGCTGGACTGTAGATGAACCTGAACATTTTGCTTTGAAGTAAAAAAGCAAATAGAAGGTGCCTAAGGGCTTCCACTTTCCAGATAGAAAATTGAGCCTCCAGGGAATTGAGCAACTTGCCTCCATTCCCACAGCTAAAACTGCAGGAGGAGGATCTTTCCCAGGATCCTCAGTTTCCAGAATCCGGGTGTTTCTCCCTACACCAAGACATCTTTCATGGCTGTGCTCTCAAATTTATCACCTCTACTATCTATGGGACTTGGTGGGGATATTTTCCAAGAAAAAAATCCATGCATATATAATTAAAAAATAGAGATAATTTCATTTCCAGTCAATCTGGGAGATGACTTGGGCTTCTCATATTGACACTTCCTTAAAAGATATTTTGATACTTTGAGGGAGACAATAATAGGATCTTTAAAATTGGAGCTGTTCCACAAAATCTGGGGACCTGTCACCAAGATAGAGATATTGGATGTAACGAGATTAATAATGAGACAGTAATGAAGTAATGGCCTAACTCCTGCCTGTTGAGTCAGCGCCTGCCTGTGTGTAAATAAATAATGAATTACAGGAGTCACATTACCTGAGATTTACAGAACATCTCTCAGCTGTTTGAAAAAGCTGTCTCTCCCTGAGGATAAGTCAGAGGAAGGTTTTTTTAATTATCTTGAATTATTAAGATTACCTTTTAGTGGTGAATAATTGTTTCCTATTGGACTCTCAAAAGTGCTTAATTATACTTAGAGAATAATTTGCTTGAGCTTTATAAATAAACCTGAATATTGCTGTAGTCTCTTTTTTAAAACCCCTATGGGAATATGTTACTAATATAAATGAAATCAATGTCTTCACAATTCCCAGAGTAGCAGTGTATCCTTATCCCAGTCTATAAAATTAGTTTTATAATGCTTACCTCTTGGGGTTGGTGAAGGCTGAGTCACGACAAGCAGCCACTGGCTACAAACCAGCCTGTTCCAAGTGCTTTACATATATTAACTCATTATCCTTGTAACAACCGTATGAGGTGATAACTATGATCATCCATGGGGAGATTGAAGCACAGAAGAGTTAAGTAACTTGCCTTAGTCACACAGCCACTGCAGGACAGACTTGGAATTTTAACCCAGACTGTCTGAGAGTTTCTGCAGAGCTCATACTCTAGGAAACAAGAAGGCGGTCAGATTGGCACAGGTAATGTGTAATAAAATCCCGTGGGAGGCAAAAGCAGCTAGCTAGAGCAGGAGAGAATGGTTAGGTTATGGCTAATTGATTATGCTAGGTGCTAAAAGTTGCCAGAAAGTGGACAGAGAAAAAGAACTGTGTCTTCAAAATTAGGAAAGGACTAGAGGTCCTGAAGTGGAGGTGAGACTTGACTCAGGAGGCAGGGCTTGGATACTGGACCAAATTGAGGACTAGCTAAAACAGGGAAGGGGCTGAAGCAGTCTTCTATAAGACACACCCACTAGGGTGCCGTGTCAGTTTATCATTGCCATGGCAACACCCGGGAGTTCCCACCCCTTTCCATGGCGATAATCCAACAACCCAGAAGTTACTATGTTTTCCCTAGAAATTTCTGCATAAACTGCTCCTTAATCTGCAAGCAATTAAGAGTAAGTATAAGTATGACTGCAGAACTACCCTGAGCCGCTACTCTCTGCCTATGGGGTAGCCCTGCTCTGCAGGAGCAGTCATGGAGCTGTCCCACTGTAGAGACCACACGGACCTCTAGTCCTTTCCTAATTTTAAATATGTATAAATACACTGAAGCTAAACATTTCTGTGCAAAGTGAAGATGCCCTCCTTTACTTGCCTTCAATAGCTAACATTGGCACTAGCCCACTTATGGCTCTAAAATACATCATCCTAGTTGATTTTTACAACACCTGTGACATGGGAAAAACATGTTATTTTCCCTATTTTTCAAGATTAAAAATCAAGCAGAGAAATTATGATTTTTCCAAACCCCCATGGAAAGCAAAAAGGAGCTTTCAAAGAAGGAATCAAGTCTCTAAAAGTTAAGCACAGTGTTGCTTTGATTAGCCTCTCCCAGAGGGCTTTGCTTAATACTGGGGCTATAACAGGCCCTTGAGTCTTTATTGATTAGCTGATCCCATTTGCCATAAGTAGCTTATTTAGAAACAGTTTTGGTCTTGAACACCGGCCTCAAGCAACCCTACTGCATCAGCCTCCCAAAGTGCTGGGACTACAGGTATGAGCTACCGTGCCCGGTGATAGGTACTGTTTTTATCCCCATTTTATAGCTAAAGGGACAGAGGCTTAGAGAAATCATGAAATTCGCCTTTGTCATACATCTTGTACATTGCAGACCTGGGAATCTGACCCTGAGGACAGAGCCAGTGTTTTGTAAATTTATGCTGTTATGCCTCCCAGCAAGACAAAAAAGGAAAAACCCAAGATTTAGAGAATTGAGTTCTCAGTTCTGGGACTTCCTCTGCCAGTCTTCATTGTGCACGTGTGGGCAAGTCACTTCCAGCCTTAGAGCTACCCCTGTCATATGGGGGCGTCAACAAGGCTCACAGCTTAGGACTGGGCAATGGGTTAAAGGAGATCTTTTCTAAATTGTAGCACTATAAAAATGTTAATGAAACAGAGTTTATGGCTTCTTTATGTTTGGATCTTTGGTGTCTACTGGGTACTCAATGATGGATGTTAAATAAATGAATGAAATGAGAATTCCTATCGGTTCAAGACCTAGAATTTTGGCATGATTTGGAAAACAAAAGGCAAATGAAAACAGCTAAAGTAAACTCGGTAATATCCTATTTTAGTTCAAACATCTTTAATTATGAGCCATCAAAGGGAACACACAGACACACGCATGCACACACACACAGACATCACACTGCATATACCATATACTGCAAATGATTCTCAAGTCTAAGTGTGACTAGATTAGGCAAAGTTTTCAATGAGACCCAAAAGATTCCTTTTAAATTGTCACTGACATCACACTACCAGATTAATTTTTAAAAATTGATCTGTCTTGGGTGTATCTTGGAGATAAAAATGAAGAACTATATTTCTCCCTTTCTCACCTTTCTAGTGTAATTTTCAGGTACAAATATAGAATGAAGTGTTGCTGTTGTTAAAATGACACACTTTTTCACATAGGCTAAGATTAGAGAGTTTCAGGAGAGAAATTCTCACAAGCCTGTGGTTCAGCCTGGGAGCCACTCATTACCTATTTTCCAGAGGAAAAAAAATCAGCTCACTCGAGTTTACTGAGCATCTTCTATGAGCTAAGGGTAAGTCCAAGGGACATCATGGAAAATATTCTTGCTTAATATATTTGCAATGTTGTCAAAGAGGTAAGGCATAAATATAGGTAATCATACTGACACTATACTCTTCTGGACTGAAAGTATTGGAGCACCACTTGAACTATAATAAAGGGATTTATTATAATAATTATAAATTAAATATAAAATATTATATAAGAGTATGTAATAAAATATAATATTAAATTTAATAAATCTTTTTATAGAGGTAGATCCCAAAACCCCAAAAATGCGATGGTGCAAGGCCTTATCTAGAACCAAGAGTTCATCTCCATCTGAACTCACTTTTCTTCTTCATTCTTATTTCCTCATATTCCAGTTTTCTCTGCTTTCCAGTCCACATGGCCTAACAAGACCATCCACAGCTCCAAAGTTTGTATTTCCCCAGTTCAGAAAAAAAGACAAATAAGTGCTGGGATTTCTGAGTCTCAATTCCAAATCTTAGGGCTCATTAGTCTAGCTTGAGTCAGATGCCCAGTCCTGATCTAACCAACTGTGTGGCCAGGAGGCCAAGGTGAAATTATAAAATCATCATTAAAGAAACCCTGTCCCTGTAACCACAAAGGTCAGGGAAATGGGACTGTACTCAGAAAGGGGCTATGCAGTGAGTCCAATACCTGGTCCCTGTGTTAACAATGTGATTTCATTAGCAGGAATGTTCAAGGGTTGCAAATAGCAAAAAGCTAACTAACAGACGATTAAATAATAAAATAATATAATTAACCACATACTAAGATGTTTAGAAGTAGGCAATCCTAGGGTTGATTTCAGGGCTCTGAGTAGGTCTCTGAGAAGGTCTTGGCATTTCCCTCATGGCCACAATACAGTTGCGTAGATTTAGACAAGACTTCCTCACATTAGATTAGGGACTATCTGGTGAGAGAGCTCTCCTTGCACACACACTTCTCTCGTTTATCATATACAAGAGGTTTTGTCCAGAAACCCTCCCCAAAAGCATACCTTTAGGTTGCATTGGTCAGTGCTGAGTCACAAGAACAGGACTAGCTTCAAAGAAGTCTAGAAAAAGAAGTCTGGGTTTTTCAGGCTCTATCATAGGAGGCAACTAAGAAATAAGGGAATTGAGAATTGGTTGTTGAAAAGCCAGTCCAAAGTCAGAAACAATGATGAACTGCCATGGCATAGATCTAGATGTTCAGCAGAATTTTCTGAGATGAGGAGAATGCTCCATCTCTTTGCTATCCAGTATGGCAGCTGCTAGCTACTTGTGGCTACTGGGAACTAGAAATGTGGCTAGTGTGGTTGAGAAACTAAATTTTATTTAATTAATGATCTAAATTTAAATAAGCATATGAGGCTAGTGACTACCATATTGGTCAGTGTGAAACTATAGATAATGTCTTCTTGGGAATACCTTCTTGGAGGTCAGAGGAAAATCAGAGGCATCACCCTGGGTCAGAATAATTTGGTAGCCTTCACAGGGGATGGATTTGAATGATGGTTGGGGTTTGAAAGTTTTCCAATACAGTAAGCTTGCTCTAAGGCAGAGAGGCAGAATATAGTATGGCATTCTTAGGAGGTGTTAATTAGATTAGTTTGGTAGAGGTAGGTTTTTTGTGGAGGTGTGGGCAAAAAGCTGAAAAGTAACTTCAATTCAAATGGAAGAAATACTTAAATGTCAGCTTGGACTATGTACAATAGGCAACTGATGCTATTGAAAGAAGGGTAAGATATGAAGTGATACTTAGGGAAGATTAACCTGGTGATTGTAAAAGAGATGAATAGAAGGCAAGAAATTTAGTTATGATAGCATTTTCCAAATTTTTCATGTTATGGCACATACAAAAATCGATATATTTTTGCTCACTAGGGCAAACGGACAAGACAGCTCCTGGCCAAAGGTGACCATCCCAGAGACTCCAGCTGCTGTAAGCTTTCACCCCAAAATCCTGAAATGAGGATTATTATCTTCTCACACCTATAACCCTTTTATAGCACAGTAGTGAACACCAGCACATAGTTGGGATGCTCTAACTTAGCAGACTGTCTGGAACAAAATAGGTTGTGGTATATATGAAAAAGGAAGGAAAAAGAGTGAAATATTTTATTGAGGGAATTGAAAGAAATCAGGAACTAATTAGAGGTAGTTACGGTAGATGTCAGAGATGACAGTAACTCCTAAGTTTCAAGAATGGTGATACCAGAAATAAAAATAGTATTAAGAAATTGTTTTGACAGGACATGGTGATTTCAATCTAAAATATGGAGGTGATAAAAGGACCTCCTATGGAGGACTATTACATTAGTGTCACCCAGTGATCCATGGCTCTGGTAGTCATGCTGTGGGATATTCCCCTCCCATATTGACTCTGGGCTTGGACATGTAAGTTATTTGGCCAATGAGACATCAACATGGTGCAAGCAGAGGCTTGATGAGCATTTGCACATTGAGGCTTTTCCCCTTGGAACCAGCCAACATGCTGTAAGGAAGCTCAGGATAGATCACTGACTGATGAGAGGTCACAGGCAGAGAGAGCAGGTCTGTGAGAGTCCATGTTTTTTGTCTTTTTTTGTAGAGACAGGGTCTTACTATGTTGCCCAGGCTAGTTTCAAACTCCTGGCCTCAAGCAATCCTTCCATCTCAGTTTTTCAAAGCACTGGGATTACAGATGTGAGCCACCACACCTGGCCTCTAAGAGTCCATCTTGCATGTTCCAGCCACAGCCAAACACCTATCTGAAGATAGACACAGGAGTGACCTCAGCAGAAGAACCACTCAGCTGAGCCCAGTCAATCCTCAAATTGATGAAAAATAACAAATCATTGTTGTTTTAAGCCACTAAGCTTCGGGTGTTACACTAGTCAGTAATAGGTAATAGAAACAATATCCAAATAAAAATGTTCAATAGGACCTTGATGACATGGATCTGGATGCCAGGCAAGAGATCTGGGCCTTAGATGTAATTCCATAAGATATGTGTGCTTCTGTCATAGCAATGACATTGTAATGAAATTGGATGATGTATCCTTCACTAGACTGTGAGCTCTTTAATGACAGGGACTGGGTTTTTGGTGATTTCTTATACACTATTCTTGGTTCAAAGCAGATTCTCAAGAGATCCATGCTGAGTAATAGAACAAGTGAATGAATAAAGATAGTGAAGTATAATGGAAAAGGAATAGACTTTGAAATCAGACAGGCTAGGCTTGAACTTCAACTCTCTTAATCACTAAATGTATGATCATCAGTAAATCACCAATCCTCCTTGTAAACTTTAAGTAATGTGAGCAGCCTCTCAAGAGCCACTGAGAGGAGCCAATAAACAGAAAACACTCAATAAATTAAAGCTTTTCATAATTGGGGATGAATCAAGTGATCATTGAAATGTGGGAATGAATGAAATCAATAAAAAGGTAAGTATAGTAAGAGAAGAGTGATGAGTCTGGGGAGGATGAGTAGGGAATACAAGAAAGAAAATGATTCCAAGAGAGATAAAAAGGAAGAGAGAAAGCATGAGAGAGGAAGACCCAGACCAATCGGAATGACGGGAAAAGAACCAAGATAGGGTACATTTTACTAGACCAAAAAGGGCAGCAATTTTAAAGAAAGACCCAAGTCAACATTGCTATGCTTAGTGATTATAGTTTTTGGGTCATTGTTTTGTGTGTTTATGGCATCTCAGCCATTGGTCCAGGACTGTCAGCAGGAAAATTTTTGAAGAAAAAGATTAGGCCATCATGGATGATGGAATATATCCTAATTAAGGACAGTGGATAAGGCAGCATTTGAGGTCGTTATAAAATGTCAGCTCGGTGCCTGATAGTTGATAAGAAAGAGCAAATTTAAACTTTCTGTGGTTGGACCTACAGCTTCTAGTAGAATCATTGAAAGGAAGGAATTTATGTAAAATAAAGAAGTGGTATGAGAAAGGAGAGCACTATCTGCCTTAGGTCTCCTGGGAGAAATCAAACCCTAGGGATCTAATTATCTGAAATCATTTCTCTCTGGACAGATAAACATAAACAACTGAAAAGACAGTTCTTTGAAACATTGCAAAAACATCCAATAAAACCATCAGCTCTAAAAACAGAATCATCAGTTATACAAATATCTCTCATGCCATTGTCCTGGTGTTGGAAAGAAATTAGGCCAGACTCTTAATGATATCAGATTTTGTGGGTGAGAACTTTGAAGTTTACATTTGTAAGTTTTGCTGTTCACTTTCCTTTCTTTATCAGTTAACAGCATCCTGATTTTGCTTTGGGAAACCATTTTTTCCCCCGACTTTTTCAATTTATATGTTTGAGTGGAGTTGATTTCACCTTCCCTCCACCCTCTGCTCCAGGAGTAAATGTGTGCCTAAGGCCTAGTCAACAGAGTATCACATCCATGTGACAATGATGATTGGTTCAGAGATACATACGTACCCTGAATGAAGCCAATCAGGTTCGATGAAAGATAATTCTGAGACTTAGCTTGGGCATCTGGCAGATATATGCTTCCTTTCTTCTTCAACTTGTATTAAACATAATGTAATCTTGAAGCTGCCAGATGCCATCGCTAAAGAGAACTTGTCTAAGGATATAATCAATAGGCCCAGTGTGGTGGTTCATGCCTGTAATCCCAGCACTTTGGGAGGCTGAAGTGGGTGGATCACTTGAGGAGAGGAATTCAAGACCAGCATGGGTAACTTGGCGAAACCCTGCCTCTACAAAAAATACAAAAATTAGCCAGATGCAGCAGTGCATGACTGTGGTCCCAGCTACTCGGGAGGCTGAGGTGGGAAGATCACTTGAGTCCAGAAGGTGGACGTTGCAGTGAGCCATGATTGCACCACTGCACTCCAGCCTGGGAGCCTGGGTGACACAGTGAGACCATGTCTTTAAAAAAAAAAAAGAATAAAAAAGTAGCTTGCCATGGTGGTGTGCACCTGTGGTCCCAGCCATTTTGGAAGCTGAGACAGGAGGATCACTTGAGCTCAGGAAGTTGAGGCTGCAGTGAGCTGCATTTGGCCCATTGCACTCCAACCTGGTGTGATAGAATGAGACTCTGTTAAAAAAAAGAAGAAGAAGATAGGCTATACAATGGCATTCCCTAAGCCTCTGGATGCAGTTATATCTGAGCTTTTCAGCTGCATAAACCAACAAATATATTTTATTGTTGAAGCCAGTTTGAATTTTTTTCTATTACTTGCAATTAGGATCCAGACTAATAATGACAGCAGAATATAAATATATTAGTATATGAAGAGGGAGAGTATCAGACATATATCATTCAATGTAATTATTTCTGTTATAATGGGCCCAATAACAACTTCATTTTAAAGATGAGAACTCTGTAGCTAAGAGAGAGGAATAACTTTGTAGAATGTCAAAGAAGTGGGAAATATGTTATTTAAACTACATGGTAGAGCAGCAATCAAGAAATTATTGCAAGGCGGCCAATTCTAGTCCATCACTTGTTTTTATATGCCCAAGTTAAGAATGGTAGAAAGGAAATGGAAGGCCAGGCACGGTGGCTCACACCTGTAATCCCAGCACTTTGGGGGGCCAAGGCAGGTGGATCACGAGGTCAGGAGTTGGAGACCACCTGACCAACATGGTGAAACCCCGTCTCTACTAAAAATACAAAAATTAGTCGGGCATGGTGGTGCCCGCCTGTAATCTCAGCTACTCAGGAGGCTGAGGCAGGATAATCGCTTGAATCTGGGAGGTGGAGGTTGCAGTGAGCAGAGACTGCACTATTGCACTCTAGCCTGGGCAATAGAGTGAGATTCTGTCCCAAAACAAACAAACAAACAAACAAAAAAGAAAGAAAGAAATGGAAAAGATAGTTTTTCATGACACATACAAATATGAAATTCACATTTTGGTACCCATAAATAAAGTTCTATTGGAATACAGCTATGTCCGTTCACTTATATATGGTCTATGACTGCTTTTATGCTATAAGGTCAGAGTTGGGAAGGTGAGACAGACTGTACAGTCTACAAAGCTTCAAAATCCTCTCTAGGACATGTGTAGTGGCTCATGCTTGTAATCCCAGCACTTCCAGAAGCAGAAGCAGGAGGATCGTTTGAGGCCAGGAGTTAGAGGCCAGGCTGGGCAACATAGGGAGATCTCATCTGTATTTAAAAATAAAAAACAAAATAACTAAAACACTCTCTTGCTTTTTATGGAAAAAGTTTGCTGTCCTTTGTGGTGGAGGATATATACATGAAGAAATCTGTCTTCCTATAGCAGGATGTCTGTGTATATGTATCATGTGGCCTTATATATACATATTTTTATACACACATATATTTAGGAAGATAAAGGTGGAAAGAAAAATTTGTTTTTTGTCCACTGGGTTTGGACCATCACTTGCAAGAGATGTCATAGAAGTATTTTCCTTCAAATGGAGCAATAATTTGAAAATCTTTTCAGCAGCAGAATCCCTTTATGAAAAGAAATTTCTAGGAGTCTCCCATAATGTATAATATTTGAAAACAGGCCTTTCATGTGTGTATCTCTAGCCATGCCTACTAACTGAAACTTCATTTCCCCCAGCCGCTTCTGCCCCTACCGATTCCAACCATGTGCTCCAGGCACTGGTGTGACATCTTAAGATATTTTAAGGATTTAGAAAAATTTGGTAAGCACTGAGATTTTGGCTCTAAACCAGTGGTTTCCAAACCTGTTTGCACATCAGACAGCAAGGATATTACTTTTAAATGTGAATTCCTTATTTGCCCGCCTTCTGACACACAACCAAATTCTATTTTGGGAGCTCTGGGCTAGGACTCTCAAAACTGTACCTTTAACAAGCTCTCCAGGTGATTCTGATAAGTAGCTATGATTAAAGTTACTGCTAGAGGTAATCTTAAATTTCTTCCCAACTCCGAAATTCCACAACTCTAGGATCTTTAGCACTTCCAGAAGAGCTTCCTGAAGAAAGATGTAGATATTCTACCAATCATCTCAGCACTCTTTCTTTCTTTTATTCTCTTTTAAACAAAATATGCATGCATCCATAAAAATAAAAACTCAAACTCTACAAAAGGAAGTTTCCCTCTAACCCCCAAATTATCCATTGCTCCCTGAGAAGCATTCAGAGTTTCCAGTTTGTAGTTTATTCTTCCAGAGATAGTGTGCATACAAGTATTTGTGTCTCTTTTCTTTTTTATACTAAAGCCAGGAAAACATATGCACTTGCTGCTTTTCACTTAATACTGTTTTTGATATCATATCATATAATATCTGAATAAAGAGAATTATCTATTTTTTATTGTCTGAACAGTATTATTCCTGCATAGTATTATTTCTATTGAAGCACGGTTAGGTTATTAATCCAGAGTGTGATATGTACGTGTGTGTGTGTCCCATATACTCCTGGACCTGCTTATTCACATATGCAAATGCATCTGAGCAATACGTTTCAGAGAGCTTTAGTTTAATGTCTTATGGTAGTGGTAGGAACATGAAGTAAGCACCTTTTTCATTTTGTTTGTCTTCAAATGTACTTGTTTGGCTTTGTAGTGGCAACAAAGCATAGGAAAAGAAGTGCCTGAAAATTGTATTTTTCATAAATCTATCTAAGAAGAGTCTTCCTTTTTTCATTTGTGGAAAAAAATTACTGACTACCTATTATGGTTGGTCATCATGCATATGGTTTTGTCTAACACACCTTATCTAAGTCTCTGTGAAGTAATTGATCATTTCTTTGTTTTACAAATGAAGAAATGGAGTCTCTGAGTAGTGACATAAGCCACTCACATTCCCATGTATGATAAGTAGCAGGATTGATTTGAAACTTTGTCTTTCATTTTAAAAACCCAAGTTCATTTCACAAGACATGGTATTGAGCCTTAAAAACAAATCTACTGAGATGTTATCTATGTAATTTCAGGTTTAGGTTCTAGAAACCCTCCAGTGAGTAGTAAAGATAATATTACACTAAGTTCTTTTCTTACCAACACACCATTGAAGTTGAAGGAGAAAGGACACAATCTCCATCCTTTCAAGAGATGGAAGATTTATTATGTAAGAGGGCTAAGAACAGAAACAATAGAAAATAGTCATCCTAACTGAATCCAATATCTGCTTATTATCCAGGTCTTTCTAAATTTCTCTCCTTGACAGTGCCAATTAGCTACATCTCATGAAGAGATTTGTAATCTGACAAGGCTGAAACCCTGGTAATTAGGAAGCATCTCATTATCACTCATCTTTTGAACAGTGCAGAGTGGCAGGCAATTGTCAACTTCAAATTGGTCAAGCTTTAAATTGGCCAAGGGTTCCTGAAGCCTCTCCTTCCTGTCAGGAGGAGAAGAGAACAAAGCTGCAGAATTGGAGGGCCCTCTCTTGAATTCACTGAAACAGGGAACTCAGGCCAAATAAGGGTGCCATCTTACCAGCTGGAGCTAAAAGCCTACACTTCCAAGGCTTATTTAAAATTTTTATTTTATTTATTTTTGTCGGAGAACTTTGACAAAGAAGACTTTTGAGGTTTTTAAATTGATAGTCTCCATATAACAGCCTGAACTTCCCAGTTTATATCACTTGTGTCCCATCTTAATACATAAATTATTCAACAAGTTATAAGAGTGAAACATAAAAGGCATCCACACTTTTAGTTAATAATGGTAGTTAATATTTACTGGACATTTATTTTTTCAGTAGGCAAAAAATGTATGAAGTTTTTTTACATGAATTTCCTTACATAATTTTAGCAACAACTCTCTGAGGTGTGTTCTTTTAACTATTCGCATTTTATGGATGAGAAGGCTGAAACACCAAAAAATTAAGTAGCTATTCAAGGATACTGTTAGGAAGAGACAGGGCTGGGATTTGAACCCATTACTGACTGACTTCAGAGTCACTGACTATAAACATTAAGCTTTAGTACCCAGGAAAACAAATCTGGTAATTACTATTCTCCCAAACGGCGCAATTTTCTGTTTGAAGGAGATTGATAAATACTTAATGTTACTTTGGGGCTACGTATCTCTTAGTTTGGGGAAAAAAGTTGGTTATACAAATGTGATAGAAAACCCTTTTCTAGAGGAACTGTGATTTGAAGAGTTGAATTGCTCTGCGGGAGAACATAGACTATTTCACTCAGTGACAGCCTTCATCTCTGAAGGTTGATTCCTATGATGTCTATGTGTTATTGCTTAGTTTTGGAGGTGTGTGTGGTGTGTGTGTTGTGTATGAGTGTGTGTTGTTATTATTTAAACCATTACATGCTGAAGAAAGAGAACCAAGTATATAAAATGGCAGGAGGGATGGGGAGTCCTAATTGTCAAAATGAACCAGAAGAGGAATCTCTTGAGTTGTTTGCACTTTCCCTTGTGAAACTGTTAATGTCTGACAGTGGTTCTATGGAAGAATTCGGGAAATCAACCTTGAGAAATGCATGGCCCGATTGAAGCCCTTAGAGCTACGGAGAGAATGGAAATTCCTACCACCAATCGACCTTGAAAGAGGCCCGTCCTAGATTAAAAATAAGGACTTCATTGGAAAGCCTAAGACTTTAGTAGTAAAAGGAGATCTTTTCTTCTGTTTGTTTCTTACAGACACAGGCAAAAGAGATGTACCCAAAGGCTCCCAAATGAGAATATGTGAGCAATTCCATGAAATATGAGCCAAAGTGAGGCTTAGTTAAACACCCAACAGATGCCTGTTGAAATGAATTGAACCTATGAACTCTGAGAGAAGCCAAATTTAACATATCATGTTAAATTTCTCTGTGTGGGAATTCATTTTCACTATCCAAGCCTTTGATAAGGTCTTGCTAAACATTACAGCCTGATCTCTGCTTTTATTTTGTGTTTTGAGTAGGTTCTCTCTGATTATACTTGGAATGAAGGGATTCAAAAAGGAACAGCAGAAGACTAAGTAAAGACAGCCTGTAACTAATGATTCCTGGCTCAAAATGCCAGATAGGCCACATGTGTTTATATATTCTTCCTCCCAAAATCCCGCAAAATGACAACAAACAATAAGTAAGTTATTAATCCTCATAGTAGATGTAGTTGGTACCGCAATAATATATCTATCTTGGGACTCACAATGTCATTGGATGACCACAACAAGCACATCGGAAAATAAAGTTGAAGAAACATCTCAAGATGTAAATCAAAGTGATCAAGAGATGGCCAATAGAAGAAGAAAGATTAGAA
Organism: Pan troglodytes; assembly: GCF_028858775.2. Classification (NCBI taxonomy): domain Eukaryota; kingdom Metazoa; phylum Chordata; class Mammalia; order Primates; family Hominidae; genus Pan; species Pan troglodytes. The sequence continues at coordinate 73,696,387 of NC_086015.1, forward strand.
GATCAATCCTGGAAGAACAAAATATGACTCATAGAAAGAAAGAAGAAAGGAGATTATTAAAGAATAAACACACACAAAAAAACAAAATTGAAAGACATAACTGTTCAGATTGAAAGAGTACAGAAAGAGCTCAGCACATTGATTAAAACAAGACCCATAATAGAGGGGATACTCTTGTATGCCATCCAGATTTCCCTACAAGACTAAGGATTCCCTCATATCAGGGGCATATTGGTAGCTGATGCTTCTCAAATGATTTTCTCTTGGGCAATTGCCCTTGACCTAAAGGCGCTACCTTGCCCACGGACATGCTGTTTTGGGGGATAGACTGAATCCATGACTGGTCAAAAGGGGAAGACAATATAAAGGCCCAGCCCACCTGCCTAAGGTGTGACAATTCCAAAGTGTTGCTCCAGTTCAGAACTCACCATGGCATTGGCTGAAGTCTTTGTTGCAATTGCATTGCAGTTTAACTTCTTCTCCTTCTGCCCAATCCTGTTTTCTTTATCCCTTAACAAATGTTGCTCTCAAGAGCAGTCCCTCATAAACTTCCTGCACAACAGTCTCTGTCTCTGTACCCAAACTAAGAACATATCAAGGCATATTGTGGTGAAGTTTCAGCATTTAAGAAATTAAAAAGAAGATCCAAAAGGCTACCAGAGAGGAAAAACAACAGATCAACTGCAAAGGAGCTGGAAACAGAATGATATTTCAGCAACACTGGAATCTAGAAAAGTGCCTTTTTTAAATAATGGGAGGAAAATACTTTTATCTTAGGTTAATATTTAATCCTAGGTTATAGATTTCATTCTAGAAGTACATAACAGTCTAAATAAGTGGAAGGATGGCATAAAGACATACTCAGGCTGGGCGCAGTGGCTCATGCCTATAATCCCAGCACTCTGGGAGGCCGAGATGCATGGATCACTTGAGGTCAGGAGTTGGAGACCAGCCTGGCTAACATAGTGAAATCCTATCTCTACTAAAAATACAAAAATTATCCAGGAGTGGTGGCTGGCCCCTGTAATCCCAGCTACTTGGGAGGCTGAGGCAGGAGAATCACTTGAACCCAGGAGGCAGAGGTTGCAGTGAGCCGAAATCATACCACTGCACTCCAGCCTGAGCAACAGAGCGAGAGTCTGTTTCAAAAAAAAGAAAAGAAAAGAAAAGAAAAAAGACATATTCATATAGGCAAGTACTCAGTAAATCTTTATCTTTCTCAAGCTACTGGAGTAAAGTGATACAAGGAAGAATAACAGCAAATTGAGTATAAGAAAAGTACCAAAATGAAAGGGTAAACCAAGAAAGAGGGAGACATGAGATGTAGGAAAATAGATGTTTTCCTGAAGATTGGCAAAGAGACAACCCCGGGAATGCAGCCATACAGCAAACTAAGAGAAAGATCAGCCCAGATAGGATCAGGAGGACAGAGGGCTCCAGCAAGGAGGGCTCTAGGAACCAGGAAAAATAATAATAATAGTAAATAATAATAAATAACTAATTATAATAACTATTAACTCCTGCAGAAGTTTGTACACAAAAGGAGGCAGAATTCTAGTGAGCTGAGTAATATTTGCATAATCATTCACTAACGTAATTGTTGACTACTGATTTAGTAAAACAAATGGCTACGCTGGCATGTTAAGAAAAAGGAAATGGTGGAACATGGTGGTGAGCTAGATCTTTACATAGTGTGTAGTGAAGTCTGGGATACCTTCTTAAATCAATGAACCAGGAAATGACAGTGTATGCATAATTTTAGAAACATGAAAGTCAATATTAGGAGAAGTAACTAGGAGAGTTAAGGGGGCTTGCTTCTGGGGAGCAGAAGTGAAAAAACATTCAAGAAATGACTCATTCATCATAAACCATCAAGTACTAACTTGAGTATGTTAGACATTTAAAGTCATGTGTATGCATTTTAAAAATAACATTTTTAAAGCTTATTTAATTTTTAAAAAAAGTTAGAAGTGGTAGGAAATGGCCTGCTATGTAGTGGTAGTGGTGAGTGGGGATTGATAAGACTCAGAGCTGGATGAGTGATGAAGACGGTATGCATCAACCACACAGATTCCTGGAACATGCAAGCATTCCCTGGGGACTGCTAAAGAAACTTGGACAAAGGAATCCTGGTAAAGGACTCAAACCATCATGGTATGCCACTTTCACACTTAGGTTCTGCTGACAGGTTTGAACCATAATGTCAGCTGCCTGCCATCTGTTCTACCATAACCCCTTGTACCCATGGCAGATATTGCTAACTCAGCATGGCTCTGTTTCACACACAGATATGATCAATTAACAAATGTCCATCATAGGCAGAGAAAAGAGACATGTTACCACGTTTGCCAAAATGCTTGTGGCCTCGGAATCCTTCTCAACACAAGGCTCTAAGAGCCATACCATTGGGACAGTGGGACAACTCTGGAGGGCTCCTTATAGGATTAGCATCCCTATATACAATTTGCTATCCCTAGTATGAAAGCCCACCTTCCTTATGTTAGTTTGGGTCCTTTGAGAAACAAGGACTGGATGCAAAGACAGGATTAAATGTGTGTACGTCGATTAGGGGAAATGTCTATGAGAGAAAATGGAGAGGTTGGGAAAACCATCAGACCTCATTGCAAATCTGCCCCTAATTCCCCTAATGAAGAAGAAAGGGAAGTTCTAAGTGCAGCTCTCAGGAATGTTTAGCAAGTCCATCAGGGAGTCCTGAAGACAATGCCACCCATTAGAGGAGTCCTGTGCCCCCCGGGAATGGGCCTGCCTCAGTATTCCATGTTCAATCACTGGTGATGAGAAACATGGCCTTGGCCCAAAAACAGTGATGTGCTTCACAGCATAGAAGCTAGGAGTCTTAGTCAATTATAATTCCTGCAGTTGGAGGTCTGTGGCTCACATTCTCTTGGCTGCTGAATCCCACCTTGGGAAATCAAGAGAGTTGAGAAGGCTTCAGACAGGCCAATGGAGCCAGGTACCTGAAATTGAGGTAGGGGGTGGGACTTGACTCCAGAGGCAGGGCTTGGACACTGGACCAAGCTGAGGACTAGCTAAAACATGGATGGGGTGAAAGCAGCTTTTCATAAGACACACCCATCACTGTGCCATGTCAATTTACCATTGTCATGGCAACACCCAGAAGTTGGTGCCCCTTTCCATGGCAATGGCCTGATGACCTGGAAGTTACCACCCTATTTCTAGAAAATTCTGTATAATCCATATCTTAATTTGCATATAATTAAAAGTGGATGTAAATATGACTGAAGAACTGCATCTAAGCTGCTACTGTGGGCACGCTGCCTATGGGCTAGCCCTGCTCTGCAAGAAACAGTACTTCTGCTGCTGCTGTGCCCTGCTGCTTCAATAAACGTTGCTGTCTGACACCACCCGGCTTGCACCTGAATTCTTTCCTGGGCAAAGCCAAGAACCCTCCCAGGCTAAGTCCCAATTTTGGGGCTCACTTGCCCTGCATCAAAATCAAAGGTGTGACCATAGAGTCACAAGGAAAGATTGAGACATTGGAGAGTGGGCCAGGGCCAGACCTTAGGCAGTAGCAGACAGACTGGCATTGTCAGTCATCTGCCTCCCTACAGATTTATCATGGCGAATGGCCAGACCTAGATAGAAAGAGTAAGATAGGAACTTTATTTGCCTGAATTTGGGCAATGAGATAAAGGGAAGGAATTGGAATCAAGAGCTAGGAAGACCCTTAGGAGTCCTCCTATGTGTTTGTCAAGGACTCCGAGGTGCTGATCCAACATATTTTTGTTCTCTTTAATGGCTCAGCCAAAGCTGTTTTAATCAGTAATTACATTAGAAGCTACAATTAGTTACTGCACTAACAACAAAAGCCATTCATAGGTACCGACTAAGTATTTATTCTTAGACCGTGAGTATTAAAAACAGAGTTCTTGACCTCTGGGTGCTCACGGTGAAATTGTAGCTTTAGCAGATTCAACAGCGTATGATGCAAACACACACACACACACACACACACACACACACACGCACACCCAAGAAATGAGCAATCCCTTTCACTTCAAAGAGAGACATTTGTAGGAAACGGCCAATAGAAGTCAGTTACTTTATCTGGTATTCCTGAAACAGAGATTTTCTTCCAATGCTAGATAAAATATTTTTAGGCTCTGGTTCCTATTTTCCCCAGCTTCATTACATAAAGAACTGCCTATTTTGAACTCATTCCTGATATCATCTCTACAGGGCCCCACAGGCCTAATCACTTATATTAATGAAAAGCATTATTTGTGCCCATCGGGGCAAACATTGCTCATTTAGATACATCTTTGTCGTTGATTCCCATTGAAGCTAGTGCCATTGATGCAATTGTCAAAACATGAATGATTGTAAACAGTAAACTTGGTTTGAGGTACTTATAATATTCTTAAGATTCTCTGTCCTCTAACTCTATATGTGGTGAGTTGTGTCTTTCTCTGCTTCCAAATCTGAGTAAAAAATAGCACGAGGATGATTCCAAGTTTGGTTTATGTACACTAATTAAGCTTCAACACCCTGAAGTATGAATTTGTTACCCATTGAACAGATAAAGAAGCTGTGTTAGATAAGTCATTTGAGGTCGCATCGTGAGTCACGAGGCCATATCAGAACATGAATACTTGGCTTAATCTGTGCTTTTGTGTCAGATCATATGTTTCAACTAGTTCAACATCACATTGCCAGCAGAGGTCTTCAGCAAGTACATTCTAGTGATCAATCAGAGTACTTGGCAGAAGAGTCATCTTTGTCATAGAATTTCCAAAGCAAAGTCCAAACGACTCTGCCATTGGTTATTAAATGACACCACATGCTTTTTCCAAACTTACCTTTTGAATGCAAGCGAAATAAAGAAAGGACTTAAGAAATCTTTCAGTGCTCACTTTGGCAGAACACATACTAAAACTGGACCATGAAGCACTCTATATTTTTAAAAATTAAAATTAAAAAGAAGAAAACAAAAATGACACAAAATGGGAATCCTTTAGTTCTTTCTTTCACCTGGGTAATCATATTCAAATAGTTAATCTATCACTTTATTCATTTGTAGAGAAGAATTCTCTTTCAAAAGGTGGCGTCAAGACCAGCTAAACATGGTGGGAAGACACTGAAAAATAAGAGCTCCCCAAATGACAAATGCTAAAGACGTTGATCACCGAGATGCTAACTGGCTTCCCCAAATAACCTAACACTTCAAGGACTGCACATTTATTATGTGCCTTGGCCGCATGCCTTCCATCATCACTAATGAACCTCTCAGGGACCTCTTGACCACATTCCCATCATCTATACCAAATTAAAGACAAACACCGCATTGGAAATTCAAAGTATTTACCTCCCTTGGGAGTTGTTTAATCAAGTTTCATTTGGAGTATATTCCTAACTCTATTGTAATAAAAAACAATTGAGTTAATAGCATGTTGCATTTGGGAGGATGATTCAGTATTTGTCTGAAAAGTGGTGGTGCTTTTTTGTTGTTGTTGTTGTTGTTGTTTAAATACTGAAAATAAGAAAAAAGATTTGGCAGAGGCCCAGCTCTTGAAGTTATTGTATCATTCTAACCATTAAATATAAAAAGTCTAATATATGTTTCTTCTTATTATTTTTGTCAAATATGTGACTCCTGAAATTTCTTTCATTAGCCTTAACTGTATTAATTTTATCACAGCTACAAAAGCAGAAAGAAAATCATGCTACAATTTCTACTTCACTCAGGTGATTGTTCTACAGTTCATATGTAGAGTTAAGAAAACATATATTAAAAATTTAAAGTATTCACCTGAAGGGTGTAATTTTCATAAGGAAATCAACAAACCAAATAACAATTTACCATAGGGACTATCATAAGGGGAAAAACAGTACGCTTCAATTTTGCTTTAAAAAAATTCTGTTGACAATTTCCAGCACACACACACACACACACACACACACACACACACACCCTAACACACCTTCTCAGGTACCCACAGCTCCTCTCACATGTACATTCCCTCACACATAAGAACTCTTATTTACCCTTACACATTCACAAACCCATACACGCCCACACACACCCTCAAATACCACGCATCCTATTATAAAAGGGTCTCAAAAGTGGAAAATCCAATAGAGAGGTGTTAGCTATGAGGGGGGAGTTTCTATACGTATTGCTAGAAATTCTTCAAATGGGAAGATGTGCCCTTCTCTCCCACTTATTTATTTATTCTATCATTTACTTACATCAGCATGGGTGCATAAACATTTATTCTTCAGGTTATAACCCAATACTATAGTTATTTATTTTGTTGCTCAAATTGTTCCAACTTATATTCATATACAGGACAAAGAATTATTGCTGCACAACAGGGAAGGGTCACACAAGATGCTCCTAAGTTAATATTAATATTCAGCTGAGTGGTAGGTACTTAGGTGTTTGATTGTTAATATTCAAATTGTATGTATATGCATACATTATAGTCATTATTTTGTATATATTTACAATAACAAAATTACCTCCCCAAAATGAAGTAGATACAATTTTTCTCCTAATGGGCTGGTAAAAACAAATATCTGTTAATATTGAGTGTAGCCAAAAATATGGGCAGATGGGCAATAAAAGTATGAATTGTAATTTTATTCTGCAGGGCATTTTGGCAGCATCTGAAAAACTCGAATTGGGCATTTCTATGAACTGTAACTTCACTGCTCAGGACTCACCTGGGGGAAGCACCTAAGGAGGCAATGTGCAAAGGTCTTCAGCGCAGCAAATCTTAAAGCAGCCAAAAACTGAGAATAGGTTAGGTGACATTAATTAAGGCAATGACTAAACTATGATCCAGCCATACTAACAAATATTATGAAAGACAAAAAAAAGTGATGTGAAACCATTTATGGTTCACATGAGCAGATCTTCAACACAGTGTTCTGTGAAGAGGCAACTTGCAGAACAAATATAGATCCCATAGAGATGTTTGTGTGTATTTTTTATTTGTTCTAAATGATATCCAAAAAATAATTGGCTGTTTCAAAAAGCCTTAAAAATTGTTCCACTTTGGTCATGGGGAGCTCTTTGAGGTTGGCTCCTGTCTCCTCTCTGCAAACTGGCCTGAGGACTAGATTCGGCTCCTTGGGATGGGGATAGTGTCTTATTTGACTTTGCAGAATGGAAAAAAATGCCTTATTCATAGATGTCAGTGGGCTAGAAATTAAAAATCCAAATTATTCTTCTAACATAACAAATACTCTTTTTAAAAATTTTTCTTTCTTTTTCTTTTTCTTTCTTTCTTTCTTTTTTTTTTGTTTTTTTTTGGACGGAGTTTCTCTCTGTCTCCCAGGCTTGAGTGAAGTGGCGTGATCTCAGCTCACCGCAACCTCCACCCCCTGGGTTCAAGCAATTCTCCTGCCTCAGCCTCCTGGGTAGCTGGGATTTAGAGGCTCCTGCCACCACACCTGTCTAATTTTTGTATTTTTAGTAGAGACAGGGTTTTGGCATGTTGGCCAGGCTGGTCTCGAACTCCTCACCTCAGGTGATCCACCTGCCTTGGCCTCCCAAAGTGCTAGGATTATAGGTGTGAGCCACCATGCTTGACCTAACATAGCAAATACTCTTGGGTGTAAGTTTGCACCACAAGCACCTCTCTCTAGGACAGTACGTTTCACATATAGAGTGTGTAATGGGTTCTAAACCATGTCCTGTTATATGATGCCATTTCATCTCTACCACCACCCTGTACAGGTGATGTTCAAAATATTTGGCAACCAGTATTAGTGTGAGCACCACGACTAATCAGAACCTACGTTGGCCTTGGCAGTGGAGCAAGATCTTAGCAGCTCCTGGCAGGGCCAGGTTTCTCCTTAGCTGCTGGAGAGGACCAGATCTGGGGTTTCTGAGAAGTGAGGAAGGGTGGCTGGGGAAGTTAGTAGAGGGCGTGCTGGGACATAGCAGTGCATACGGACTGGAAATGTTCACTGTTTGTAAAACAAGGATTATTGTATCCATTTTATAAGTTGAGATCAAACAATGTGCCCAAGAGAGCAGAGTTGGAGCTAAACTAGATTTTCTAGCAGTGTTCTCTTCACAACAGCTTGAGTTTTGGAAATTAAGGAAATGAATTTGAATTTTGAAATTACCCCAGATTTAGAAGTACCTTCTACTTATTCTCATAATTCCATCTCATGGTATTACATGACACATTATTGCATTTGAATTCTAAACCAACAATGCTCAAATTGACCCCTGACACTTTGACAAGACTTTCTGTTTATAGTGGGAAGAAAAGACACTTGTTTTCCCTTGTGTTTTTTATCAAGTATGAAAGTGCATTTTCCTGTTTTCCAATCTAAGACTCCATCCTTTTGCAGCAATGGTCTGCTCCAAGTTAATGCCCGTGGGGGCCCAGTGGCTTCCTTCTTTTTTTTTTTTTTTTTTTTTTTTGAGACAGAGTCTCACTCTGTTGCCCCAGCTGGAGTGGAGTGGTGTGATCTCGGCTCACTGCAACCTCCACCTCCCGGGATCAAGTGACTCTCCTTCCTCAGCCTCCTGAGTAGCTGGGACTACAAGCACCTGCCACCATGCCTGGCTAACTTTTGTGTATTTAGTAGAGATGGGGTTTCACCATGTTGGCCAGGCTGGTCTTAAACTCCTGACCTCAAGTAATCCACCTGCCTTGGCCTCCCAAAGTGCTGGAATTACAGGCATGAGCCATCCCGCTTGGCCTTCGTCTCCTTAATCTGCTTCATTTGGCCTCCTGTTGGCCTGCGCTACTGGATGGATTCTCATTGGATTGTACATTTTAAATCCTTCATTTCTTCCTTCACTCTCTAGAACAGACCCTCATTCCTGGGGAGAGGTGCAGGTTTGCATTTTCTGCCTTCCAATAAGAGTGTCAAGTTGAGGCATGCACCTGTGTAAACGTGTATGGAGAGGGGGCGGGTGGGTAGATTTGTATGTCGGGTGGGGGGACTGTGGATTGTGGAATCAACTTTTCTTTTTGCTAACTTATTCAAAACCCCAGAACTCCTCACTTTGAACATGTGCAATTAAAACATAAACAAAATACCTTAGCAGGTATTTGTATAGGAATACAGTCTTACTCATCACTCTATGTGAGAATTGGATATGTACTTGTTTCAACATAATAGCAAGATCACAGCAGTACATTGGATTGTAGTTAGGGCATCCAGTAAAAATAAACAATATTGTTTTTCTGTACATTTTATGTGGAGGTGGAGGTAGATGGTAATAGTGTTTACTTTTGGTCGATGTGATTATTCAGTTTTTTTAATGATAGGAATTATACATGAGCCTCAAATAATAGTGCTCATGTGGAGACTGGGAACTCTGTATTGATATTGTGTTTATTTTAAACAAGAGAAGGACTTTGAATCCTTATAGAAGTATGGTGAGGCCTTTTCTATTAAAAAAGTAACTCGAACTGAATCAACTGCCATGAACTAAAATGGTTATGCTTTGTAATAATATTATTCTCTTAATGGAGAATCTCATGAACGTTTAAATATACCTCCTGGCCGAGGTTCACAGACCTTCCATAGCCTGACTCCCTCCTTCCATAGCCTATCTTCCACAAGACCTTCCTGACTCCCTCCTTCCATAGCCTATCCACCACTGTCCTCATTGTCTACTAGAGCTGTCAATCCCTGGGCCGCCTGCCCCCAGCTCTTATAATAGGGACAGAGCCACTGAAGGTGCAATCCTCACAGAAGATGAGGCAATAGGCAACCCTGTGTAAAGACAGAATATTTAATTTCTGAGCCTCAAGTTCACAAACTTTAAAATGGAGATGATAATAACACACCACTTATCAGGTTATTTTGTGAATTAAGTGAGATAATAGATTAAAGGTCCCTCACAGGAGAGTTAATGCTCAATCTCAGCTACGATTGGTGTGTTCAGTCCTTTCTTAAGTAAGGGACCATGAGGGATTGGATCCATGAGAGAGGGAAACCAATCAACAGACTAACTAGCATTTTATGCCAAGAATGACATAACTTAATAAGTGCTTTCAGAAATTTGACTGGAAAATAGTAACAGAAAAAGGCTTATTATTACTTATTATTTACTTTCTATTACTTATAGAAGCTGAAGCCAAAACATCATGACATTGAAGAGAGGCACACTGGGAAACTGGAATGAATCACAGGTGAGCTCAATTTTTAGGTCTCTGTGACCTCTGCTGTCTGCGAACATATACTGGATTATCCAATTTACTCATTTATTACATAGATTTGCTACTGTGGACTTTTGAATGTGTGCATGTTAATTTCTTGTCCCTGTATTATTTAGGGTTCAGATAAGACAACTGCCACGACTCCTAGTACGGACCCTAGTACTGCAGAGAGAGAGAGGTTACGAAAGCCCAGGATTTGGGGCCATCTGCTGGAAGCTGGAATCCTAATGGGTTGTCAGGCAGGAACTGGGATCAGGAAGAGGGGGGCTGTCCTGTAGAAATGGTGCTACAGAGTAGAAATGGCTTCTACCGCATGAAGCAGGGTGGGGGAGATGTCCTCTGGCTTCTGGCCTCCACTTTTCTTTCAGTCTTGTACCAGTGCCTCCTATTGATTAAATCACCTGGAAGCCCGAGGGCAACAGAGCCTGAGGAATGTGGTTCCCTAAGGACTGAAGCAGAGAGCAAAAAGCCACATGACTAGCAAGGCCCACCCATGTAACTGCTCAGGGGTAAATACTATGTCATTTACTAGGTGTTTCCTTTCTGTAGATGGTTGTTTTCATCATAGACATGTATTATTGCTTCTGGAGTATGATTCTCTCTCTGAAGAGCTGTGAGAAGAGGAGCACTGGAACTCCATAGTCAAATTCAAGAGAACAGACTTAGAAGTATAAAGGGTATTTTTAAACTCATAGAACTCTGTAGCTTGTGTCTAATGTTTTCCAGCTATAACCTGATGACTCAGAAGATTTTGTGTGCGTGTGCTTTTGTTTCAGCAAATCTTGATTATCAATGTGATCAGCCTTCTCTCCGGGATCTGCAGGGAATGATTAGCAGGAGGCTAGCTGTGAACTGATGTAGATAATTTTGCACTTGAAAGGGATTCATGTTACATCCTTAATCTCAAGGATATTTTAAGTTAGCATTTAAATAAATGTTTACACACGACCCGTGGTGGTGATGGATTCTGAATTTTGGATAATATTTTATGTAATTGTTTTACTACCTTCCCAGTCACTCTGAGGTGCATGCGTGTAACTGCATCTCAATTAAAATATCAAAGCAATTGAAAATCAGAGGCAGCTCTTACATTGTAAAAGCTAATTTTAGCTCATCTTTGCAGTGTCAGAAATTTTATCTGCTTGTAGAGGATCACTGGGTGACACAGGTCTTGCCATTTCCATTGCTTCATAGCAGAGAGGTGGATTTCAGTAAGACTGGCTATGAACATCCTGCTATAGCTGGACACCAACTAGTAAAGTGAGCTATACTTCTTCACCAACTGGAAACTCTACAGGAACTCCTTCCAAGCCTGGTTTTAACTCGTCCTGACACTCCATTTGTTCATGCTTTGCCTCAAGGAGTTCACCCACGATGTATTTATTTTTAAACCAATCTTTGCAAGAGCTATCACCTTACCGACAAACAAATCAAAGACTTAACTGGATGTTGGGCTGAAAATATCCCTGATGTCCACGGGGTCTGGGATTACATAGCCAGGAATTCTATTGTTTGTAACATAATGCTGCATTTCACACATTTGTCTCCTGAAGTCACCCCTTGTTTGTAAAAATATTATTCTTCCTGCCATTTTTAGATGGAATCAACAGACATATGAATGTAGGTCTGGCCTGTTTCAGAAGACAGTGAAGAGGTCCTCTCATTGTCCACACTTCTTATCTCACTACCAGTTCCTGAATATGGAGCCCATGTCTTGTCTTTCACTCCCTTTAGTGTGTCAGACATGGAAAGCTGGGTATTGGTGGAGTATCTGCAAGGCTCATGTTAACCCTCTTCCTCTGAGAATTACCCCTCTCCGTACACACAAGGAGTGGACCCTAGACAGCCATGTGTATACACCTTGCCTTCATCCCACATTAATTGGACCAGAGCAGTCAGTTACATGACCCATTCAGCACCAATTAGTTTCTCTCTCCCTAGAATTTGGACCTGAGTAACTTCTGTTCAGTGTGGTTTGGAGCCTTGAACCAACGAGATGTTACCTGGGGAGATGTAAGTAGTTATTTTGGCCAAAGGCATGAAGTTCAAGACAAATTAAATGTAAAGAGAGGAAAGAATAAACCAGATATGGAGACAAAAGCCAAAGAAAAGAGGTGAGAGTATTGCCCGGTGAATTCATTATCTATTGCTGTATAACAAATTACCTAAGATGTAGCAGCTTTAAACAACACATATTTGTTACCTTACACAGTTTCTGAGGGTCAGGAATCTGGGACTGGCTTAGCTGGGTATTTTGGCTCAGGGTCTCTCATGAGTTTGCAGTCAGGATGTGAGCCTGGGCTGGAGAATGCACTTCCAATCTCACTCGTGTGGCTGTTGGCAGGAGACTTCAGTTCCTTGCCACATGACCACCTCCATAGAGCGGCTTACCTGACATGACAGCTAGCTTCTTCAGAGTTGAGAGAGAGTAACCAAGATAGTGGCCATGATATTGTGAAATGTATGTTTGGTCTTCATCTCCATTTTCATAGGTTCAGGAGGCATACAACTCCTAAAATCCTTAGAATTTCCAAAATAATGTCTTTGTCTATGCTAACGAGTTGACTAGTGGATGGCAACCCCTGGGTAGCTTCAGGATGTGGGTTGATCACAAGAAAGACCAAGGCAGGATTAGAGGGTGGGAAATTTCAGCCCATCCCCAACCTCTGGGGAGGAGAGAGGGGAAGAAGATTAAGTTGATCACCAGTGGCCAAAGCTTTAATCAATCATGCCTATGTAATGAACCTTCCATAAAAACCAGAAGGGCTGTGTTCAGAGAGCTTCTAGAGAGCTAAACACATGGAGATTCCTGGAGGATGGAGCACCCAGAGAGGGCAAAGAAGCTCTGCACCTCTTCCCCTATACCTCACACCATGCAGCTCTTCATTTGTATTCTTTAAAATATGCTTTAAACTGATAAACACAAGTAAGTATTTCCTTGAGTTCTGTGAGGTGCTCTAGCAAATCAATTGAACTCAAGGAGCGGGCTGTGGGAACCCCAATTTATAACTGGTCAGTCAGAAACACAGGTAAAACAACCTGGGGCTTACCATTGGTACCTGAAGTTGGGGACTGAGCTCTCCACCTATAGGATCTGATGCTATCTCCAGGTGATAGTATCAGAACTGAATTGAATTAGAGCACACCCAGTTGGTGTCCACTGAATAATTCATTGGTTGTTGATGGGGAAAAATCTCCACACACTTCTTGGTGACCAGACCAGAGGTCACAGAATTCTTTGTGTTGATTGTTGGAGAGTGAGAGAATACAAAAACACTTTGATTTGTTTTTTTCATACATCAACAGAGTGCTATAGCTTAATTTTTCTCCTCCTGGGTGTGATCTGGCCTAAGTGACCTCTATTCCAAACAACAGACTATGGAAAGAAGAAAAACAGTAATTATACAGGGGAGAAATCTGGCAGACCCCACCTCAATCAATCAACTAAGGTTAACATCACCAGGGAGTGATAAGTCAGGTGGATATTATGTACCTCTGATATATAGGGATAAGAAAGGAACCTTGCCTTGTGGTATTCTTCCCCAAATCCATAATCCCAGACTAATTCCAAGAAAACAGCAGGCAAACCCGAATTGAGGGACTTTCTGTAAAATACCTGACACATACTCTTCAAAACTTTTTTTTTTTTTTTGAGATAGAGTTTCACTCTGTCACCTAGGCTGGAGTGCAGTGGAACAATCTCTGCTCACTGCAACTTCCACCTCCCAGATTCAAGCTACTCTCCCGCCTCAGCCTCCCGAGTAGATGGGACTACAGACACTCACCACCACGCCCGGCTAATTTTTGTATTTTTAGTAGAGATGGGGTTTCATCGTATTGGCCAGGCTGGTCTCAATCTCTTGATCTCATGATCCACCCCCCTCGGCCTCCCAAAGTGCTAGCATTACAGGCATGAGCCACCGCGCCCGGTCCAAAACTTTTAAAGTTACTAAAAAGAGAGAGAGAAAAGAGAGTGGCAGAGACAGAGAGAAAGAGAGAGAGAGGAAGGAAGGAAGGAAGGAAGGAAGGAAGGAGGAAGGGAGGGAGAGAGGAAGGAAGAAAAAAAGAAAGAAAGAAAGAAAAGAAAAGAAAGAAGAAAGAAAGAAAGAGGGAGAGGGAGGGAGGGAGAGAGAGAGAAGGAAAGAGAAAGAAACAAAGAAAGAAAGAAAGAAAGAAAGAAAGAAAAGAAAAGAAAGAGAAAGAAAGAAAGAGGGAGAGGGAGGGAGGGAGAGAGAGAGAAAAGAAAAGAGAAAAGACCTAGAAACTGTCATAGACTTTTGGAGATTAAGGATACTTGATGAATAAATGCAATATGGTACCCTGATTTAGATCCTGGAACAGAAAAAGGAAATCAGTGAAAAAACTGGAGAAATCTGAATAAAGTCTGGGGTTTCATTAATAGTGTTGTTTCAGTGTTAATTTATCATTTTTGACAAATGTACCCTGGCTATATTAATATTTGGGAAGCTGAGTTAAGCGGATATGTATCTCTAAATATGTAAAAATGAAATCTCTTAATCAGTGGCTTAAAATAAAGGTTTATTTCTCGTGTACGCTCCATGTTCATCATGGTTTGATGGGGGAGGGGGCTCTGTTCCATGTCATCCTTACTCAGGGGCCCAGGCTGTAAGGAGTTTCCAGCATCAGTGATTGTGGTGGATGAGGGAGAATGTGATGGATCGCACGTTGGCTCTTGAAGGCTTCTGCCTGGATGTGACATGCATTGCACATTCGCATTTTCACATGCCATTCATATTCCTTGGTCAAAGCAAGACGCATAGCCAGGCCTACCTTAAAGGTGTGGGAAGTTCTATTTTACCATGTGCCTGAAAGGAAATATTGCTGAACAGGCCTGATGGTCACTGTGATAAAGAATCCATGGCAGAGTGCCACCAGAGAGTGGCATTGCCCTTCTGTCTCCTCTTCCCTTTCTTTCTCTTTCTTTTTAACTTCTTCCCTTTTTCATTCTTTTTTCTCTCTTTTCCCTCCTTCCTTTTCCTTAATTTAAAAAATCATTTCCTAATTGCAGAAATGATATATCTGAACTGCAAAAAATTTAGTAACACTGAAGTATTAAAAAATTGCCCATTTCTCTTTTCCTGCCAGCCTACTCTTTTTTTTGTTTTTTGTTTTTTGTTTTTTTTTTTTTTGAGACAGTCTTGCTCTGTCGCCCAGGCTGGAGCACAGTGACTCGATCTCAGCTCACTGCAAGCTCCGCCTCCTGGGTTCACGCCATTCTCCTGCCTCAGCCTCCCGAGTAGCTGGGACTACAGGCTCCCGCCACCACGCCCAGCTAATTTTTTGTACTTTTAGTAGAGATGGGGTTTCACCATGTTAGCCAGGATAGTCTCGATCTCCTGACCTCGTGATCCTCCCGCCTTGGCCTCCCAAAGTGCTGGGATTACAGGCGAGAGCCACCGTGCCCGGCCAATATGTACTCTTAACAGATGGAATGGGCAATATAATTCCAGATAATTTTTTATGTAATGAAATTATAAATATTACTGTACATTTTCACATTCCAGTCATATTCATTTTCAAATCACAAAAATTACAAAAATAGGACCATATAGTACAAAGTATTTTTCAACTTGCTTTTTAATTTGGCAGTATATCTTGAATATTTCTTCTTGCTTTTAAGTCAGGAAACAATAACAACAACAATAAAACATTAACAACAACCATTTATTGAACACCTATTGTGTGCTCCTTGCTGCTTTAGGGAGGAGGTATTTACTGCTAACCAAGACAGAGTCTCTGCCCTCATGAATTCTCTATTCTAGTAAGGAGATGTTTGTGTCTGGTCCCTCCTTTATGACAAACAGTTGTGAGACCTGAGTGAAATTTTTTGGTAATACTAGCGTCTGTGCTTGTGTTTTTATTTTTAAGAACAAGGAAAAATCAGGGAGTAGGCCTTATGTTTTAACTGTACCTGTGGGTCCAATTCTAACTGTATTCGTATTTTGGTGGTGGTTGTTCAAACTGCAGTTGCTGACTCTTATTAACTTACATAAGAAGAAGGAATTAATTTGAAGAATATTGAGTTCAGAAGGAATAGTTCAGAAGGAATAGTTGAACAATCATGTCTGGGGAAGGGTAGGAACTAGGGGTCCTTGGAGGGTCTCTGTAGCAGGAACTCTCAGGTCAATTTGGTAGGGTGCTGCTCTTGGATGACTCAGCTCCAACAGCCTTTTCTCCCAGGGTTTCTTAGTGGGAGGTCCAGTTCGCTGAGATAGCAAGGTTTATTGGTCTAGCTTAAGTCAGCAGCTTACTACTCTGACCAGAAAGAGTTGGGTAATATTGATGGACAGACTTACCAATACCACCTGGGATGGGGGCTGGGCAGTTCCCCACAGGCAAAGGGAGGTGCTCTTGGGAGCAGAAGGGAAGAAGAAATAAAAGCTGAACCAATCAAAAACTGGTGTTCACTGCACTAATTTCCTCCTTTCTCTGCCTGTTCCCATCTTTCTCTCTTACTTTCAATATTCTCAATTATGAGAATATCCTCATAATTTTCTCAATTTTTCTGCATTTCTTCTGCTTATCAACATCTTGACTTTGGCAGTCTGACAGGCTTCGTTGAATTGTGCTAGTGGGGTATAAGTGCCTGAGGGTTTCTAATCTCTTCTCTGATGCCTCTAAAGGAATGCCTTCTGAGTTGCAGCACATTTGTCTATTTTTAAACATGTGGAGACTCAATGATATCTCAGTGCTTTGTGCCTTTCATGTTTTCTAAATAGCAGAATTGAAAACTCCTAAATTTACTTATAGCACTGTTTATAGTGGTGAAAATTGGAAACAAGCAAGATGATCAAGAGGGATTGGTTAGATAAATCATCCTGTGTCTTCCACAACCATATCATCCAGTGACTCAACTCTTTTTTCCTTTGATTATAGAACCCTAGAAGAATCCAAGGAGATAGGAGCTCCCTTTCTAGAAAAATCCACATGTATTTTGCATTAAAGGTTTCATAAATGTTTTGAATATTTGCAAAAGTACTAACTTTACCTATAAATCCAGGAGGGGTTCATAATCATTTTATATAAGGGGACTTCAAAAAGTTAATGAAAAATGGAATTAAAATATAAAAATAAGAAATACAAACTTTATTTTCCAACACAACCTCCATTAAGATCAAGACACTTTCATTAACAATGATATCAGCCATTTAGCCCATCACTAAAGAACTGGGGGTCTTGGGAATTTATTCCTGTCAATACAGTCTTTTTTACATTATTAACTGAAGAAAAATGGGTGCCATTTACAGATTTTTTTTTAAAGATCAGGAAACAAAAATAAGTCAAGGAGGAAAGAGCCAAATCAGGACTGTAAGGTGGCTGCCTCATATTTTCCCTTTGAAACACTTGCAAAATTGCCCTTGTTTGATGAGAGAAATGAGCAGGAGCACTGTCATGGTGGACACTCTGGTGAAATTTTCCTGAGTGTTTTTCTTCTAAAGCTTTCACAAAACTTTCTCAAAACACTCTCAAAGAACAATAGCTCTTTTGCCCTCTAGAAAGTCAACAAGTACAATGCCTCAAACACCCCAAAACACTGTTGCCATGACCTTTGCTCTTGAGTAATCTGCCTTTGCTTTGACTGTACCACTTCCACCTCTTGGTAGTCATTGCGTTGATTGTGCTTTGTCTCCAGGATCATAGTGTTACTCATCTGGGTACAATGGTTTGGGCACCAATCAAATGGAAAGCTTGCTCAACTTTAATTTTTTAGTCAGAATAGTGTATGCTGAACCAATTGAGATGTCTGTGGTTTTCTGTTGCTTCTGCTGGTAATCGTCAGTTCTCTTAAATTAGGGCATGAACAAGACTAATTTTTTTCCTTGAAAATTGATGTGGATGGTCTGCTGCTGCAGGCTTCATCTTCAGCGTTGTCTCTTCTCATATGACAATGAGTTATCTATTTGTAAACTGCTGATTTCTTTGGGGTGTTGTTCCCATAACTTTTCATAAAGCATCAGTGATTTCATCATTCTTTCACCCAAAGTTTACCATAAATTTGGTGTTTGTTCTTGCTTCAGTTTTAGCAGAATTCATCTTGCTGTGATAGGAACTCTTTTCCAACTGTCTTATCTTTCTTAGTGCCTCAAACTAGATCCCATTCAGATATGCTATGACAAGTTAGTACGAGTTTATTTTGGTGCAAAATAACTTTGAAATCCACGCATTTTTTTCATAATACATATTTTCTGTGGACTTTCTGAAGTCCCTTCATATGCTCTTGATGTAACGAAATACTCTATAGGCATGATCATTAAATATTTTTAATATAAAAATCTGTTCAAAATATATTATCTGAAGAAAAACAGGTTACAAAACAATGCATATAGTATTGACTCTTACTTTGAAAAGAACAGTTCGTGTATGTGTGCGCGTGTGTATCTATATATATGTGTGTGTGTGTATATACGTGTGTGTGTGTATGTATAGTTACATTAAGAATAAATTTGGACAACTGTCCAAAAAATACTAAAGTCATTTCTTTCTGGTGGGTCAATTATAAATAATTTTTTCTTCTTGTTTATTGTAGTATTTTCTAGTACTTCTAAAATTAACATGTTTTATTTGTGAAACTGAAAAATAGATGGTAATAAAGAGTGGTACAGTAAACAGGTGCCCTAGGCACTAATTGCTCAGCCTTTTAAAATAAAACTATTGAGATATGATTGACACATAAAAAGCTATATATACTTAATGCATACAATCTGATGAGTTTGGAGATAAATATACACCTGTTGTCCAGCCTTTTTATGCTGTCTGGTTTTTATGGCTCTTTGACTGGTGGTAGAAATAATTTAGTAGTTAAAAGAAGATCCTATAGCAAGCACTGAAGAGAATCCTAAGGTTTAAGTCTATAGTTGATCACTTTTTCTCACTGTAATCATTGCCATTTTTATTACTGACCTAAATGACATATTAAAAAATTGCCGTTCCTCCCCTGCCCCCGCTTTCAAAAGCCACACGCATGCATTATTAAAAAATCAAACATTACAAAAAAGCACAACTTTGAAAGTGAAATTTCTTTATAATTCCTCCTCAGCCCCAATAGTAGCTGTTAATGGTTTAATCCATATACACCATTGCACACACAAGTTTTTTGATTTTTGTTTTTGTTTTTAAACAGGGTCTTGCTCTGTCATCCAGGCTGGAATGCAGTGCAGTAGCATGATTAAGCCTCAGTGCAGCCTCGACTTCCTGGGTTCAAGTGATCCTCCCACCTCGGCCTCCAGAGTAGCTGGGACTACAGACACATGCCACCACGCCTGTCTAGTTTTTGTATTTTTTGTAGAGACAGGATTTTGCCATGTTGCCCGGGCTGGTCTCGAACTCCTGAACTCAAGCAATCTGCCCACCTCAGCCTCCCAAAATGCTAGGATTACAGGTATGAACCACTGTGCCCAGCTTGTTTGTTTCTTAAATGAAAATAGAATTGACATATATTGCTTTGTAACATGCTTTTTTATTTCATGTAAAATTTATTTTGGACATCTTTCTATGTCAGCTCATAGAACTCAGTCTCATTCCTTCTTAAGCACTTGCATGGAATTCAGTTGTAAGGATGCATCATAATCTATCTATAGTCCTCATGCCATGGATCCAGTTTTTCAATATTATGAAAAATATTGCAATGGAAATTCTTGTACGTACATTTTTGTACCTTTGTGAGAGTATTTCTACAGTGTAGTTTCCTAGAAATGGAATTCTTATTCTTAATAAGTTTTCACCAGGTAACTGATTTGCAGTCCCAATTTCTTAGTTAATCTATGTGTTACCAAAAGAGGCATAGAATGCAAAAAGCTGAGCTGTCCAGTTGATTGTGGATTGTTCCTCAGAACTCCTGCTTTACTGAACAGCTTAAATGAGAAGAAAACATGTCTTTCTAAGTCTGTGGCATTCAGTATGTTCGCTTTGATTTAATCAGTCAGAGGAAAATATATCCCAGAAGAGAGTGTATATCTCCACCCCAAACCCTCTTCTGATTTCTATTTGAGAGAGAGTGAAGCCCGGTGACTATTTGGGACCATATGTAAGGACTACTGAGGCTGTCACTCAGAATGCCAACTATGTTGGCAGTGGAAAGAGGTAAGCATCATTCCAAAACATTATTGTTTTGGTGATTCAAGATATTTAGATTACTAAAATACTGATGGCATATTTGGCCTCAAAGCTGATCCAAAGCCATTTATCCCTCTCTCCCTCCCACATCTGCATAGATCTGCCCCACAAATTAAAAAGTACTGCTTTTCCAGCCCTACAGGTTAAGAATTTCCTCTGCATACAGAAATGATTATGAAAATTAAGCCAAAACACATCCATACAATGGGATGCTATATGGTAATGAAAGTAAATAAACTAAGCTACATACGGTTTCATGGGTGAATCTTTTTAAAGAAAGTTGAGTAAAAGAATAAAGATACGAAAGAATTTATACAGTATAACTCCTGGTTAGTTATCTATTGCTGCATAACAAATTATTCTAAAGTTTCTTGGCTTAATGCAACAAAAATCATTTATTATTCATGGTTTCTGTAGGTCAGATATTTGGGAGTGGCTTGGAGCAAATCTGGCTCAGGGTTGCTCATGAGCCTACAGCCAAATGTCATCTGGGCTGCAGACATCTGAAGGCCTGACTAGGGCTGGAGGATCGTCTACTATGGTTACTCAGTCACAAGGCTGGCAAGATGGTGCAGGATGTTGGTGGGAGGGCTCAGTTCCTATCCACATGGGCCTCTTCACAGGACGGCTTGAGCTTTCTACTGGTCCTTCCCAGAGTAAACACATGGAAAGAACTAGACAGAAACCTCAATAACCTTTTATGACCTAGCCTTTGAAGTTGGTCGCACAAAACAGCCCTGATTCAACATGGAAAAATGCCAGTAGTAGGCCAGGATCATCGGCGCCATTGTGGAAACTGACTACCGCAATTTCATTTATAGAAAAAAATCTAAAAATAGGGAAAATGAACTATATTGCTTAGGGAGGCATATTTAAGTGTTAAAACTTAAAAGCAAAAAAAGGAATGATTAGCTTAAAAGTGGTTATCTCTTGGAGGAAGGAAGTTGTAAGTGGGCAAGGATCATTATTTGTAAAAGAATACATTTATGTTTTATGCACTTTTCCTTAAGTGTGATATATTTCATAATTTTCAAGGAAAGGTCATTTCAAAATAATAAACTAAAAGAAAAATGACATGAGAAAAAGAAAGGATTCATTTCTCTAATAATAATATAAAATAGCCAATAGTTCTTATATGTTCCAGACAATTATATTTATATCTTTATTTAGTACTCACAACAACTAATGTGGTTCTATTAACCTGTTTTCACAAATAAAAAAATTGAGAAGTAGGGTGAGTTAGATATCTTGCCCAAGGTCATACAGCCAATAAATGGTGGAGCCAGGGCCCTTCTGAGGCAGAAAAGGAGGCCAGACTATTGATATATCTTTAAAAACTCTATTTTTGCCTAAACTAAACTTTATTTATTTATTTATTTATTTATTTATTTTTGAGACTGATTCTCACTGTGTTGCCCAGGCTGGAGTGCAATGGCGTGATCTTGGCTCACTGCAACTTCTGTCTTCCGGGTTCAAGCGATTGTCCTGCCTCAGCCTCCCTAGTAGCTGGGATTACAGGTGCCCACCTCCATGCCGGCTAATTTTTTGTATTTTTAGCAGAGACGGGGTTTCACCATGTTGGCCAGTCTGGTCTCGAACTCCTGACCTCAGGTGAGCCGCCTGCCTCGGCCTCCTAAAGTTCTAGGATTACAGGCATGAGCCACTGCACCTGGCCCTAAACTAGAAAAACTTTTAAAATCCTTAGCTGGGTGTGTCAACTAGTTTTTCTCAGTATGTGACTGGCACCAGTATGTTTAGTACCATGTAAGTACTAAATAGATATTGTTTTAAATGAATAAAAAATACAGATTTATTTATTTTGCAAAAATCTTGGATGATGCTGGTTATGCGTCAAACACTGTTCTATGCACCTTACATGTATTAACTCATTAGTCCTCTGACTGTCTCCTGGTGTCCACTCTAATTCCTTTCTAAGAGATAAGATCCTGGGTAACTTTCTTTCTTCACTTGTCCCTAGGTGTTGTGTTTCTAACTTCTTGAACTTTGACTCCTGGATCTTGCTATTTTAACATATTACTTTGGCAAGTCAATTCAATGGCAGTACATTGAGCACCTATTCCTTACTGGGTTCTAGTGGAAAATTAAGATGAATGTATTTTCCTCTGTAACCTAATAAATGAATGCTTATCTTTTAAAACTTTCGGACAATGTTTTGCATTAACATGGAGGGGAATGTCAAATCCCTTGAGGTTTATCCCTGTAAACTTCACCGCAGGAAGTGTATCTGCATCTTGGCTTATTGTGCTTCCTATTTCAGTAACCTTAATAAGTGCTAAATATGCTTCTTTCAGTTATTTTTCAGCATATTTCTCCAAATCACCCAGTAGCAAGTCTTAACATGTCTGCCTGTTGTTTTAATGAAAAGATCTCAGCTCCTTATCAGGAATGCCACTGGGACACAGGCTAAATTCTACGCTGATAAATCAGTTCAGGCTAGGATAGAGCCCTAGTGATGAAGCAGTTATTTTGTTCAATCAATATTTGCCTATTTGCTGCATATGAACACTATGGAAAATCTAGTCAAAATCCCATTTTCATGTGCGTTATCTTTGTTATTACTGAAAGGAGCCAATGTGACTTTGCTAGAAAACATTTTTTCTTTTACTTACAGCTAATTCATTCACTCATTCAATAGACAGCTACTGAGTATCTATCATGGGCATGGTCCCAGCCCTGTAGGAGCTCACAGTTTGGGCAAGGGCAGCGGTGTACTGGGTTTGTGTGTGATGGTGCTGGTGGATGTGCATGAAAAGTTATGTAGATAATTATAATCCAGTGTATTACAGACAGTGTATGTGAAGGATCTAGGAATGGGGCCCAAGACCAACTTGGGGATCTGGTGAAGGTTGCTAGAGTTGGGCAAGGCTTCCTGAAGAAGGTAACACCTGATTGGGTTCTCTCTCTCTGTCTCTTTTGAGATGGAGTCTCACTCTGTAGCCCAAGCTGAAGTGCAGTGGCATGATCTCGGCTCACTGCAACCTCTGCCTCCAGGGCTCAAGTGATTCTTGTGCCTCAGCCTCCCAAGTAGCTGGGACTACTGGTGCGTGCCACCATGCCAAGCTAATTTTTTGTATTTTAGTAGAGACCAGGTTTTACCATGTTACCCAGGGTGTTCTTGAACTCCCGAGTTCAGGCGATCTGCCCACCTCAGCCTCCCCAAGTGCTGGGATTACAGCTGTGAGCCACCGTGCCCGGCCCGATTGAGGTTTTAAGTCCAAATAATTGCGTTAGGCCAAAGGGGAAGAGAAAAACAGACTGGCAAATTCTGAGAACTTGAAGCAGTTTGGGGTTATTGCAGTTGCTTAATATGAAACTCAGGGGGTGATCTGAGAGGATGAAGGAAGGGTGGGTGGACCCAGGACATGGAGAGTTGGGTATCCAGGGTTAAATAGCTTGGCCTTTACTCTTTAGCAATAGGAATCCTGAAAGATTTCAATCAGGGGAAAATGGAAGGTGAGATACGTGTTCTAGAAAGATACCTCTTCACAAAAGTTTCAAAAACAGGAGTGCTTTTTGGCCCAGCAATTCAATTTCTAGGAAATTAATGTGAATGGGACCAAAGACTTAGCTACTAGGAAAACAGCGACACTCTCTTTATCTATAAGAGTGAAATCTTGGAAATCAATAAAGGCCCAACAATGCAGAGATTAAAAAAATAAATTCTAGTAAATATATATAGTGGAAAAATTATATATTCTAAAAATATTAAAATAAATTTATAGACAAGGAAAAACATATAATAAATTCAAGACAGGGAAAAGTCAGTGACCACACTGTATATTCAGTGTGATCTCCTTTTGAATATTTATTTATATATCTATACATTATATGAACATATTGAATTACATATGACTAGGTATAAATATCTGAATAGTAGGATTACCAGTGCTTTTTTTCCTTTTTACTTATCCGCATTTTCTAATTTTTAAAGAATAAATATTATTACTTTTCTAATATAAAAATAAGTTTATTTAGAATATTTTACATAAAAGCAAGTAACGTTGCTTTGGTAGCAATGTAAAGGAGGACAGAGAAGCAGAAATGCCCACTTTGAAGTTTATCTTCCATCTTTTGCTATATTATGTTGTGAAATATTTTGTGTTCTCCTTCTTGCTCCAATCCTGCGATCTCAGACACTTTGGAATAAGAATTAAAAGCATGAGCCTTCCGTTACTGCTCAGTGTTAGGTTTGGAGTCTCTAAGTCTACATTAGGGTCCAACCCCTCTTTCGCTCCTGCCTTAGTAGCTCTGGGGTGACAACCATCTCTTGCCATCTGCCTGGTTGGGGCTCATGAGCCACAAGGCACTTATTTGTTTTAAACAAGGTAAAGCCATCCCCAAGCTCACTGCTGATTCTGAACCCTGTTGACTCTTCACAGTTGCTCCATTGCAATGAGTTACTCTTGAGACCTATCAGAATATCATTTCTAACCTGTTTAAGCCACCTTGCAGATCGCAGCCAGTCCTTTCCTAATCCCTTTATGTGGCCTCTTATATTCAGATCCAAGCTCCTCAAACTTCACATTGGATTATTTTCAAATTGTCTTCTTCTCATTTTTGTTGAGATTTCATTCAGCCTGGTTTGATGTCATCCCTTAAAGTAGTGGTTCTAAAATTCCTACATGAATAAGAACTAGCTGGGGAGTTTGCTAAAAATGCAGATTCTTCATCCCCACCCCTTGGCAATTCTGATTTAATAGTTCTAGCTCTGAGTTTGGAGCTCTGCATTTTAATGGACGCCCCAGGTGATTCTCATGGACGTGGCTCATGGACGACGCTTTGAGAGGGGCACAACACCTTCCTCTCCTGATCTGCACAACATAGCACTCTTCCCCTGCCCCCTTGCCCTCTGCAGTGGCTCTAGAAAAGTATATTATACAGCACTTTCAAGAATAATATATTTAGAAGTTAATAGTTCTTGATCCACAGAATCCAGGAGGAGCCATAGTAGACCACAGGGTGGTCCTTTGTGCCTCTGAGCTTGCAGATGAAATTTTTACTGTGCACTTTTTTTTCTGGTAAGAAGGTCTGCAGCTTTCAACAGTGTCAGAGAAATCCATAGTCCAAAAAGTTAAAAGACCCTAAAAATCCATTAAACATATTTATGTCTTAAAAATTAATTATCTTCCTATTTGACATGCTTCATGTCTAAACTTTGTGTAGCTTAAATTATTTTGGGGGGGCAGGGCCCATGCCTTGGCATATATCCACTGCCTTGGCACACATAGAAAGAATATATATGCTGGGAGGATGGTGCAGAAAACTCTGCTGTTGATCATCACCTCTCCCCAACCCTATCATCCTGTTTCCTTGGTATTTTCCTGTTATTTATATTTTTCTTCATGTATACCTATCTCACCCTCTTTCTAGATAACTGGATAGCCTCTTCCTGTTCACTCCTGTGCTCATTAGAATGTATTTCAAATAACAGAAACAAAAGTTGAATTGTGTTTAAGAAGGGAGGGGAATGGGAAGATTTTTGGGTTTTTGGACACATGACTGAATATTCATGCCAGGGAGGCTGCAACATAGGCTTTTTAATTTTATAGTCTTTAAAATAGAGAAAGAGTTTTGGATAGCTAGCATCTTTTGCAGTTAAGGCTTGGGCACAAAACCTAGATCCACCAATTGGATTGGAAGATAAGCAGGTGAAGTAGCCAGGACTTTGCTGAATCCATTTTGGTGGTGGATGGTGGTAACAGCATTTCAACAGTGTCCTGTGTGCAGTACTGGAGGTGCAAGCTACAATGTTTAGTGATACAATAGTGGTGGGAGGTGTAGTGGTGTGGGTGTGCCTTCACTAGACCAGTTCTATGGCATAGATTTTGGAGTTGTTCCCAGTTGCATGGCTTATATGCTAGGGTCTGCTGCCTTTCCTTAGGTTTGGTGAGCTACTCAGTAGACTTTTGAAGATTCCTTTCTGCTGAAATACACCCTAGTTAGTTTCTGCTGGCTCTTTTTTTCCAAACATATCAGACACAATCCTGCTTCCGTATCTTCATCATGTCCATTTTCTCTTTTTGAATGACATGCCTTTTAATCTAATTTCATCAGAAATCATAACCCATTTAAGAAATTGTTATGATAGTTTCCTCTCTCTTTTCTTTCTTACTTTATTTTTTAAAAAATGTTTGATCATGAAAATTTTCAAGCTTACACTAAAGTAGATAGAATAGTACAGTGAATTCCCATAACCTGTCACCTGGCTTCAACATGTTACCATTTACATTTCATATTTCTTTTCCCATGCCTTTTTGGGGATAGAAGGAGAGGAGATGGGATATTTTATGGCAGCTCCAAGACATCATATCATCTCACCCATACATACTTTATATGTATTTCTAACAGAAACAGTATAAAAATGAGATAAGCATAATATACTTATCATACCTAATACAAATTAACAATACTTTTAAAATGTCATTCAATTCCAGCCCACGTTCAAACTCTCCCAGTTTTCCCCAGAATGAATTTTTACAATTGGTTTGTTTTAATCAGGGTCCAAATAAAGTCCACATAAGGTATTTCAGTGATATGTCTCTTTTTTCCTGTTTATTTATTTATTTATTTATTTATTTATAATTTTTAGTAGATATGAGGTCCCTCTGTATTGCCCAGGCTTGTCTCAAACTCCTGGGATCAAGCAATTCTCCCACCTGGGCCTCCCAAAGTGCTGGGATTATAGGAATGAACCCCCAAGCCCAGCCTCTAATTCATTTTTTTATTGATATATAATTCACATGCCTAATATGTCTCTTAAATCTTCTAAAGCCTTTACAAGTTCTTCCTTCCCCTTTATTTCATGCTATTTATTTTTTGAAGAATTTCTCAATGTCTTACAGAATTTCTAAATCTCTGGGTTGTCTGATTCTATTTTTGTGATGTTATTGACGTGGTCTTCTCTCGCATTTTTTTTCCTGTGAATTGGTGGTTAGACCTAGGGGCTTGATTACATTTAGTTTTCATATACCCTAGATTTTTTTTTTAAAGATGTAGCTTAGTCACATCGCTTCCAGGAGTCTTAATATCCCGACCCCCAGGGGATTGCTCTTTTCTTAGACAATTGTAGTATTTATCTATTGCTCTTGTTATCCATTAAATCCTGCCCATTTCTACTCCTAAAAAGTCAAGGACCATGTCCTATGTGCAGGGACCACATATGTGTCATCATTGCTATTTCCCCATACCTAGGGCACAATGTGCCTGGCACAGAGTGGATGCACCAAAAATAGCTGTTGAGCTAAGAGGATATGAGAGTACAAATCATACACTGGGTATCTGCTGCTTAGCATTGCTGCTTTATGTGTGGTTTCTCTTTGTGTTACAAGCCTTGACTCAACTCATGGACTGTAAGCTTCATGAGGGGAGGGAGGAAGTCAAATATATTTTTGTATTCCAGGTACCTAACACATTGCCATGCCCATACCTTGCACATATTTAGTATAGAGTAAATGGGGAACCCTTGCCTATCCATCTCTGAAGGATTTTTGTGAGCTCAAATAAGAGATGCATGTGACAAGTGAATGTAAAAAGTAATGTATTACATAAATACATGTAATATTAATAACAACAATTATAATCTGTAGTCATTGCTTTCGTACATTTAATAGGCTCAGTCTTTAGTTTAAATGTATGGATCTATTGACTGTTATCATCTATTTTTCAAAGTGGTACCTAACCCTAGGGCTTAACTCATTAATGAAGAGGGATTACAGGGGACATCTATCAGGTGGCCAGCTTTTGGTTATGTGGATTAATGGTATAGCAATCCACAGAAAATCATCCATTTAAAGGAGTGAAATATTTTTATGGTGATTACGCGAAGCTCTTGTGGTTGCAAGTGACAAAAAATAGTTCTAGCAAAAAGGAATTTTTTTTTGTTCATATATCTAAAAAGTCCAAGGATATCTGACTTCAGGTATGGGTGGAACAAGGAAGTGAAACAATGTTGTCATACTTTTCTATTCTTTATCTTTGCTTGTCTCTTCTTCTTTTTGTTGATCTTATCGCATTCTCTTCCATTTCAAATTAACTTCCCTAATTGCCCACGGGTAAGTAGCTCCAGATTTTCTTCCTTCCAGCAAAGCAAACAGTCTTCTCCCATTGCCCTAGCAGAGAAGTCCTAAGGAGGACTTCTAGTCATCTCAAGGTCCCCTGTCCAGTCTTAAAGGAATCAGAATGCACTGGGTAGCAGACTGCATTGTAATGGATAACCCAGCCATATGTAATGGAAAATAAGTTTTCCTGAACAAGGAGTAGGATGAGACCAGAAGAAAAGGTATAGGAGAAAAAAATAACAGCTATCTGTGTGAACCTCAGGACAACCTCAGCTCAGAGGTCTGCACCCCGGAGACCTCTCTTGAGGGTGTACTTAGTTGAAGATGAATTCGGAGGTCTTGGTTTTCCTGATTTTTTTTTCCTTTGAGGTTAGTCCCTTAGGTCTGGAAGGTCACTATTTGATGTAATAAGTGATGGGTAGACTGTTTCACTGCAGATCTAAAGAAGTTATAAACTGCAGTTGTAACATAAAGTCTGTGATAGCCTTCAGTGGGTCAGCTGACCAAAATTATGCACAGTTTTGTTTCTATCTGTATTTTCTGAGAAGGGGATCCGTAGCTTCCCTCAGATTAAAAAACTTCTGGTGAGCCCAAAGATTAGGCAGCTTCCCGTGTTTCTCAATGGGGATACATACCACTGAAATTTGGACAAGAAAATTTGTTATTGTGCAATATGTGTAGTGTCTCTGGCCCATACCCCTTAAACGTCTGTAACATCCATAAGTTATTATGACAACCCCTCCTCCCATATTCCAAGCACTGATAATTGAGAGCCCAGATGAGATTAGAAGTCTAGACTGCATGTTTCCTTCATGTTTGATCTTTCTTCTTTCTCTCCCAGAGAACATGAAGGAAACATGTTTTCTTTGTTTGCTTTTGACAGCTAATTTCCAGCAGTCCATCTATTAAGGAATCTAGGATCCCACTTTTATGAGCACAAAACTCCCACTTTCCTTAGGGGTGTTCTCAGGTATTCTGACATAGTTTAATAGTTTCAGGGGAGGGCCTAAAAGTCATATGTTGGGGACTAATTTTTATTCTGAAAATTTGGTAATTGCTACTGCAACATAGTGTGCCTTCTGCACTTTTTCCAAATCACCTTGAGAACTCCAGCTCTAACATCGACCCATCCTACTGGATGTCTTTTCTGATGTGAAATTAAAATGTTTCAGTGGGAGGCAAGACATGCAAAGGGGTAACTCCTGGGAGGTGCCCAGTTGTCACTGTAGCCTCTTTAGAATTTTCTCCTAGGACAGTCATTTAGTTTATTAATTCTGAAAGGCCAAACACCAAAATGAGATGTTAATCTGAAAGGAATAACTTCAAGACCTAATAAAGAATGACCACTGAGCAGAGTTTTTATAGATTGCAAATCACTTTCTCTTACATTTGACCTTGCAACATCTTCTAAAACTGGTTTGCCAATCTCTTCTTTTATGGATGAAGAAATGGAGGCTTCTAGGAACCAAGTGACATGCTCAGGATTGCACAGCTCTTCTTAGAAGGACTGGGGATTTCAACTCTGAGTCTTATACCTTTAAATGCCACTGTAACTCTATACTGCCTCCCTGATGCCTCAAAACACTTTTGAAAAGAAGGAACACGTCCTACTGGAGCTAATCAGAGGGAAGGACTAGAAGTACAAATGAGCCACAACGGAGAGTTTTAAAATTCTCTTCCCTAAGTGAGTTCCGGGAAGCTCGGGAAGGGGTTGACACTTGTACAGTTCACTTGTACATCTTCACTCCTGAAATGCTAGGACAAATCTCATTTGAACTCCCAGTCAACTGAGAAATTAAAAGCAGAGAGCAACGACGCTATTTTGTAACTTTGTGCCTTTTAAAATTAACCGAATCTTTCAATTGCTGCTTTAGATTAGAAGTGGCTACTTGGATAAAGGGGAAAGAGCCATTCAACTGATGAATACTATTGTAAAAGTCCAGACTTAGTTCTAGAAAAGGAACGCACAAGAACAATTTCTCCAATAACGTTTTCATTACAGAGCGAGGGAAAGTTCTTCCTCGTTGTTCCAATCCGAGGACAAGCTGATATGTCGCAGCAGCCCAGGGAAGCATGCGAGCTGATAGGAAGTCCTTTTATTTTAAGACAGGCTCGAATGCTAAAACTTTCTTGTGCCAAAACCCTTGACTATTTTATTTTTAAAATAAGCACTTGGCGTGCCCTCGCAGATGTCTGAGCTGAGAGGTCGGGGAGATGGTAGAAGAGCAGTCAGTGTCCGTTCTTGTTCATATTAAGTAGCCAAGTCTGTACCCTTGAAGCAAGTGGGGAGAGAGGAGGGAGAGGAGCTGCTGACATTGACAATGAATCCAAACAGGAGTTGCACTAGCGGTGTCCACCACGTTGCCTCTCCCCCGCCTGGCCTTCTGGGAGCTGTAGTTTTCGTGGGAGCGGCTCCCCAGGCGAGCTGGGAATGCCCCGCCCGGGCCGAACTACAGATCCCAGGCGGCGCTCGGCGGCCGGCCCCTCCCGCCCGGGTGCGAGTGTAAACTCCCCGCGCTGGGGCGGGCGGCCGCGAGCCGGCGAGCGGGCAGAGCTCGGCACTGCGCCGGGGCGCACGGCTCGGGGGACCCAGGCCCAGCTACCTTCCCTCCGCCCCCGGGCTCTGTTCTCACTTTCCAGCAGTGGAAGGACGGGAAGCGGGAGCCATGCAGTCCGAATCGGGGATTGTGCCGGATTTCGAAGTCGGGGAGGAGTTTCATGAAGAGCCCAAAACCTATTACGAACTCAAAAGTCAACCGCTGAAGAGCAGGTGAGTGGTGACAGCTGGACAGAGGCGCAGCGGGAGGCTGGGGGGCACTGCGTCTGCCACTCTGGGGCGAGGAGAGCGGGTCGCGGGAGCTCTGGGACAAGGACCCAGTGCCCTTGCCCCGGGGCAGAGGGCGAACTGCCCCCCGCAGTTGGGGGCCGCGCCTGCCCGGCCCAAGTGCGCCTTTAGGAAGCTCGGATGGAGCGCACTTCGCGGGGGCGCGGCGGGTCGCCGGGGACGAAGCGTCCAGGAGCGGGGACCCTCGGCCGGGGATGCCAGCTGCTGAGACTGAGTGGGGGCTGGGGAGCGACCTGGCGCGATGTGGGGGAGGAGGAGCGCCGGGCCGGGACGCTGTCCCGGTGGGATGGGGGAGAAAGAGTTCTAGTGAACCCCCTTTCTGAAGATCCCAGCGGGTTGAGGGCTCGGAGAGGGAGAGCTTTGGGTGGACTGAGATGCGACATTGGAGGGAAGCAATTAGTTCGCTTGGAGTCACCTCTTGGGAGTCCGGTCTCTGTGGGGAAACTAGCCCCTGGGCTCCTGCAGGTGAGGTTTCTCTGGGCTCCGCCTCTCACCTCCAGACCGCTGCTAGCGGGCGCGGGAGGGGCCAGGGCAGCGGTGGGCGTGTCCCCTAGTCCAAGTTAAACTCTCTGGAAATAGAGTCCCATTCAAATCCAGGCCTTACCTGCAGAGGGGAAATGAGCCTTGGTCTTGGGGGTTACTGGGAGTGTACCCCGCTTGGCAGAGACACGTGTTTAATTCGCTGGGGACTTCAGAAACTTTTTAGACGAGGAGTGAAGACATCCACTGCTCTGATGCCCCATCCCCTCTAGTGCCCACTTCCCTTGAGCCACCCTTTTTGCTGCCTCCATTCCCACTTGTCTGTCGAAATGGATTGGGTGTCTTCCGTTCTCTCTGTCCGGCAGCCACTCTGGACGCCTCGTACTTCTCGTTTACAATGTTTCCTAAAAGGGACATGGTCAATGGAGGCTGGAATAGCTGAGAAGGGTTTATTTCCACCCCTCTAAGCTGTAAGCTAGGATAAGGCTATCATTGGAAGCATCCAGCAGGGCTTCTGCACTCGGCTGTAACTTCCTGCCTTGCCCTTCGCTGTGGGTGGGGCCTGGGTGAATGGGCCTGGCTGGCAGAGTGGGAGAGGGTCTTGAAATGAGGGTGAGTGGAGAAGGGCAACTGAACGAGGAGCCAAGTGGTGTAATCTTGGCCTCTGGCGAGCACTGGGCTGGTTCTTTTTCTAGTGGAAAGTGCAGCCAGGTTTATTTCCTTCAGGGCTGTGGCAGGACTCTTTATCCCAGTTGAGGAAGAAAATCTGGGAACAGCGGTCCTACTGACTGCCATTGCTGAAGCCTCTTTGTAGATGCTTCACGGCAGATTGGAAGGAAACCGCCTAAGCAGTTGGACTTATAAAACCAGCCTTTAGTTGGTGTTTTTTCCTCATAATGGCTGTTTTGTGTGTGAGCATAGATTGTGTGTGTTGGGGGCTGGGGGTTTTGAGTAATATTGTGTGAAGGGTATTGTTGGTTATGCTCATCAGGGCTTTATCTGCATTCGGCTGAAGGGACCAGTGTTTTACTGGGCAGTCTCTGCTTTTGCTTCTATAAGCAAATGCTTACACGGCCAGAATGAGGGAATGAGTGTGTGTGTGGAATCCTGAAAGAAATAAATTAACCGGACTGTTTAGAACATTTCTGATGGTAGCTGATACATAACATTAAATCAGTTTGAGAGAGCGAGGAAAATACCATCTGGAAAAACCCAAATGAGTGCCGTGAAACTCATGTTGGACGATTTGGGCCTGTTCTTTTTCAGAGTCAGCAAAAAAGACTTGTAAGGGTGAACGTCCTCAGTAGCTAGCTAGCAGGCACGTGTAAGGGAAAATGTGGGTATGTGGGAAGAAATGGCTTCACACGTTAATGCTAGAAACAGGTGTGGGCCTGAACCAGCAGGGAAAGGAAGGCTAAATTAAAAAAGTTGTTGTAAAACTTGTATATGGAGCACACACATGCTCTTTGAAATAAACCAGTTAAATAAAATCTGTGAATAAATATATGGAGTTGGCAACATTTCTCTATACTGTTTTCCACAGTTGTCTAAGGTATTGTCGTCGACATCTGTTGTGTGACTTAAAAGGGCTGCACATTGTTCAGGGCCTTCTCTCTCATTGCTTTTTGTCTTATGTTTTTGCTGGGGCACCTCACTTCTTACAAGTCTTTGTCGGAAAAAGTTGAAATTGATATGTGAAGACTGCTGTAGCCGTTCTGCCTATCAACTGTCTTCTCTGGATTGTCCAGAGTTGTTAGAGTTGAAAATATGTCCAGAATCTGCCCGCTTCTTACCACCTCCTCTGCTACCACTTTGGTCCAAGCCACCATCAGCCCTTGCCTGGATTATTGCAGTAGTCTTTTAAAGTGCAATACCCACATTTAGTGAATTTTCAGTATAGTAGCCACAATGTTCCTGTTAAAACTGGTTCTCAGTTGGAGGTGATTTTGCCCCCTGGGGTCATTTGACAATGTCTGGAGACATTTGTGATTGTTACAGTGGAAGGGATCATTACCCATATCTAGTAGGTGGAGGCCAGAGATGCTGCTAAACATCTTACAGTGCACAGGACAGCCCCCACAACAAAGGATTATCTGGTCCCAAATTGTTAGTAGTGCTGAGGTCAAGCAACTCTGTGTTAAACCTCAAGTCAGATCCTGTCATTCTCTGCCCAGAACCTGCCCATGGCTCCTAATTTCTCCCAGTAAAATTCAAGGTTCTTAAGATGTCAGCTCTGACCTTATCTCTTGTTGCCTGCCTCCTACCTCCCTCTGCTACAGCCAGGCTGGTCTCCTCACTGTTTTTGGAATACCCCAGGCCCTTCCACCACTGGGCATTTTTATATTGCACTTGCCTTGATCATCCTTTGCCCAGACAGACCCAGTGCTCACTCCCCCACCAACCAGTATGTGCCTGCCTCCAGGAGTCTTAAGAACATTAAGTGTGACGTTGACTGTGGGAAAGTATTAGCATGGTGCCTGGCACGTAGTAAGTGCTCAGGAAATATTAGCAGATGTTGTTCTTGTTATTTTCTTTACAGTTCATTCTTTAAACATCATTCCCATCACACTGATAGTGTGGCCCTTTTTTGACCACAGTATTTGCAATTGCTATTCCTCCAAATTCTCTGTCTTCTTTGTCCAGCTATATATTTTTTCCCCATAGGGCTTATATTATAATCTACTGTATAATTTTCCAGTATGTTATGTTTATTACGTGTTTCTCCATGCTAGACTGCAAACTCCAAGGGAACAGGGTTTTCTGTTTGTTTCTTGCTCACTATTGTGTCCCCAGAGCCTAGAACAAAGTTTCTCAACCTCAGTGCTATTGATATTTTGGGCCAGATAATTCCTTGTTGTGGAGGGTCCTATGCATTGCAGGATGTCCAGCAGCATCCCTGGCCTCTATCTATTAGAGGCCAGTACTCCTGCCTCTATCAATTATGGCAACCAAAAACATCTCTGAACATTGTCAGACATCCCGTGGTAGGCAAAGTACCCTCATTTCAGAACCACTGGCTTAGAACAATGCGTGACACAATAAATATTTGTTTGAGTATGTGTTGCTTTCTTCCTTAATACCATAACCCACTCAAGGTATGGTATTTGGTTTTTTGTTTTTGCAATGAGTATTGTGTTTCCTTTAAAATAGATACCTACTAGGCTTTCTCCAAAGAGGAATTCATATATTGTTCATTGGGGCTAACCTCAGATATTCAAGTCTTTCATGAGGAAGGACATATTTCATTTCTAACCCAGACATCCTTGCCTTTAGGAATCTGAAGTTGCTGGATTTAGATTATGTGAATCTCATTTTGGTCATATTGGTGGTTAAGGCTGTGTATAGGAAGACACATGCTGTGGGAAAAGGTTCCAATGAATTGTTTGCACACTGTTTCCTCCAACAAGGTTTTAGAAACCTTGTGTTCTCCTGGGAATGAGTTCTGCATGTTGGGTGGCAGAGGAAAAGCGCTGAATATCTAGAGTGAGCCCAGAATTCACATAGGCATAGTCATGGCAGGGAAACAAATGTGAAACTGTTGAATGAGCTCCTAGGAGCAGAGGAAGTCTCTACAGGTCTTTTGTACCCAAAAACATTTTAAAACGTAGGAGCATCTTTCAGGCTCATAGTCCTTTTGTTTGGTTTACTCAGTCCACATGGCTTTGTAGTTGTTAATGTCCTTTTCCTGGACAGACTTCACAGTTGGCTTAGTTTAATTCCAATTTCTTCTTAAATCTTTAGTACTATTTAGACAGCTGTTATTACGTTTTCTGCAAATTAGAAATGGGAATGAAAGTGAGTATTAGCTTTATCATGGCAGGACAGGATACAGCAGTGATCCCCAAATGCTGATTCACAAAGGTGTGTGAACTTTTAAAGGTTTGGGTGAAATGAGAAAGACAAAGACTGTTGCCTCACACGCATACCTACATATATTTTGGTGTAAGGCCCCTGCCATTTCTTGGAGTTATGCTGAGATGTTTTTCTCCTGTCTTCATATTAAAAAATGCCCTTTCTTTGATGACATAATAATCCATTCTTGGCAAAACAAAACTGTCAATCATTTTTTGATTTCTGAAAGTTTTCTTGATTTTTTTTTTTGGTCTGTCTAATCGGCAGGGAACCACTAGCATAGAGATGAAGAGCCTTGTTCTGCCATCGATGTCTGTCCCTAACTAACTGGGTGACCTTGGGCAGGCTGGGTGACGTCTAATTTCAGTTTCCTCATCTGGCAAATAGGGGCCTGCCTCCAGTAGTCTCAAGAATATAAGTGTTACATTGACTGTGGGAAAAGTATTAGCATGGCACCTGACACACAGTGAGTGCTCAGTGCTGACACATAGTAAATGCTCAGTAAATGTTAGCAGATGTTCTTGTTGCTATTTTCTTTATTACCTAGCAGTGAACCTGGCATTTTGGAAGGTGTTTTGCATTTGCTTGACTGTGGTTGTCTTCTCTAAGGCAAGTGTTGTTATGCAACACAGTTCTTTGAATGTTAGTAAATTCCTTTTTGCTTTTCTTCTAATGAAGTGTTCAGATAAATATTTTACACTTTGTATTTTTCATTTAATCATAACAATTCTTTTATGCTAGTTAAAAAAACTAACAATTTTGACATTAGTGTATCCATAAAAATTCGTGTTCAACACATATTTATTGAGTCCTAGTATGTGCACATTAATACTAATAATGATGGGTCACATTTATTGAGTATGTACTATGTGTGAGCCCCATTCTAAGTGTTTTTACATGTGTAAAACCTATTTAATCTTTGTGAAATCTGCATGAGGTGATCATAATAAATAAAAACAATAATGATATTAATTATAATTTTAAAAACAGTTAAGACTTATCTAGTGCTTCCTATGTGCTAGGCACTATTATGAACATTAACTCTATATTAATGCTGTCAATTCAACCTTGGGTGTATGTAATAGTTTATTATTCTCATTCTACAGAGAGGGAAACTCAGGTATGCCAAGTTGGTGGGGCCTGGATTTAAACTGATGCTTCTGTAGCTACATGCTCTTGTCCTCTAGTCTGTACTATGCCTGGTTGATTGTGCAAAATTCAAAGATACATCATACTGTGCCCTCCCTGTGTGGTGAGGGAAAGAGAACTCATGGATCCAGCTAATTATACAAGGCAGAGTGTGGTCCCTGTGGCAGGGTGGGCATCAGCAGTTGGGGGCATTTAATAGAGGAAGGGGAACTGGGGAGGCAGTTTTGTGGACAAATAGGGGTGTTTGAGTTTGGCCTTAAAGGTGAAACAATAGTCAAATGTGTTTCTCTACACTAAGTAAAATGTTAGACATCTTGGAGGGCATGGTCCTAAAGTAGACATTTAGGGTTTCCGTTTGCCTTTTAAACTTCTAGCCTTTCTTTAAGCTCTTCCTTGTGGTCTCCAGGCACCTGATGATACCTCATGGTGACAGAGAGGCTGCATGCATGTGGACAGGTTTAGAGGGAGCCCTGCTTAAGTGCTGTCTGTGGTCACTACTTTGCAACTTAACCACTACATCTGTGTTCAAGAAACTTAACTTCTTGGAGTCTCAATTTCTTTAAGCTGTAAAATGAGATCAATAGAACCCACCCCCTTAGGGTTGGTAGAACTTTTAAAACTAAGCAAAAATGTATAAATGTGTTTAGCATAGCACCTAGCACTGTTAGTAAATGAAATTAATTCCTCCTTTTCTAGTAGAATTTTACTATGATAGCAGTTTTTACCCTTCTCTTAAGAATAACTAAAACATGTATAGAATCATGCATCCAAAACAAAATAGACAAGATTGAGGTGCCTCAACCTGCAGATGTTCAAATCGTACTATGCAGATTCGTTTTGTGGTATGATTAGATGGAACACTTGATTAAAGTGGGATTCTCAGTCTTGGTTTTGTTAGTTATTGGAGATTTCCTTTTCCCGATTACTACTATTTACAGATTTTACTTAAGTTGACGTATGTTTAATTCCCTTTGAGTTCTGCAGTGCAGTTTGCACAGGCTGATGTTTATATCTGCTCCAGTTGTGCAAGAAGTGGAAAATATCCTTTTTTTAGAACAGATCACATGTGCTTACTGTCAGGAATAGGACCTCAGTGTAAAAAAATGTATCTTGGGACAAATCAAAGTTACTAAATTTCCCTCTCCAACTGCTTTGTTTCAGGATTGGCAGTATTAGGATAAATAATAGGAAAAAAAAATACTTGGCTATTTTTTTTGTCATCTTTCAAGGACAATAAGTGAGAGTTTCATTTGTTTTTTGTGTGTGTATGTTTGTGTGTGTGAGGTATAAAATGTACTTTGCTGAGGGTTTGTCTAATCGGAATAAATTATAAAAATATGTTTGACTGCACTCCAAGTATGCATTATTTGGAGAAAATAATCATGAAGACAGGTCAAAGATATTAAATGCAGCCACCACAAGCTTTTGATATTATAAAGGCAAATTTGCAGTTTATAAGAAGGTTTTTGTGAGTCTAGTGAACATTGTGTACTCCGAGGATAGGAATTATACCAAGGGATAAGTCTGCATCTTTATAGAGACAAACGAGGTCGAGAAGACCCACAGGGAGGTCTGGGATCTCTGTTGAAATTTCTGCACCTCCCGTTCTATTGCAAATGATCTTGGGAGGAGGACCAGGTTTGGCTTCTCAATGGTAAGCTTATTTCTCTGGCCCATTTCTACAATGTGGCTTTCTTATTTCTTCGCTTCATCTTTCCCTCCTGTGGCTTTGGATGCATGCTGTGAAGAGTAGAGAAGTAGACCTTTGGAGTGTTCACCTGAGACCCCTGTCCTGGGATTCAGAGTGATGAAGCTTCTATCTTTAATGGCTGACCTTTCTGGGGACTTCTCAAGGACTGGGTGCTGAGTGTCAGTCTCTGTGCTGGCCATAGGGAGTCCAGTGGAGAAGCAGATGGGTTCCTGCCAGCATGGTGCATACATCTTGGAGGTGGTGCACAATTAACAATGGACCAAATACATGAGCAAGATGAGTTTTACTAACTGCTATGGAAATTAAATGGAGCATTATTGGTAGAATGGGCCTATGAAAGAAGGGGGCTTTTTATTAGGTTGTATGATCAGGAATGACCTGTTGGAAGAAGTGATTTTGAGGCAAGACTGAATATCTGACATAAAGGCACAAATCCAGACACTACCACTCACTGGCTCTGTGACTTTGGTCAAGTTATCCAACCTTTCTGAACTCTAATTCTCTCTTCTGTAAAATGGGACAGTTGCCATCTTGCAAGGCTTCTGTGAAGATAAAAGGTAATGTATGTAAAGCAGCTAATATTAGGCTTGAGGCTTAGTAGGTGTTCAGGGTTACCCATAGGACTGAAGTTAACATATGAATAGTGGAAAAAGAAACACAGACATTAATCTTTGTTATAAGTGTTTATAACTCAGTCTTAAATGTTTTCCTAATGTTGAGTGAGTCAGAGATTCATGCTTGTCTTTATAAACCTAACCCTGGACTAAAAGAGGAGATGGGTCTTGTTATTTTTGTTATCCTTTCTTTCCTCTAGGATCATCCTACTTGATGTCATCCCTTGTTCTCCTGACTGTTGTTGTCCTGACATAATTAATGTCTGACCATAGTTTTTGGGGCTGGATTTTTAATTACTTTTTTGGTGTTAAGGAAAGGCCTAAGTAATTGAGGATTAAAAAGGAAAGCCTGAGATGATTTCACAAAACATACACGCCCACCACGAACAAATAACCAGTGTAGAACTCCTGACTCCTAGTCCTGTGTTTTGGTCCTGAGATCATGCTTCCTGTCCACTCTGTTGTGAAAATGTCAGTGTTGGTGCAGAAACAAAAAAGAAGAAGCTCTCCTCCCACATACCACCTCCAGTGTTCACCAACTTTGACATCCACAGGAAGTGGCATGCATTTAATTTGACATCTTTAAAAAAATCTTCAAAGCATTTGGATTTTAGTAGCTTGTTCTTTGATTCAAGTACCCACAGAGTGATAATGTTCTTTCTTTCTTTTTCTTTTGAGATGGAGACTTACTCTTTTGCCCAGGCTGGAGTGCAGTGGCATGATCTTGGCTCACTGCAACCTCCGTGCCCAGGTTCAAGCAGTAGTCCTGCCTCAGCCTCCCAAGTAGCTGGAATTACAGATGTGTTCCACCATGCTTGACTAATTTTTTGTATTTTTAGTAGAGGTGGGGTTTCGCCATGAGTTGGCTAGGCTGGTCTCGAACCCTTGACCTCATGTGATCCACCTGCCTTGGCCTCCCAAAGTGCTAGGATTACAGGCATGAGCCACCATGCCCGGCCAGAGTGATAACTTTCAAAACGAAAAATACTGGGTTGTGTGACAGCAAATATTTTAAGTCTAAGTGCATGCCCTATAGAGGGCACTGGTAGAATCCTGTCATATAAGAAATTGTGCCTCATTGAGCAATTTCAGGAAGGCATCTGTGGTCTTCACCCTTCCCACCCTTGCCTCTTCTCCAAAGTGGGGTAACTTGCTGAATCATTCACACACATTCATCAGTTTTCCCATGTGATTAAGGGCATCATTGGAAAAGTGGTTGTCCCCACTGTTGGGAGAAAGCATAGCTTGTATTTGTAGAATAGGTTTCCTTCTGGGAAGGTTGACTTGCCTCAGTGGAAAGAAGACTTGGGGCAGAGAGGTTTCACTTAGCCTGGTGGCTGTGGTTATATATGAAATTACGAAATGACAGACAGGAATGCTATATTTACTTTGGTACCTTTACTATAAAATATTCCTAAATACTAACTGATTCTAGGAAGCATGTTTTTCAAAAACATACATTTTATTTTTACAGCTGGAGATTTGAAATTTGGTGAAAGGAAATGCTCATGGAAATCCTAAAGATGATTTCCTTGTTTAACTCAGGACCTAGCTCAATCCTGGTGAAGGCTACTAGAGAACCTCACTGAGATGTAGCCACACTGTACCTCTTGCCTGCAGTGTGTCCTAAATTCGTAGAGATGGTGCCCTAAAACTGAGTTCATGAACCAACACACAGATATGTCATTGGTCAAATTGTAACATTCCCTTCCATCAAAAGGACTAGGTATATATTTGTCATTGTTTTGTTTTGTTTTTAGCATTTGAATTTTTTCAGCAAAAGGTGGAAAGGTATTATTTCAGTGTTAGTTTTGCTCTGCTGTATTGGTGAGCCTGCATAGTTGCACCATCTAAATTTAGGATGCTGGCACCTCAGCCAATAAGAACTCTTTGTAACTAATTTATAATGCTTTTGGCAGAGAGTGCCTAGAATAAACATTAAAATAGTGTTGGCCAGTTAAGGTCATTTACTTTCAAGGGAAGAGGGTGACCCCAAATATGCATTCTTGAAAATTCTATTTATTTAGTTTTAAAGGAAGAGTTTACAATAGCTTATGTGAAGCAATACCTAAAAATATAAGCAACTGGCATGATTCCTGGTCACATTCCAAATAAAGGTTTGTCCATTTGCTGCAAAGAAGTATGCTTGGAGGATAACTTGTAAGAGGTCGGCCACTGGCTTATGGTATATTAAACAACCAGTGTGTAGACTTTTTGGAACTGCATCTTGTATCATCTCAGTGTGGTAATTTTTCCACTGGTCTTTGGGTAGGTACACACTAATAATATTTTTTATCTAGGCAAATGCGAGATGAGTAAATGCTAAATGATAGGATTTTGGAAGATAATTCTAACAATACTGATTATATTTGGAAGCTTTAAATTGTTGATTCAGCAGTGAATGAGAGAGTTTGATGGTGCTTGCTTGGTCATAATATCAAAATCACTAAAGTGCGTGATGTAACGGCAGGGAGCTGAATGGCAAGGACAATTAATTGGGGTTTGTTTTTGGGAGTCAATGATACCACATGTCAATCTGCTGTCCTTAGGGAGTCTCTCCCTAGTGTTACCCCTCTTTCTCACTTTTGGGTTCATATACCTGATATCTTTCTAAAAAAGTCAATTTCATGGCTCCAGGAGTGGAGAATCTGATACAGGCCTGGCTACGTGTCCTTATCACAGGGATTGGTTTCACGGGGGTGCACATTGTTCAAAGTGAATCCCAGGATTTTCTTGGGTGCTACCACAACAGTAATATAGATCTGATAACAAACTTTCTAGAGGAAACTATAGAGCTTTCCTTTTTTTTTTTTTTTTTCCTTTTTTAAAAACCAGTGAGTAATTATTATCAATGATTATCTCTGGCCTGACAATACAAGTGACACTCCTTTTTTTTTTTTTTAACTAAATGTATTCTGATCTGGGGAATTTTTCATTCTAAAATAGCAATACAAGAGTATTTAATATGGAGACATGAGATTTGTGGTAAAATCATTAGGGCAGTGGTTCTTAAACTCGAGTGTGCATCAGCATTCCCTGTAGGGCTTGTTGAAACAGATTGCAGGGACACACTCCCACAGTTTCTGTTTGGTAGGTCTGGAGTAGGGTCTGAGAATTTGCATTTCTGACATGTTTCTAAGTGATGCTGAAACTATTGGTTGAATCACACTTTGAAAAAATCATGGCACTAAGGTGGTGGTGATGGTGTTGGGAGTGGGGGTGATTTGCTCAATGAACTTGTGATAGAAAGCATTGCATAGAGATGGGATATAAATAATATATAAGCTTGGGTGACAGAATACCCATATTTGCCGTGTTTAATCAGAAAATGAATTTATTGGTTAAATAACAGAAGAGTCTAAAGATGGGGCTAACCAGGCCTTCCATGGATAGGATTCTTGGTTGTATAATGTGATCTCTGAGTGACTTAGAGTTAACCTAGCTTTACTACCATAAGGAGCCCTGGCCCAAATCTCAAAAAGGGGTTGTATTTTAATCTACACTCTAAAAGTGTGAAACTTGAAGCATACTGCAGTCACTTGACTGAAAGATTTGGTTGAGAAACAGGGTGATGGTGGTTTTGGGCATGTCCACATGACCAAATTGTTTTTCACAAAACTTCTGCTGAATAAAATTTGAAATACTACTGTCAGCCTGTTTTCCTGTCTTAATGAATTCCAGACAGTTTGTAGAGTGTGGGAGCTTCCAAAACAGAGAGGTGGAATGGATGTGACCAGCCAGCATCTGTTTTGTCACAAATGAGGATGTCCTGACATAACGGAATCGTTCCCCTTGTTCTGAATCTCACCAAGCTGTTCACTTCTCTGATCATGAAGTACAGACTGTGAGAGGGAAGGGCAAGGCCAATGTCATGTAACACAAGCCAAAAGAAAATTTCTGGATTCCTTATTTACCAGGAAATTCAGCCTACCCCTGTGTTTCATCCACTTAGACCCAAGCATTTTGATTTTTTTTTTTTTTTTTGGCATGTTGACATTCTTTAGAGAAAAAGCGCTGATCTGTTCTTGTTGTAAACTGGTTAAGACTTCTAACCAGTCTAATAAGTCTAAATTTCAGAGTAAGACAGATTTGAACTTAAATTCCAATTTGGCCACTTACTGGCTATATATATGTCTTTGGGCAAGTTATTCTTGTGGCCTCTGTTTCAACAGAGGCTGATATGGTTTGGATCTGTGTCTCTACCATATCTCATGTCAAATTGTAATCCCCAGTGTTCCAGGTGGGGCCTGGTGGGAGGTGATTGGGTCATGGAGGCAGTTTCTCATGAATGGTTTAGCACCATCCCCTTGGTCCTGTTTTCATAATAGTGAGTGAGTCCTCATGAGATCTGGTCATTTAAAAGTGTGTAGCACCTCCCCTGTCATTCTCTCTTGCTGCTGCTCCCACCACGTGAGATGCCTCACTCCCCTTTTGCCTTCTGCCATGATTGCAGGTTTCCTGAGGCCTCCCCTGAAGCTGAGCAGATGCC
Source organism: Pan troglodytes (assembly GCF_028858775.2). Lineage (NCBI taxonomy): Eukaryota > Metazoa > Chordata > Mammalia > Primates > Hominidae > Pan > Pan troglodytes. Next base: position 73,739,917 of record NC_086015.1, read on the forward strand.
AGCATCATGCTTTCTGTGGAACCGTGAAGCACCGTGATTTAATCAGCCCATGGAACCATGAGTGAATTAAACCTCTTTTCTTTATAAGTTACCCAGCCTCCAGTATTTCTTTATAGCAATGTGGACTAATACAGAAAATGGGTGCCAAGAAATGGGGCATTGCTATAAAGATACCTGAAAATGTGGAAGCAACTTTGGAATTGGGTAACAGGCAGAGGTTGGAAGAATTTGGGGGACTCAGAAGAAGATAGGAAGATGATGGAAAGTTTGGAATTTCCTAGAGACTGATTAAATGGTTGTGAACAAAATGCTGGTAATGATATGGACAGCGAAGTCCAGGCTGAGGAGGTCTCAGATGGAAATGAGGAACTCACTGGGAACTGGAATAAAGGTCACTTTTGTTATGTGTTAGCAAAGAGGTTGGCTGCATTGTGTCCCTGCCATAGGGATCTGTGGAACTTTTAACTTGAGAGTGATGATTTAGGGTAAGTGGCAGAAGAAATTTCTAAGCAGCAAAGTATTCAAGATGTAGCCTGGCTGCTCCTAACAACCTATGTTTACATGTGTGAGCAAAGAAATTACCTAAAGTTGAACTTATATTTAAAGGGGAAGCAGAGTATAAAAGTTTGGAAAATTTGCAGCCCAGCCATGTAGTAGAAAAGAAAAGCACAATCCCCTTGGTCCTGTTCTCATAATAGTGAGTGAGTCCTCATGAGATCTGGTCATTTAAAAGTGTGTAGGACCTCCCCTGTCATTCTCTCTTGCTGCTGCTCCCACCACGTGAGATGCCTCACTCCCCTTTTGCCTTCTGCCATGATTGCAGGTTTCCTGAGGCCTCCCCTGAAGCCTTCCCATTTTCTGGGGAGTAATTCAAGCAGGCTACAGAAATTTGCTTAAGTAAAAAGGGGCCAAGTGCTAACATCCAACACAACGGGGAGAAGGCCTCAAAAGCATTTCAGAGAACTTTGCAGCAGACCCTCCCATCATGGGCCCAGAAGCCTAGGGGGACTGAGTCGTTTCCTGGGCCAGGCACAGGGCTCTGCTGCTCTGCATAGCCTTGGGACACTGCTCTCCACATCCTAGTTGCTCTAGATCCAGCTATGGCTCATAGAGGCCCAGGTTACACTCAGGCCACTGCTTCAGAGGGTGCAAGCTGTAAGCCTTGGTGGCTTCCATGTGGTGTTAAGCCTGTAAGTGCACAGAGTGCAAGAGCTGGGGCTTGGGAGCCTCCAACTAGATTTCAGAGGATGTATGGAAAAACTTGGATGTCCAGGCAGAAGCCTGCTGCAGGGGCAGAGCCCTCATAAAGAAACTCTACTAGGGCAATGCAAAGGGGAAATGTGGGGTTGGAGCCCCTACACAGAGTCCCCACTGGGGCATTACTTAGTGGAGCTGTGAGAAGAGCACCACCATCCTCCAGACCCCAGAATGGTAGATCTACTGGCAACTTGCACTCTCAGCCTGGAAAAGCCACAGGCAGTCAATGCCAGCCCTTGAGAGCAGCTGCAGGGGCTGAACCCTGCAAAGCCACAGGGGTGGAACTGCCCAAGGCCTTGGGATTGCACTTCTTGCACTAGTGAGCCCTGGATGTGAGACATAGAGTCAAAGGAGATTATTTTGGAGCTTTAAGACTTAATGACTGCCCTGCTGGCTTTTGGACTTGCATGGAGCCTATAGCCCCTTTCTTTTGGCCAATTTCTTCCTTTTTGAACAGGAAAATTTACCCAATTCCTATACCCCCATTGTATCTTGGAAGTAACTAACTTGTTTTTTAATTTATAGGCTCATAGGCAGAAGGGACTAGCCTTATCTCAGATGAGACTTTGGACTTTTGAGTTAATGCTGGAATAAGTTAAGAATTTGGGGACTGTTGGGAAGCCATGATTGTATTTTACAATGTGAAATGTAAAATTGTAAAATGTAAAATGAAAATTGTATTTTACAATGTGAAAGAAGGAAGAAGGATATGTGATTTGGGGGACCAGGGGTAGAATGATATGGTTTGAATCTGTGTCCCCACCAAATCTCATGTCAAATTGTAATCCCCAATGTTGCAGGTGAGGCCTGATGGGAGGTGATTGGATCATGGAAGTGGTTTCTCATGAATGGTTTAGCAACACCCCCTTAGTGCTGTTCTTGTGATAGTGAGTGAGTTCTCATGAGTGCGGCACCACCCCTGTTAGTCTCTCTCTCTCCTTTTTTTTTTTTTTTTGAGACAGAGTCTCACTTTGTCACCCAGGCTGGAGTGCAGTGGCATGATCTAGGCTTACTGCAACCTCCACCTCCTGGGTTCAAGTGATTCTCCTGCCTCAGACTACCGAGTAGCTGGGATTACAGGTGCATACCAACACGCCATGTTGGCCAGGCTGGTCTCGAAATCTGTCCCCCTTGGCCGGCCAAAGTATTGGGATTACAGGTGTGAGCCACTGTGCCTGGCCCCCTGTCACTCTCTCTTGCTCCTGCTTCCACCATGTGAGATGGCTCACTCCCACTTTGCCTTCTGCCATGATTGTAACTTTCCTGAGGCCAACCCAGAAGCTGAACAGATGTCAGCATCATGCTTCCTGTACAGCCTGCAGAACAGTGAACGAATTACAACTCTCTTTTTTTTTTTTAAATAAATTACCCAGTCTCAGGTATTTTTTTTTGTAGCAGTGTGAGAATGGACTAATACAGAGGCTAAAAGAGGACAGTGCATAATAATATGATCTAAGTGATAGGGTAATTGTACAGATTAAAAGAAATACATGGGTAGAGTGCTCAGCCCAAAGCCTGGCTTTTAGTTCCCTCGTTCTGATTACCTCTGTATTCACAGCATCAACAAGGTTTTTGACTTGAATTTCTAGTTTTAGACACCTTAATAAAGAAAAAACGACTCAAAGGCAATCAGTGTGGGGGTTGGGGGGAGAGGATCCATAGAACAGTGGGGAGGAGGAGGGTAAGGGAGGGTAAATAGTCTTTAAGTTAGGTAATCAGCATTAGGATTTTTGGGAGTTGATACAGGTCAAATAGTGGTGAAAGGTGGGATGCCTAACAGGAAGATATTTAAGGATGGCACATGCTATTTACAAGCATGGTGTTACTTTTGTTGCCAGAACAATTTTTGTCTTTATCAACATGTTTCCTTTCATCATAATTATAGACTATAGCTAAGTGGAGGAATAAATAATGAGATACACTAATTGGGGTTACACAATACCAAGGCTGTGTAGCACTGCTGTCTCAACACAGAAATCTCGAATTCCTAACTGTCATGTTTCAGCCTTGGCCATAGTGACTTCCTACCTTATCTTTTCCCACTTGACTTGGCAGCCTGTTTATATAGTTATCTTTATCCAATATAAGCCATAAGGCCCTATATTCTTGAGCCTCAAAATCTTTATATCTTTTACCCTTCTGGGTTTTTTTTTTCTTTTTTTTCTTTTTTTTTTTTTTTGGTAATAGCAGTATATAGCCACTTTAGAGACTAGGATATAAGTTTTCAATGTTTTTTTCTTTCCCCGACACGAATATGATAGTTTGCTTTTCTTGATTGTCGCACAATTTCTCTCCTGAAAACTGTGGCTTAACTGGTCACTAGCAAGCATAAAGGGGAAAAAAAAGCAGAAAGGGGGGTTAGTCCAAATAGTATCCATCTTTCTCAGGGGAGAGATTTCGATTATATTACACATGTATGTGGATACCTTCATCAGTTACAGTTTAGTCATTGACTAACTTGGACAACTGGGTGCCTACCTCATTGAATAGTTGCGAATATTCAATAAGGTGATGAGATGCTACCTGTAGTAAGGGTGCAGTAGATACCAGCTGCTGCTGCTCACCTTACTGCTGCTCCTCCTCCTGTACTATGATTATTGCTCTCTGCCTACTGCTGTTTTGTGCTACTACTGGTGTCATTGCTACTAGAACTTAGAAGTTTGCATAAGAATGGAAGAAATGGTTAATCACAGAAACATTTCTCTGTGCAGGTGGTATTGACTCTCTCATTGCCTTATCACTGTTGAGTAAATAAGCAACAGTTTGGTTCTCTATCGCTGAAAAAACTCTAACCACATAGTGAATTCTCAAATGCTTGGGGTATATGTGGCAAGTTTTTTTTTTTTAACTTTAAGTTCTAGGATACATGTGCAGAATGTGCAGGTTTGTTACATAAGTATACATGTGCCATGGTGGTTTGCTGCACCTATCAACCCATCATCTAGGTTTTAAGCCCTACATGCATTAGGTATTTGTCCTAATGCTCTCCCTCCCCTTGCCCCACAACCCCCGACAGGCCCTGGTGTGTGATGTTCCCCTCCCTATGTCCATGTGTTCTCATTGTTCAACTCCCACTTATGAGTGAGAACATGCAGTGTTTGGTTTTCTGTTCCTGTGATAGTTTGCTGGGAATGATGGTTTCCAGCTTTATCCATGTCCCTGCAAAGGACATGAACTCATTTTTTTTAATGGCTGCATTGTATTCCATGGTGTATATGTGCTACATTTTCTTTATCCAATCTATCATTGATGGGCATTTGGGTTGGTTCCAAGTCTTCGCTATTGTAAATAGTGCTGCAATAAACATACATGTACGTGTGTCTTTATAGTAGAATGATTTATAATCCTTTGGGTATATACCCAGTAATGGGATTGCTGGGTCAAATGGTATTTCTGGTTCTAGATCCTTGAGGAATTGCCACACTGTCATCCACAATGGTTGAACTAACTTGTACGCCTACCAACAGTGTAAAGCATCCCTGTTTCTCCACAGCCTCACCAGCATCTCTTGTTTCCAGACTTTTTAATGATTGCTACTCTGACTGGTGTGAGATGGTATCTCATTGTGGTTTTGATTTGAATTTCTCTAATGACCAGTGATGATGATCTTTTTAAAATATGTTTGTTGGCCGCATAAATGTCTTCTTTTGAGAAGTGTCTGTTGATATCCTTTGCCCACTTTTTGGTGGGGTTGTTTTTTTTCCTGTAAATTTGTATAAGTTCCTTGTAGAATCTGGATATTAGACCTTTGTTAGATGGATAGATTGCAAAAATTTTCTCCCATTCTGTAGATTGTGTGGCAAGTTTTTAAACCTATATTAGCACTGGGTTGCAGCCCAGGAGTCTTCCAGACCACTTCCCCCAACTATCAGCTGTTGTGTGCATAGGAATGAAATTACCAAGTTTGAGTACCAATTAAAGGAATGCATATTCTATCAGAATCCATATATATATATTCATACAAACATATGTAGGATCCTCAAGGCAGTGTTTTTCAAAATATTTTCAGACTTTCTCCAGTATTCTTACTAACCAAAACTTGACTCTTGGTTAAACAGTTCCCATTCAGAGTTTTATAAGAAAAGAGGAAAAATGAAATTCTCCTCTTTCTGTGATGGAAACAAAAAGACAAACACACTGAAGAAACTGACATAGAAGTAGGTGCTTTAGAGTGAGTGCTTATGTGTTCAGAGAAGCTGTAAGCACAGGAGAGAAGACAGTTGAGGAGGTTTGGTCAGAAGTGGAATGGTGGGATGAGCTTCTGAACTCTGCATTTTAGTGAGAGTACAGGACAAATCTGCTGTGTAGGCTGGTGTTGAGAGTTAGGACACCCTGAACTTGGGGAAGAGCCAGCTATCAGAGATGAAAAAAAACAGTTTGGGACATTTTCAGAATAGATATATTTCTTGAGTATCTAAATGGGTGGACGTTAAGAGATCCGACTTTTACTCTTGTTTTCCAGGAGTTATGGTTTGAGAATTATGTGTAGGATCTTCGGGCAAATTTTCATTGCCTTGTAGTATAAAAGGATGCTTAATAAATATTTGTTGAGCTGAGGATAATGGGGAGCAGGAAGGGTCAAACTTGAACCACTGTTGCCTGTGGAAAATGGGTAGCTGTTGAGTGATGGTGTGGATCCCAGATCAGACCATCAAAGGCCAGGGGAGGTCTTTCTGGGATAGGAAAAGAACCTGGAGTTACCCTAGGGCGTGTGTGTGTGTGTGTGTGTGTGTGTGTGTGTGTCTATATATATAATACTCTCTTCCACCACTCAGAAAGTATATATATATGAATATATATATATAAATATATCATATGTTATATGCACACACACACACACACACTTTCCCACCACTCAGAAATATATTTCATTTTATTTACTTTTTTTTAAGACAGGGTCTCACTCCATCTCCCAGATTAGAGTGCAGGGATGCAATCATAACTTCCTATAGCCTCAAACTCCTGGGCTCAAGCAATTCCCCTGCCTCAGCCTCTCAGGTAGCTGGGACTACAGGTGTACACCACCATGCCTGGCTAATTAAATTTTCTTTTTCTAAGGTTGGGATCTTGCTTTGTTGCCCATGCTGGTCTTGAATTCTTGGCCTCAAGCAATCCTCCTGCCTCAGAGTCCCAAAGCACTGTGATTACAGATGTGAGCCTCTGTGCCCAGCCTGGAAATATATTTTAACTGGTGTTCACTGCAGATGGCCTTTAGCTATCACTTTTTTAAAAGGCTTTATTTTTAAAATAATGTATCTTTTAATAAATCAAAAGCTTCTTATGTATCAATAGCCCAATCCGGTAATACTTATTTTATTATTGGTTAGTTCCCATGGGAACAGGGAATTTGTTAGTTCACTGGACATCTCAAGGTTCCAGGATACAGAGTGTGTCCAGTGATGTTTGTTGAATAAAGAATGACCTAGATGGCTGAAGTGTTTCTGGTGTGCTAGAAGGGGTCAGTAAATTTTGGAAACTTTGCTAAACCCTTTCAGGAAAATGTGTAAGAAATTATCTTACCTTTTCTTTTGTTAGCTATGAGCCCTTGCCATGTGTTTCTGAGCCTTAATATCTTTACCTATAAAATGGGGCTAATGGCATGTCCTTCTTGGGATAACTGTGAGGATTATAGAAGATAATATGTAAAATGACTGGCATATGTACATTCTCAATACAAAGTTAGTAGGGGTGATGATTGTTACTGCTATTGGTGCTAAAGATACAGACTGCTAAAAATACAGTCAATTCTCATTATTTTTGTTTTATAAAGCTGCTACAAATACCGAATTAGCAAATACTGAATGATTACTACTAGGGAAATACAGGATAAGTTCCTTAGAGCCTCTGGTCGCAACATTTAATCAATCTATCAATACATAACTTTGTTTTATGTGTGTTTCTGTGTAAAGACACATTATTTAATATATATTATTGATTCATTAACATTGAACTTGTGGCCAGCAGCACTATAACCTGACTGACTTAGGAACACTAGACAGCACTTTTGCACTAAACTTTGGTGCCATACTGAATAGAGGAGTCACCAACAAAAACACACAAAAGTGCAAAAAATGTGGCACTACATAGACTGTGAAAAGGACACTTTTTTACAATATGATGTGAGAGCTGAAATGAGAAGGCAGACCATTACCTTATTTAACCTCAATTGGTAACGTGCATGTTGGGGGACTCAAATTTCTTGCTGTTCTGTGCGCGTGATTGACTGTAAAAACTCTGAGAATATTGATTTTGGGTTTACAAATCAGTTTTAGTGAGTAGGTGAATTTGAAAGTGGAGAATCCATGAATAATGAGGGTTGACTATATTAAAAACTGTTTTCTTGCATCTGTGTTTCTCTAGCAGTTCTTCCTCTGGACTAAAAAGCTTACCCACTGGGGAAAACATTTTAAAACACTATCTGCTCAGATGTTGTGGATTACAGAGGGAGCGACGTTAATAACGCTTTTCCAGGTACCTGATGTCTCTCTTTTTTTTTTTTTTTTTTGAGACAAAGTCTCGCTCTGTCGTCCAGGCTGGAGTGCAGTGGCACGATCTCGGCTCACTGCAAGCTCCACCTCCTGGGTTCGTGCCATTCTCCTGCCTCAGCCTCCCAAGTAGCTGGGACTACAGGCACCCGCCACCACACCTGGCTAATTTTTTTGTATTTTTAGTAGAGACGGGGTTTCACTGTGTTAGCCAGGGTGGTCTCGATCTCCTGACCTCGTGATCCACCTGCCTTGGCATCACAAAGTGCTGGGATTACAGGCGTGAGCCACTGCGCCCAGCCCTGATCTCTCATTTTTATCAGTTTGTTTGCCAATAAAAATGGCCCATCACTTCCAGATCTTTAAAGTTGACTGAGGATTCACTGTTCAGATATGGTAGAATTTTGATAGATTTTTAATCACTCTTTAATAAGGTGGAGTGTGAGGTTGGGGACCCAGGAAAAGACCACAGAGAGATTATGGACCATTGCTGAAAAATCCAGCAAAAAGCAGTAGGATTGACAGAGGGCAGGTGAGCCCCCAGATTGGGGCCTAGCCTGGGAGGGTTCTTGGCATTGCTCAGGAAAGAGTTCAAGAACGAGCTGGTGGTGGAAGAATGCAGGTCTAGTGAAGCAACAGTGTACAACAGAGTATCTGCTCCTTGCAGAGCAGGGCTAACCCATAGACATGCACCGAGAGTAGCAGCGTATGGACTGTAGACTGGCAGTATTTATACCCACTTGGAATTACATGCAAATCAAGGTACAGGTTACTCAGAAATCTCTAGAAAAAGGGTGATAACTTTTGGGAGTTGCCATGGCATTTGTAAAGTGTCATGGCACTGCTGGGAGTGTCTTATACTGATGAGCAGTGAGGGCACCTAGAGGTTGCCTTTGGTGCCATTTGCTAGTTCTGGTGGGTTTCTTCATTTCTTCCTGTGGAGACCAGGAAATAAGCGCTGGTAGTCTCTACTTCAGGATGGCTTAGAAATTCTGGTGTAGGCAGTTTTTGAGGTAACCAGGCTCAGCTTACTCAGGGCCTAGAGGATAAAGGTGATGATTTTGACTTTTGCAAGCATTGGAAATTAGCATATTATAGTTATCAGAATGGTCATTATTGTAAACATAAACTGAGTACTTGTTGGGATTGCTTGGAATTCCTTTAGAAAGAAGGAGAAAAAGAATTGGTTTCAGTAGGTTCTGTACTTTCAAGTTACATAGCAGATAGATCACACAATTTAGTGACAACGGAGCACAAAGAACAATAATAATAACAGTAGCATCTAGCATTTTTAAAGCCCTCTTTACAGATATGCCTTGTGTTAGTGCTTTAGCCTATCTTTTATATATTTCTATAGTATTCTTACATATTATACTGGAGTTAAGGAAGGTACCTATGTAATTAAAAAAAATTCTTTCTGTGTTAGAAAAGTGAAGAAACAGAAACATCGGGAATTAATAATTTACATCTAGGTGAATTATAAACATAGTAAGGCACTTACTATCTACCACGTACAGTATTTAAGTGTTTTATATAATATAATTCTAATACGAGGTAGATAGGATCCCATTTTATAAATGAAGAAACTTGTGCTTGTCTGTTTTCTGTCACTTGTCTATCTTAAGTTACTCAAATAAGGTTGAACCGTGATTCAAACTGAGGACTGTCTGACTTCAAAGCTCACTCTCTTATTCACCATGCTGCAGTGGTTTCCATGTATTTTGGTGTTCGGAGGTTTGGAGGGAGAGGCAGGAGTGATCAGGAGTGACAACTTATGTTGATTTTTGAATGGAAAGGAGACTAGGTTTCTTATGAAGTAAAGGCAGAAGACTCAGGGTGTGGTTGAACATTCGAATCCAAAACAAATAGTTATATCTATTAAAGGTGCTCACAGCATGCCTGTGTGCATAGTCCTTTGTTTCTAAAGCTGCTTCTGAAGAAGGAAAGGAGGTAGGCTGTGAAGCCTCCAAGAAAGGTAGGAAAAGATGGGATGGTGGATACTTAATCATTCACAAGGGTGTGGTATATAAGTAAGTGGTAGATTTTCCTCATTTCTTATTAATAATCTTCAAATGTTGCTACTTGATGACATCAAGTTGTCTTGTCTACATAGCCATCCTTGTGTTCTACTACTGAACATGAACATGTAGCTCATAACATCTGGATGTTTTTCACTCATCTCTTTTTCCCTCTCTCTTTTTTCTACTAACCTGACTTGTTGATTGCTATTTTTGTGTGTCTTCATAAATTTATAGCCAGTCTGTTCCATTCTGGACTGTTTATCTTTGGCATGCCAGAGGTCTTGAAACATCATAATGTTGTGTAATGAGCATAACTTCTGCCTTGACTTGTGGGTGTTAAGAGCATTAGTCAGTGCAAAGTATTGAGTTAAATATTTTCAATAAAAGGATATAATGATCTAGCAGAGAAGAAGTTATAAAAAATCCTAGTTAATGGCTTTAATGGTGAGCCATATATTTAGTGGGTTCTATCAGTGATGAGTTAGAGATTCACAGAATGAATGTAAAAGCATTCTTACTTTTAATTAATGAGAGAGGAGAAAGAAAAACAATAATAAGAAAAAAAGGACTTGATTCTCATCCATACCAAGAAAAGTGTAAACATCCAAGTTCCCAGTGATTCTAACCCTGATTCATTACCTTGCATGTGTCTTTAATTACCACAAGAAATGTTTAAGATTTCCATTGAGATATTATCGACAGGGACTCCTGGGCTGCATCATAAGCCTGATTGAAAGCCTTTAGGCTTGTAATGATCTCTTCTTGGAGGACAATCAGGGAATTCTTTGCACCTTTATCAGAGAGTCAGGGCTTTCCTGAGCAAACAAACTAGGTCTTTACCTATGGAGCTGATTTTATGAAGAGTTTTGGTCAGCATTAGTCATTGTGAAACCATGGGCCTCCTGCCCTGGTTTATCTCGACAGTCATCTCCCTACAGCAGAAGATTGAATCCTCATCTCTCCATGAGTCTGAGCATCTAAAGATGTTAGAGGTACATTGGTTTGCTTCTTGCTGGGGAATGTGTAGTGGGTACTGGTCTTCTGGGAATAGTGTCTAGATGAATGTTTAATAATCAGTTTAATAGGTTGATGGGCTGTCTTATTTCCTGGGGTTGGAGGTTTAAACCAGGACACCCTGTGCTAACTCTGCTCTTTACCTTGCCAGCAATCCTCAGTCGTCCTGGTAAACAACCTCTGAGTTAAATACCTTTTCTTTTCTGGAGAGGTTACCAACAAAGGAAAAGGCTTTGATGTCAGAACAGGGGGCATAAACAGTGTTTATGGCTGCTGTTAAAAATTTCTCATCTGGGTATTTTCAAAAGAATTCCAAGTCAAAATATATCACTTATGGGAAGTATCTTCTTTTCCAATATGATATCTTATGAAGTTGATAATTATTTTCATGGTTTAAGTAGTAATTGATGACATTTTGGGGGTTGGAAGATTTGTGGGAAGGAGGACATAGATTTTCATCAGATGTCCTTGCGTCCTTTCCTTGTGAGGATTATTGATCTCTAGTCTTCATATGTAAGGTGTTGAATTTATTTAATGTTATTAACTGAATCTATAGATAAAGAGGTAGTTTTGGAGCCAAGTAACCTGTTGATGTAAAGTCTATTTTACCTTTTATGATTACCATCTAGCACCTCCCTCCTTCCTGGCTGAATTCCCTGTCATTTTAAGTAGGCAGCAATTACTGGTTTGCTAAAGAAGCCAGCTCCTGCTGCCAAGGATCCTGTTAATTATCACTCTATCTCTAATTTAGCCTTCCTAGTGTTGAGAGAAGGTGCACGTAAGCGTGTGGCAGAACGTCTGCAATCGCATCTTTGTAATAATCTCCTTTCTGAGACGGTTCAGTGGACTCAATGTTCCGCCAAAGGGCCAAGGCAGCCCTGGTGAGTGTTTTCAGCTCTCTTCTGTAGCTTGTTTGGTCAGTCGAGTTTGGTGTGATTGTCCTCTCCTTTTGCTTCTGACCTAAGTAAAAGCTAATGGTTGGCATTAATCTTGGGAATTCAGACCTATTCCGCTCCATCTCTGAAGTCAATGGGACACCTTGAAAATACTTCAGTGGTTTTCCCACGAGCTATTTTCTCTCTCTGTGAAAAGGAAACCAGGAAATTGACTCTGTGCCTGTTTTCAAGAAGGTAATACAGATGATAACCAAAGTACCTCAGTTTACAGGTTCTTATATAGCATGTTTTTTAAGGGATGTCAATCTTTATATCATATGAAATCTTTGGTTCTTGTTCATAAATGGCTAGATTGCTTTCTGTTTGTTTTCAGAAATGTTCAGTTCACTTGTTTCAGTGAACATTTTTTCAGAAGTTCCACTGGATCATTTGATTAGGTTTGGAGTGCTTATGCTTCCTTTTCCACTTTTTATGTTATTTTTGGCAGTGTTGGTATTTGAAGCTGTAGAAGTGATTCACTGCAAAGTGCATTAATTTTCCACATTTCCAAATGCATTTTCCAGTGGTCCCCAAATTTCTTTTCCTCTTCTCAGATGATTCTGCAGTTGTCCTTCTGTCATTCTGCTGGCTCAAACATAAATGCTGATGTCACTGAATTTCTTAAATTACAGCTGGTGGGGATTAACAGAAATTGTAAAAGAATACCACTTCCTCATTTTGCTATTTTCTTGACTAATTATTGTCTTTTCAAGTACTGTAGGAACATAGGGATTTGAAAATGAATTCTTTGTCTTGCAGTTTAAACAGCAATTTTCCTTTTCCTTTTTCTGTTATACTTCAAAAATAATGTAGCGCTTAGGATGCTTTTCTGATGTGCCCTTTAATAACCCCAGACAGAGGAGTCTCACTCCTGATTTTGCACTTTGGACTGTCTTCTACCCTGGGTGAAAGGTTTTGAATACTTCCCTTAAGTAAGTTTCCTTATATAGAATATTTTTACTCAACAGTTTTTCTCCGACTCAAGGCCGTTACTGGTATTATGTGAAAGGTTGTGATTAATTTATTTGTTTGTTCAGAGCCTTTGCTCCTTTAAGGAATGCTTAGCTCTGTCCTCATCATTTTCTTGTTTAGGATCTGTGTTATTTGTGACAATTTTGATTGCTCCAGCCCTCTACACATTAATTTTTCTGGCTTGCCTCTCCTTGTTTTAACAGTGGGAGTCTGGGGCTCAGGCTTTCTTATCACTTGGATTGTGGTTTGAGTGATGGTTCCATGAACCTTTTCCTGGGAGTTCTCTGGGCTCCTGTGCTGGACGCTGGAAGCCATCTGGAAGTGTGCACACAGGATGGCTGGATGCTGCTGGGCAGTATTGATTGAACTGCAGTCCCGTGGAAACAGAAATAGAAAGGGTTCAGCATTCCCACTTTCCTCTGGTGGCATTTTTGCTTATTTTGTGTATTTAGAAAAGGTAGCCATATGCAAACTGCTGACTTACTATTTTCCCTGGAATGGAAACCATTTGGATTATTTCAACGAGTTTTAGCGAAGATTTGTTTGTTCACAGTATTAGTTTTGTTTTCTGGTAGCCTGTTTAGAATAAGACCAGAATGTGTCTTTTTACTTTATGGAAATGAGTGCTTACTTGGTGTTTGGAATTTTGCAAACCAACATGAATTTGAAAAGTCATATGTTTATTCCAGAGTCAAAATAGAAACTCTTTAGTGAAAATTATAGATATTTCCATCTTGGGTCATTTACTTTCTGTGAAAAATTTTTCTTTGACAAAATTGTTTAAGATTTCAGAGGAATCTCTTTTCCTGGTTAATTTTCCCACAAATTAATTTCCCTCATTTTTAAAAAGAAAAATAAGATTAAACTGAAGAATTGCAGACCAAGCTCATATGTGCTGGAATATTTGCTGTAAGCTGGTGACTGATTCTTTGCTGTTATCTTTCATAAGAGAGTGGATTTAGTTTAACTGTTAGTAGTTAAGGTTTCGATTAGGAATACAAATATGATTTCCTTACCATAAGACCTTTTAAGCACTGATTTGCATTGCTGAGGATAAGTTATGATTATTCAGTCTCGGGAAAATTTGTATTATAAGATCCATATACACTTAGCCAACATTGCCTTCTAACATTGCAATGATAAGTTCTTTTAATTGAGATTTTGGAATGGTATAGCTATCTGGAAAATATTTCAAATGTCATTGTGGAGCTTTTGGTTAAATGTGAGTTTTAAAAGTTGGATAAATAGAATAAAGAGCGGAAAGGAAAAATAGTTATGAATTTGTTGAATTGTTTGGGCTATGAGTTATCTTTTTAAAAAGAGGTTTTATGTTTGTGTAGAAAATGTCACTAAATATAAGAAAATGGAAGTTTAATAGTTGAACAAGGTAAGAATTGCAGATATCATGAGATTGTAATTTAACTGGAGTATGCATTAAATGAATTGTATATTTCACTAGCTTGGTGACCATGAATGGTTTTGTTTATCATTTTATCTTTCTTTTCTTTTCTTTCTTTTTTTTTTGAGATGGAGTCTCTTTCACCCAGCAGCACGATCTCAGCTCACTGCAACCTCTGCCTCCTGGGTTCAAGTGATTCTCCTGCCTCAGTCTCCTGAGTAGCTGGGATTACAGGTGTGCACCACCATGCCCAGCTAATTTTTTTTTTTTTTTAGTAGAGATGGGGTTTCACCATGTTGGCCAGGCTGGTCTTGAACTCCTGACCTCTAGTGATCCGCCTACTTCGGCCTCCCAAAGTGTTGGGATTACAGGCGTGAGCCACCGCACCTAGCCTCTTTATAATTTTGTCTTATCCCAGTAAATACCATCATGCTGGACCTTGTATTAAAAAAACGTTGAATCAATGAATGAGTGAATGCACATTTTGGGAGGCCTGGTTGCAGACCTATCTGTGCTGCTACCTACTCATATGACCCTGTGGATCTGTCTCCCGCTATATACAATGAAGGCTAAAGATGGGATCAGGGATAAGTATGTGGGATTGTGTTGCTCCCTCCTTCTGCTGCAGTACGGTAGATATTGCCAACTGTCACTTCACTCTTTCCTGTGAACCCAGGAGGAGCCTTGGGCCTTTCTGAATTTAGTGCATCAGGCTCCCATGACTCACCGTAGATACAAGAGTTAAAACTTACTGTACCTTCTCCTTTTGGTTTTGGTCCCTGAAGCCCAATTACAAATAGGCAATATTCTGTGATGTTTCTTGGTCAGCAGATGTTCATTTAAACAATAGCGACAACAGCATGCACCATTATCCCTCCATTCAATAATTTTTCTGGTAGATTTAGCAGATATATTAATAGATAGAACTTAATGAATGGGTCTAGACAGTATTCTTCCAGTGGAGTAAGATATGAAGATATAATTAGATTAGCAGAGTTTTTCACTTTTACTCTCCAAAGCACATGTCTCCATCTGGGGCACAGTTATGGAGCACCTCCTGTATGCCAGCACTATGCTATTGATAAATGGCCAGCCTATAATTCATGGGCTCTGCCTTCTTGTAACTCAAAGTGACATAAGTATGATGCTATGTCTGTAATTATTCCTTTAAAGACGAAAGATGGAGGGGCATGTAATCCTGGCACTTTGGGAGACTGAGGTGGGTGGGTCACTTGAGGTCAGGAGTTCGAGACCAGCCTGACCAACATGATAAAACTGCATCTCTACTAAAAATACAAAAAATTAGCTAGGTGTGGTGGTGTGCACCTGTAATCCCAGCTACTTGGGAGGCTGAGGCAGGAGAGTTGCTGGAACCCGGGAGGTGGAGGTTGCAGTCAGCCGAGATTGCACCACTGCACTCCAGCCTGGGTAACAGAGCAAGACTCCATCTCAAACAAAACAAAACAACAAAAAATAAAAATAAAAAATGATTGTCAAACAGATGAGAGGAAAGCATTCCAGGTAGACCGAGGCATGGAGGTGCAGCATAGTGTGGCACTGAGACAGTCTAAGCACGGAGTGTGGCTGGAGCACCAGGGAGTGTGGCCAGCTTCATACAGAGGAATAGTGCTCTGGCTGCCAAATGAAGAATGGGTTGGAGGGTGGCCAGGGCTGGTGTCACAGAGGCCAGTTAGGATGGTTCCAGCTGAACTGTCTTTGTGAGGAACGATGATACACATGCATCGTTCAGCCCTGAAGATAGGTTGTGATTGCAAGAGGGTAAAAACCTTGTTAAAGATTTCAAGGACAGTGAGGACAAAAGTAAGGCTATATGTAAACTGCTTACTGCTGACAATAAAGTGGCTGCTTGTTCATTTCTTTATCATGTAGGTGGATGCCTGTTCTGTACCAAGCACCTGGAAAATACAATCATGTGTAAAGTAGACATGGTCTCTGCCCACAATCAAGCAAAAGGAAAATGATTGATTACTAAGTAGTCTTTATAAGGTGCATGAGCAAAATTCTTAGGGTCCATGCTCTCCACAGATTCCCCTCCTTTCCTGAAGTTAATTTATAGTCTGACAACATGTTCTCTGCTTTCTATAGGAAATTTTGGAGGATAAAGTTAGATAAGAAGATAAACCTCAAGGTCTGTGCCTTATATGGAGCATGCTTGCATGTACACACACAGACACATGCTCACATACACACCTTCCTCCCCTAATAAAAGACACCTGTCTTCACTCCATAGATTGACAAGCATCTAGAATAAGGCATATGAGGATTCCCATAAGTAAATCTGCTCCAGGAAAAGTTCTAGATATCTTCTCATGTTTTCTGAACATGATATTTTACATGGAAGAATCCGGGCTGTTGAGTTCCTGATCCAAGAAGAAAAGTCTTCCATACATAATTTGGCTTTGGTGGCTGCTTCAGATTAGCCATTCTATCTGTGTTCCAGGTTATTACCGGTGTTTGGAATTCGTGTGCAGAAGCAAGAATTTGCCTTGAGGCAGCAAGACTGGTAGACACTAGATAAGTGACTTATTTTAAAGTGATGTTTTGGTACAGAAATGGCAGTAACAACAAATTCCTCCCCCTAATAGAAATCTTCCTCACATTCCCTATCCAACCCAGAATCATTTATAATAATGTGGAGTCAAAATTCAGCTGAATGGGTTTGATACAAATTCCTAGGAAGCCATTGTAAGTTCAAGCACAGTGTTTTAAAGATGAAGCATTCAAATTTATTAGGATGGTAATTGCAGCTGATGTAGGTGGGGAGGGCATGTGTCCCATTTTGCATGATTTGGAGAGGCAATAGCTTGTTGAGGCTAAAACTCTGGAGTAGGACTGTTCTAGGTTTGAATCTCAGCTGCACTGATTGGTGGCTGTGTGAGTTTGGGCAAATCACTAAGATTCTCTCTTCACCTGTAAAATGAGGTAGTGGGTAAGCATGTAAGTCCTTTGTTAAATTTGCCAAGGTTTGAGTCTTTGTTGTACTACTGTATGACATTGAGCAACTTGTTCTCTTTGTATCTTGGATTTCTTATCTGTAAAATAATAATAACAGTAATAATAACAATAATGATGATGATAATAATAATTATGGTCCCTACCTCATAAGGATGTGGCAAGAATTAAATAAGATTATGCACACATAGGGTTTTCATCTTGGTAATCTGGCACCTAGTTAGCACTCATATCTTACTCAACTATTTTTCCTGCCATCATTATATTGAGCTTTCTAAAAATTATTATTTTTTGACTACTTATTTTGTTCTTTCTGAAAGTTAGGGCTTCACAAAGTGTAGTCGTTGCTATGTGATTTCTTTTTTTTTTTCTTTTTGATACGGGGTCTTGCTGTGATGCCCAGGCTGGAGTACAGTGGCTATTCACAGGTGCAATCCTAGTACTAACCAGCACGGGAGTTTTGACCTGTTCCATTTCTAACCTGGGCTGGTTTACCCTTCTTTATGCAACTTGGTGGTCCCCTAGGAGGTCACCATATTGATGCCGAACTCATTGCACTCACCAGATCAGCAAAGTGCACTACAGCCCAGAACTCCTGGGCTCAACTGATCCTCCTGCCTCAGACTCCTGAGTAGCTGGGACCACAGGCATGTGCCAGTGCCTTTTCTTTCTTTAAATTGGAGACTCAATAATGCAATTTCTGAATTTGGGGCAGAGTTGCCAGATAAAATCCAGAATGGCCAGTTAAATTTGGATTTCTGATACAGAATAATTGTTTACTATAACTTTGTTCTAGATATTTCATGGGATAGCGAGACTAAAAAATATTCTTTATTCATCTGAAATTCAATTCAACTGGGCATTCTGTATTTGCTAAATCTAGCAATGCTAGTTTGGTAGTAAAACATACTCCTTTGCCCTCTCATTCATTTTTTCACTCAGATAGATATTTGTGGATGCTTATAAAAATGCAGTGAACAACATCCTTGGGGCATAAGTATAGAAATAGTTTCATAAATTTGAAAAAAGATTTCTTAGTATCTCTGGTAAATCTACCTCCTAATTCATTCTCCCTGTGTAAGCCATGGGACCATCAAATTGAGATTATGTTGATACCTGAGTATATAGTATGATGTTGCTTGAAAATTCTGAAATGTTCTAGTGTTGCTTTTACCTAAAGGGAATGATTAATGGTGACACATTAATGGGTATGCATTCCAGAGAATCCTGAAAGCTTTGTCATTTTTGAAGGAAATTACCTCATTACTTTTAGAGTCACCTATCCAGGGTAGGTTGGTCCCTATGGTTGACCTGGTTTTCCAAGTAGGAAAATAAACACTTCAATGGTTAGGTTAATAACTTGGAGTGATTTCGTTGTACTTACAATTCAAGTTAATTTTTAAGTAGGATTGGTCTTTAAGCTACTAGACTAGTTGGAGACTCTGAGAGAATTGCATTCTAAGAGTGAGATCCTTTCAATTCAATCAGCATTTACTGTGTATTGACTGTGCAAAAGCAACTGCATATGAAGAGAGAGGAATTTAAAGTGTTTTGAGTTCCTGCTCTCAAAAACCTTAGTGTTTAATGGAGCACGAAAGCAAGAAGCAATTATGACAAAAGGCAAGATAAATAAGGTCAAAATTGAAGTCTAGTAAAGCTAGGTCCCAGGATGGTTGAATGTAGGAAGTGGTTAAATCTGGAGGCCAAGTAGAGTAGGAATGGCTTTTATTAGGACAGGTTTCTTTGAAGGTAATATGTGAGAGAACTATTCAAAGATAAGAATGATTTCATTTGAGAAATGAAATGTTCTAGGTGTGGGCTTAGCATTAACAAGTACCTGAAGGTGACCACATTTTGAAATGCACGTGTTACTTAGACATAACAAAAATATATACAGCACCACCGTAACTGACAGCAACCGCTTCTCTCATGTGTGACTGTTTATGATCTAGAATTTCCAGATCAGAAACTTGATTTTATGTAGGTGGACCTGGATTCATTCCATGTTGGTTTCCTAACTATTTATTGTGCACCTGCTGTTGCTATGTATGAGACAGCCAGAGAGACTTGGGCAACATTTAGGAATTCTTTTAGGTGGTCACTTAAACCAACTGAAAGTTACTCCGTTTAAACATGGGATTTTTTTTTTTTCCTGAAATGAACACTTCCAGTGAGCTCTGATTTAAATTGGGCAAAATCAACAGCAAAAGAATTCCATGAGAAGCATCTTGTCAGGCACTTTGACTTTGAGTATTTGCTTAAATGACTTTACAAGCCAGCTTAACTCATTTCCTGTTGGATGACACTTGTTTATTAGACTTGGCCCAAGTCAGAGTTAATAGCCTTAATGGTTTTGAATGGTCCCAAGTGATTCTCCAGCAGTGTGTCATTAGTGAACGGGGAGGATTCTACAGATAGGATGCAACACACACATAGCTGCTTCAGCCATCATAGATTTAAGAGAATACCTATAGCCCTCTTAAATTTAGCTAAGGAAATTGAGAATACTGGAAAGTAAGCGTTACCATTGCAGTAAATGCTAAAATATTTTTCAACAGTTCTAGTAGTTTTCCTTTTTTGTTTTTTTGAAGTACTTCCATGTGAAATTAATGCCATTTAAAAATGGCACCAGCATTCAGAACTTGAATCATCCCAAATTCTCTAGCAAATGAATTAAAATGTGACATGGGGTTCATGTTGATTAACAGATGTGTTTAGAGAATTGGACTGGGTAGCCTGCCATCGCGATGCATGCTTGATGCATGAGAGGGATTGCTAAGATTGGGAATGGAAAACTTTTCTATGTTTCCATTTATGTGTGTGTTGGGCTATAAAGCTCTAAATTAGACTGGAAATTGGTGATGCATCTGGAGATCGTTGGTTTTTAATTTTCTTCAATTAGGATTGATGTATGTCTTTTAAGTTTGGACAAGTTGTTCTTTGTGGATGTTTTTGCTATTTCAGGCACTGGTGGGGTAAGAGTAGCCTGGATGCAAACCTTTATTGGGTTCTTAAACATGAAAGAGCATAAGCTGCTTATGTTAGTTTGGGTCTGGTTGAATGTTATTAATTTTTTTTCCTTGATGGCCAGGCCAAATATTATGTAGTTTTAATATCTACCCTTGGTTCCTACTGCCTTATTTTTGGGCACTCTTAATATCTTCCTTTATATATCTGTCATTAAGTTATAATTGAAACTTCATGTTTTATATTTAGAATGATGCATGGAGGCTCAGCTGTGCCAGCCATTCAGGCCTAATGGCCAATGTTGGTTCATGCCAGAAAGTTTTTGAAGTCTAGTCTCTTTTTTGGGATGTCCAATCTAAGCAAAGCATCCTTTTCTGTCTTAAGCTGAGGGGCACAGGGAAGCAATTTAGAAGTGATTTCCACTTCTGTGCATGTGACAGCATCTTGTTTCTGATAAAAATTATTTACTTGCTAGTTCACTCTTTAACCCAGAGAGTCATGCAGCCTTAAAAGGGATTGCTTTGACAAGTCTTTATGTCACTTCATTCCTTAGTTTACTGACTTTCATGTGGAGTATCAGTGAGTGTCAGTTAAAAGTGGGTACATAGTGATAGTAGATGACACCCATGCCACCAACTGCTTCCTATGGGCTGCCAGATGCTAGCAAACATTTCACAGCTCTTGAATTCTCTGGATTTGGGCCACTCTTGAACTCTATCCATCAATCCATACACCCACTTATTGAGCTAATATTTATTGAGGTTTTACTATGTTTCAGGAAGTTGTCTAGGTATGAGGAATACAGCAGGGCACCAAACTGTTGAAAATCTTTGTATTCATGGAACTTACATGGGCAAGCAGATGTAGAAATAAATATGTGAATGAGTAAAATGCATAATATGCTAAATGCTGGTAAGTGTTATAGAGAACGATAAAGCATGGCTGGGTTTGGGGTGACTTGTAATTTAAAACTGAGTGAACAAGGACTGCCTCACTGAGAAAATGACATTTGAGAAAAGACCCAAAGAAGATGAGGGAGTCATGCCAGTATTTGGGGGCAAAGCACAGCAGACAGAAGGAAGAGTAAGTACATAGTATCTGGACAGGAGTGAGTCTACTTCAGCAACAGCATCATGGCCACAGCGGCTGGACCAGGCTGAGCAAAGTGGGGAGTTCCAGGAATGGCAGGAGGTGGGGTCAGTGAAGGAATGGGATTGGGGCAGAGGCAGACACTGTAAGGGTTTGTAAAGACTTTGCTTTTTACTCATTAAAAATTGGGAGCCGTTGCAGATTTCTAGCTAAAGGAGTAGCATGATCTGATTAATTCAGGTAGCAGCCCAGTGTGGTGGGGGAAAACAGGGGTCTGTGAATTTGGAGATCATGTAAACCATGGTTTTGTCACTAGGTAGGGGCAAATAAATTCAGCATCCTTAGCTTCAATTTTATTCCTTCTTATAAAACGACGCTTGTGGGTTGGATAGTTTTTCATGACCTTCCAGGTTTTGATACTGTTACCCTGGATTAGTTGCCTTCCTGTGAGTATTTCATGTGTTTGGCTGATTACATTTCTCCTTGAGTATGCATAGCTGGACCACAGATTTGTAAATTATCTTTCTGTGCTTTATTTACTTAAAAAATTTTCCATAAACATCTCAAATTGAAAACTATGAAGCATTAATACTTCTATATATTGATGTTAAAGGTTGCTTGAAGACTAAATGGTAAGGGTAAACACAGATTATAAGCTTTATCACTAGCCTTAATACTATTTTTTGTTATAGAAAATAGAATTGATTTGTAGAGTATTGCACTGAGCTATCAATTGGGATACAGTGATAAATAAGACACAGCTTCTTAAGGAATTGAGTAGGAGGAGAGATTCCTGGATAAGACAGTACCTCATAAAATGTTGTTAATGGAGGAGACAGTCCTGGTTAAGACAGTACCCTACAAAGTGGTGTTAATGGCAGAAAAGAGGGCCAGAAGCCATGACTAGGTGCAGGCCCATGGGAGCACAGGCAGACTAATATTCGGGTATGTCTTCACACCAATATTCTTTAAAAATGTTTAATGTTTTCAACAACCAGTTAGACCTAGTGCCACACATGCTAGGAGGTGCCAGAGGCCTGGCAGGCTTTCTTCTACAGCCCTGAGCAATTTGGCTCTGCCCCAAAGTTGCATCATGATGTTTGGCACACCAAGGTCTGGTAAGTAACTCTTATTAGAAGATGGTTTAGGGACCGTCTTTTATTATTCAAGAATGTCCTTTGGACATCTTAGTCTTCTCCTTTCCACCAGAATATTTCTTCTACTTCCTGTGATGTTATAGTGCTCCTTCTAGACTGGTACCCCAGGTAGCAGGATGGCTAGTCAGTTTGTGTATTTCCTCTGTGGAGAAGTATTGCTTTAGTCTTACCTTGTCTTCAGGCCTCCAGTATGAACTCTGTTGGGAGTCAGGTGGAGCCCTAGTCATTTTATCCACTGACGCAATGTATTCCTTGTGTTCTGTTAACTGGCTTCTTGGGCAGCCTAGGAGTATTCTAAGTTTCCAGGTCAAAGATTCTGGAAGCAACTTTCCAAGAGGTAGGAGGGCTTCCACTTTCCCAGACTTTCCCCTTCAATTGAGGCTCCCTGTGTATGTTGGGGTGTGGGGTGCTAGAGGCCTTGCTGCTGAGGAAAGTTACCATGGTTACCAGCACCGTGGCTCTCAGAAGGAGAAGGCTAGCATGTTAGCACCTCAGCTGTCCTGTGGTAATGCTTAGGGGGCAAATGACCATACCAATGAGCACTGTTAGAGCTGGAGGGGAAACTGAGGTTCAGAAGGTGATGCTGGAAACAGGAACCAAGAGCCCTTGACTTTCACATTGCATTGCTTCCTTTCAGTTATTTTACACCTCAGGCCTTCACACACATTCTTCCTGCCATCTTGAACATTTTCCTGCCATTCTTCTGTTTTCTTTCTACTCATCCTTTAGTCTCCACTTAAAGGTTGCTTCCCCACCCACCTCCTTGCCCCTCATCTGAATTAGGTTACCATGCTTTTCTTTTATGATTTCCTAATCTTATCCTTCATGCTTTTTACATAATTATTCTATATTCATCCGTATGTTCAGTGTTTGTTTCCCTACTCCAAAGGGCCAAGGAGCACAGCTGTTTTGTTCTCCATT
This sequence comes from Pan troglodytes, assembly GCF_028858775.2. NCBI lineage: Eukaryota > Metazoa > Chordata > Mammalia > Primates > Hominidae > Pan > Pan troglodytes. The sequence goes on from NC_086015.1 coordinate 73,763,107, forward strand.
TTATTCTCAGAGGTTAAGCCAGGCTGTAACACAGATAGGCAGTGTATGACTCCATAAGTGAAAGGGTAAATGACTGAAAAGAAGACTGGTTTTCTCTCACCTATTTATGTGAAATGTCTCTGCCTGTCTCAGCTTAGGGTAACAACTGTTATTGGTTTTGTGTATTATTGAGGATGCAGAAGATGTGATTCTTGTCTCTAACATCACCAAGTCTGTGGCCTTCTGGAATTTTATTAAGGGTTGTCTCTGCAAAAACCAAAACCCAATGATACACACAAATCAGCATTCTTTAATTGGTATAGGCTTGACATGAGGGGCTGTGATTTGTCAATTTATTTTACAATATTTGCATTTTTATTTCTTAATTCTGTTTCCAGAAATGAGCTTTAATGCCATTTGGATCCCCCATTCTTTTTATTAAAAATGAATAGAGAAAATATCACTTTTCATTAATAGGATTCATAATGCTTTTTTGGAGGGATTTGTTTTGGCTTGTGTAATGGAACTTTTAAGATGGTAGGCGTAGAAAACTGACTGGGACTCTTTGTAGAAGAAAGAGCAGAGTTACCTACTGTGTGTAAAAAAGAAAAGCAGGAACAGTGGACTTTCTTTATTTCTAAAACTAAACTGCCCTAATTGTTCATATCAAAAGATGGGCTTTTCCCAAGCTCGGTTGGCATTTTTAATTTACAGAGAAAGCGTGCATTGTTTTGCAGTGTGCATTGCGGTTACATTGGCTCCCAGAAGATTAGCTCAAAGGTATCTATGAATAGTCACACCCTAAATTATATGAACTGAAGAGTTTTAAAGAGGTGGAAAATCTGATGCATGCTATTTCCCAGACATTCATGCCTTAGGAAAATAACTAGGGAAGTGGGAGAGTGAAACTTAGAAGTTGCTACTTTATATTCACCAGTGTGGCACTTGTTAACTGTGTGACCCTGGGCCACTGAATTAACTTCTGTAAGCCTCAGAATTGTAAAGTGGAGTTAAAAATACCAGCTACCTTCAGAATTATTGTGAGGATTTCATGAGATAATATATGGAAAGTGTGTCACAATGCCCAGCACATTATAAATGCCTTATAGATAGGGGATAGTACACTACATAGGATAATAGTTAAGGGCACAGACTCTGGAGGGCCTGGCTTCTGAATCCTGGACTTGCACTCAGGGGTGGGGCCATCTTGGGCTAGTTACTTGACATTTGCATGTTTGAGTTTCCTCATATGCACAATGGAGATAGTAATAATACCTGCTACATAGGGTTATTATGAAGATTAACTGAGTTAGTATGTGTCAAGTGTTGATAACAACTTGTGGTTCATGGTAAGTGCTATATATACGTTTGTTGTGATTAAGAAGTCTGGGTCTTGCAGACAGTTAGTCTGCAAGTTCTTGAACCAGACTTCATAATGTACCAAGTATGTTGAGCTTCAGTTTTCTCTTTTTGTAATATGCGGATGATTCTAGTTATAATGTCAATTTTTATGAGAAATCGGTGAGATAATGCATATGTAAAGTGCTCAGCATAGGATTTGGAACATGGAAAATAATACTCATAGCAAAGACTTTTCTTGTAATTGCTGCTACCATTACTATGATTATTTCCATTATTTTTAGTCCTACTATGAATATGCCTCTGGCTTATATAGAACTTATATTCGAAGTGAATTCCACAAACACTCTGTGGAAGTAAAAAGGATTAATATGTAGAAAATAATGTTGAGAGTAATGTTACTGTTGTTGTATTTCTATAAATGGAGCTGTTGCAGCAAATTGAAAAATATCCAGTAAAAGTCTTATAATCATGCATTTGCAATTTTGCAGATCACAAAAGATCAGAGTTAGTCAGGGTCAGTGTTGGGTGGACAGTTTTATATTCATGGAAAATGACTCATAGGAAACATCAGGAACTAAAATTTCCAAAATAAAAAAAAATTAAAAAGTCATCATATAAACTGTGTTTAAGTCAAGTCTATTTCCTATCTTAACTGAGATTATGTTCATGGAGTAAAGTTTTGACATGGTCTAAATTTCAATGTTATATCTTGTTTGTGGCATCACTGGAAATGAATAAGTCCTGATTCCAGTGATGGTAACATTTTCCACTTTAGTCATTTGGGTCATTGTTGCTACAATATCCATATTTAAACCTGTGTGTTGTTTTGCAATATATCTTTAAGTTCAACTTCCTTTTTTGTTTCAAGTGACTAGGGAAGAAAAAACAGTGATTATAATACAGAGTACAAATGATGTTTGAGAAAAGCAGGGCTTTGAATAGCATTGGTCCTGAAGTCCTCTGTGTTTTAATGAAGGGTGGGAGCTTGCACTGAGAAGTCAGGTGTGCAGAGAAGTGCTAATGGTCGCATCAAGGCCTGGATGTCAGATCCTTTCAAGTCAAAATATGGAAGTGCTGATGAAATTCCTAGATTATATGATCTAGAAGGACAAGTCAAGTTATCCCATCAAAAATATATGGGGGAACTTCCGCTAGGCATGTGCATATCTCTGATAACAGTATGCCATGGTTGGAAGGCGGGAACCTGGAAGGGAAGATAAATTCAAGTTCAGTATCACTGGGGCCATAGAATGAAGTACTTTTTAAGCCATGGTAAGAAGGGTGGGCTTTATTAGAAGGCCAATAGAGAGGCATGGAAAGGTTTTAAGTAGGAGGGAGGGCATTCTATTCGTGTTACTGAAAGATCACTCTGGCGGTGCCACAGAGAATGTATTGTAGGAGATGGTGACAAAGAAAACCAATAAGGAGCAGTGTAGGCAAGAGCTGGGGTCACTCTGGACTTGCCTGTGGAGATGGAGAGGAGGTGGAGCTGAGAGATATCAGGGAAGGAGAATCGTAGGGTGGGTGATTCGTTGGACTTAAGTGGTAAGAGAGAGCAAGGAGGGAAGGATGTCTTTTAGATTTCTCACATGGGCAGGTGGTTAGAACAATGGTGCTGTTCATGGAGATGAGGCTCTTGGTAGACAAAACAGATTGGGGAGGATGAATATTAATTCTTCCTCCTATATGTGGTATAGTAGATGGATGTTTATGGGGTATAATAGATGAGTATAGTCATTTGACTGTTTTAGAACGAGTCTGGTTCTTGGGGTAGAACCTGTGTTTCAGTCAGGTTTGCATTTTCAAGCATGAAATTAAATTGCCAATTAACAGTTGTGTAAACAAATAGGGATTTATTTATCTCCATACAAGAAGCCCAGGGCTCTGTAATCACTGCCGTTGTTTAGTGGCTCCGTGATGTCAGAACCAGCATCTCAGTGATTTGTCTTGACTTTTTTCTAATATTTGTCACCTCATGGTTGCAAGATGGCTGCTGCTCCTCCGGGCATCACAACTGCTTTAAGAAGAGTGTAAATCAAGAAGGGAGAACAAGCTATGATTTCTTATTAACATATACAGTATGAAGTGTGCTTAAAGTTTGACTATATTTTTCTTAGATACCTTCTAACACATATAGCTCTGAGTAGTCTTTAAAATATGTTAAATACATTTTTCCCTGATTAAAATTCTCAACTTGCAAAAACCATTTTTTTTTTTCTCTCAGATTTGTTCCAAATCTTCCTTATTACTAAATTCTCAGTGGACCTCTCTGGGTTTCGAGCAAGTGCGGAAAATTCCATTTGGTGTTCGCCAGCTGATGTGCAAGTAAAAGCAGGGAATGTATGATGGAAAATGTCATACCCTTTATGATGACTTTTGATCTGTGAAGAATATAATTATTCTGTGTTTAAAACTACAGAAGGGAAATGTTTATTCACTCTTTTTGAAGGTAACATTATTCGGGGTATCATGAAGTGCAAATATTTGTCCTTTGCTGCAGTTTAATTCAAGATAGTCTCACCACCTAATGTTTGCAGAATTCTGTTAGTGACTGTTTTAGCTAACAGTCATTCTGAGGCATAGCAGAAGGTGCAGAGATTTTTGGAAAGAGACATCTCAAGGCGTACCCCGATGCTGTGTGATTTTCTTTAACTTCTCTGAACTGGTTTGTTCTGTGAAATTGGGTGAAATTGGGATAAGAGCAGGAGACAGTCTTTATATCCTTACTACAAACATACACAAAAATGCCTCTGAAACAAGGGTGGCTATGACACACTGAAGGTGCAAGTTAAATATGATGGAGTGTGGAACAGGGAAAGATTAATTTCTGCTGGGAGATATTGTGAACTCCATGTTGGAGAATGCAGAAGATTTACAGGATAATGGAGGATGGCCCCAGGCTTATCACACACATGTAGTGTGCAAAGTACCTTAGAAGTTTTCAGGATTTACTGTTTTTGATAAGGGTCAAAATGAGGAGACCCTTGAAATTCTGGCTGAGCGAGCTTGAACTTTGTTCTGTATGTGATGGGGAGCAACTGAAGACTTAAAAATTCACGGAAACTTAATGTCGATAGAAGTGAAATTGGGGGTCAAAAAATATATAATTAAAATTAAAATTAAAATTTTCATTTTGATATAATTATAGATTAACACACAGTTGTGAGAAGTACTGAGATATCCATGTATCTTTTATCCAGTGTCACCCAGTAGTAACATTTAGTATAATTCACAACCGGCAAATCAACTGAAGTCTTTTAAAGGGAAATCCATGATATGCTGAAGTCTGTGTTAAGTGGGTTGTCCTAGTAGCTGTGGACTAGAATGGATTGGAAAAAGAACATGGAAGCTAGGACACCTTTGGGAGGCTCTTGCAATAATCTGAGAATAGGGGCATAACAATAGGATTGGGAAGAAGGGATATTTGGCAATATGGGGCTGATAAGAGAAGCTGATGCTCTGTGTAGTTGCTCAACAAAGAGGTATTGAGGGTCAGCTGTGTGCCATGCAGTCTGGTAAGTACTATAGGGGTTGAAATATGATCTAATAGAGACAGGGCAATGCAACTGAAGGAAAATGGGCCACGTGGAAACGATGTTAGGCTGGACAAGACAGTGAGTTCTGTCTAGAGGGATAACTACTATTCTACCACTGGTTGTTACCATTTGTGACTATAGGTCCGGTGTGGCTGGTGTTTTGATTTCTTAGATGCCAGAAATCTAAATTTCTTTGTGAAATCTCTCAATTTTTAAATGTTACCTAATATAAAATTACAAAGAAGATGCATGCCAATGAGCAGTCATCTGTGAGCTAGATTCACCCTGTGGGTTCTTTGTTTTCTTGATGGAATGTTTAGACCTTATTTCAGTTATCTATTACTGGGTAAATTGAGTGGCTTAAAGAGATAACTGTTTTATCTCTCATAGTTCTGATCATTGACTGGGGAGCAGTTTTCCTGGTCTAGCTTGGGGTCTCTCATGGAATTGCCATTAGATGATGGCTGGATTTGGAGACATCTTGAAGCCTGCCTTGGGCTCTAAGATGGCTATAACTTTCTCTTTCTCCATTGGTTTCAGGACCTCCTGTGGCCTCTCCATGTGGGCTTTCTAGCAGGGTAACCAGACTAATTACATGTTAGCTCAGAACTCCTTATAGATTGTTTCAAGAGGGAATAAATAGAAGCTACTAGTCTCCTTAAGGCTAGGTCCAGAGTTGCTAGCACATCACTCTTGCCACTTTCTGTTAGTTAATGCAAGTTGCTCCAGCCCAGATTCACTGTGGGAAGGGACTGCACAAAGCATGAATGATGGGAGGCCTTGTCCATTGGTGACCATCTTTGGAGACAACCTACCACTGAAATCAAGATGTCTAGATATTGGTGACACTGTTTATCAAAGGTAAATGAGGGACATAGCAAATTCTCCTGTTTAGCATTCATGTTACTTTGAAGTTTTTAGAAAACCACATAATAGTGAGTTGTTTTTTTTTTTTTTTTTTTTTTTTTAGTAGTAACTGTGATTCTGGAGAAACCTGGTTGTTAATACAGTGGCTTCCTTTGGAAGCATAATTCATTTGTAGCTATTTGGTGTCCAGTTCATTAAAAAATAATACTATTAAGTGATAAGACAGATCTTTTCTGCTTTGGGTGAGCATGTTCTTTTCAAATACGTGACCAGGTTGTTAATGTTGGGTCCATAATCGTGTATCTTTTCAGAAAAGAGCCCCTCAAATAAAGTGTGTTACATAAGACTTCCAAATGTTTATTAGCCTGAATACATGCAACTAAAATGTACTTTATCATGGCGCTTTTTGTTCTCCTTAGACTCAGAACTGGCTGCAAAATTTGCAGGTCCCAGTGCAAAATGAACATGTGGAGCCCCTTGTTAAGATTGTAAAGACGACACCAGCGAGCGTTAAACCAAGCCCAGGGCCCTGTGCACCTGCATAGATCTCATGCCTATGAAGTCATCCCTGCTTAGATTTTTGAAAATGTGTACAAAATGTGGGAGTATACTGTATTTTTCCAATAAAGGGCCATTAACTCTGATCAAATTCTCATTAGATTTTGACACCCCCAAAGGTTGGAACTTCTGCTTATGCAAATAAGAAAAGGGTGAAAGCTCCATGTTTTACAAGATCTCTGTTCCCAAGCAGTCCCTGTACCTTCTAGCCACAGCAACAGGTCTTGGCAGGTATTAGTCTGAGCTCCCTGCTGTTCAGGCTTTCTGAATTTGAGTGATTCCAACACAGTTAGGGACAGCATATGTTGTTGAAGGCTTGGCATGCTTTTTTCTAAATGTACTTTCTACCCCTTTACTGAGCTCTGTTCCTGAAGAATCCAGAATAGATTGCCTGTCTCATTGATGAGTTCCTAAGTTCCTTTGGAACAGACACTAACACAGTTCATTATACTAAAGATTTAGGGTTCAACATCTCCAGAAGGTAGTTGATAGACTCCAGACAGGTTTGCAACATTGTACAACTGCAGAGAGCATGTTCAGATCATGGCCTAGGAATGGCAGCCCCTGGCATTGTGCAGTGCACAGCCTGAGTGGCTGTACACAGAGGCCCTGCCCTGTAAGAATCTCAGTCTGCTATAACAATTTAGAGAGGTGGTTGTACAGCTGACTTTTTAAATAAGGCATGAGCCATTTTGAATTACTTGTTTGGCCCCCTGACCTGTGGCTTCATAAGCTCTTAATTTTTGTTTATCATCTCTATCAATCAGTGGATGCCAAGGCCAAATTAGCCCTATACCCATACACCTGACCCTTATAATAGAATAATAGTAGCTAACATTTATTGAATGCTTATTATGTGCTAGCGACTCTGCATGCATTATCTAATTTCATCTTCACAACAAGTCTATTAGTTGCTGTTATTCTTCCATTTAATTGATGAGAACACTGAGATTAAGTGTGGTTGTGTGAGTTACTCAAAGTCACAAAGCTAATTAAGTGATAAGCTGTGACTCGAACCCAGTCTTGTCTGATTTCTAAACCCAAGCAGCATTACAGAGGGTGTGTTTTTAGGGCAATGTTTGCACATGGCAGTATTCTCTATTTGAAGCTTGTTTTATTGTAGGCCATTTCTTGCTTCTAGAGCATTCCCTGATTAAATATTCTCTACCTATACTTATTTCTCAGGATTTTTAGTTCTTTCAAAGTAACCATCAGACCTTTCATAAATTTTGAATATCCTTTATTACTATCTACTTCAGTAAATCTAGGAATATTTAATCTCTTAATTGGAGTTACAAATGGCAAATACTGAGGGGATTATGTTCTAGGTGAGTGTTTTTGTTTTGCACATGCCTCAGAGAACATAAAAATTAACACATTTCCTTAACAGAGATGAGAATAGAGTCCTAAACATCACCAGATAATTTCCTACTAGTGATAAGGAAAATTATTCTCATCTAATTTTTACTGCTTTCAGTATAATGTACTGTAGGGTGAGAGGAACAGACCAGTTCCCTTGATAAACACCTTTTGACCTTATTCCATCCTTTCCAGGAGGTGGAAATTCTGATTCTCCATTGGAATGATATTCCAGTTCATTTAATGCATGTGAACAGACAGGTTCTTTTCCAGGTGTGAGAACAATACTGGTTTGGAAGTAGAGACCTAGGTATCCTCTGACAGATTGTGGGGAAGTTGAGATAACTGAAATTACCTTTTGCTTGGATGCTCCTTGTCTCTCTTGCCCATCTGTACAGTATTAGATTTCTAACAATGTGATAGACTCTTCTAATATTCCTAGTTATTCTTGACTGATAGTTTTTGTTGAACAAATAGAAAAGAAAGGTAAGGGGCTTTATTTGAATACAGAATACTTTGTCAAGTGTTTGTGTGTGTGTGTGTGTGTGTGCACGTATTCAAAGGAGATATTTATATATGATATGTAGGATATATATATATAATTTATATATTTAATAAAGGAGATTATTTCTCTTTTATTAAATGCCAAGTTGGGTTATGTTGCTTTCTGCACCACAGATAATGACTAAGGACCTACTTACTCTAATCGAATGATCTGCCCAAAGACTAATGGTATACCTTATTATACTTATTTGCAAGGTTCTGATAAAGGATGTTTTAAATTATCCAGAATATGTTTTTTTTTTTTGTTCGTGTATGTGTATTTCTAAAAGTGGTGTTTCACAAAGTGTAGTTTAAGAGTTACCTGTGTCAGGGTCACCTGGGGATGTGTTAAAAATAGGAATTCCTGGGTCTTTGGACTCCAGCTGTCTCTACTGATTTGAGGTTTTCAGGAATCTGCATGTCGCTCAGCTTCTTTGTGATTTTTGTCCCACTATAGTTTGATAACCATGGTCTGAAATGTGTCAGCATAGGGATAAAGATTCAATTTAATTTTGTCTTTTTTTTTCCCTTCCTCTTTCCTGTCTCTGTTTCTTCTCCCCTTTCAAATATATTAGAGACAACTATTTTAAGGGGTATTTTAATGGCTTGTGTTTTTTATTTGCGATGAAAGGCTTTTGTTAATGTTATCAATATCACAATTCCATCTTTTCCTTTGTGGTCTGTATAAAAGGAGCCATTGGGGGAGAGTTGCTTTTTGTTTTGTTGTTGTTGTGGTTGTTATTTAAATACCCACTATTTTCCATAGCAAATCTCCAGGAAGGAACAACATACTGTTTGTTCTCTTTTCAGGATAACTCTGGCTTTCTTTGCTAGTGGGTGTTGTAATCAATGCTTTTCAGAAGCAACTTAATACTCCTCCTTACTATAAATCCCAGAATTTAATGCAAACGTTTCTAACATTTATAGAGGCTACTTTTTGGGGTAAGAGAAGGGAGGAATGAAAATTCTTTGAGAAGACATTTTGAGGATTCTCTGTGATCTCAGAATAGGTAGTAATGACTCCCTGAGTTTTAGTGTCAAAGATTTTGAGATCTCTTAGTATAGAAAACAGTTACAAAGCTAGAAGCTTTAATGGATTTTTAAAAACACAAAGTTTTTAACTAAAGATATTCCTGAAAGGTAAATTCCCTCCCTCCTTCCCCCTCCCCCATATTAGAGAAATTACTTTTTTGAGGAAGCTGAACTAGCCAGCTAGTCTCCACTCTAATCCGTGGTAGATAACTAGTTGGATTATTAGAGATTGGAACTTTTCCAGGTGACTTGGATAGAGACTCCCTGAAGATATATTAAGCCAGGCAATGATTTTAGAGGCAGATTCTTCTTTATAAAGGACTTCTTAAAATAGGAAAATGATGATCTAAGTGTCATAAAGTTAAGAAACTATTGTGGTGATTTCTTCTGAAGGTCAGATCCAAGGTTTGTGTTTCATTGAAGATCCCCAGGGAAATCTCAAGGGTCCTGTGTCCCAGTCTGGAGAGACTGGCCTGGACTGTGGGCCCCTGCAGCCAGCTGCTTGCCTTTTGTTTATTTTCCTTGTTATCTTTGTCAAAGTGCTGCAGTTGGATTTTTTTCTTTTTAATAGCACAAGATGATTGTCTTTCTGCTGTGTCTTCCATGAAAGCTTTGTATTAGTGGAGAACTTTGGGCTGCAGAGCTGGGCTGATCTGTGTGGCACTGAGCATAATTCAGGTTCTCCTGCGGGCACTTGAACATTCTTCATGAGGGCTGAGGCAGGCAAGCTGAGTGGAGCAGTGAGTCACGGCATGCTGCGGCAGTGGTGTCCTGAAATAACAGCAAGCAGCAGCAGCAGCAGCAGTAATTTAATAGCAGTAGTGAGCATTTATTGATGCTTCCCATGTGCCAGGCACTCTGCTCAGTACCTTCTGTGCAATATCTCATTTAAATCAGAACAATCCCATGAGCTCAGTACCATCTTTCATGTCAGTTTTACAGATACTCATCTCCAGGTCACATGACCGGTAAGCAATCCAAGTGGGGCTTGAATGCTGATTGCTTGGGTGCCCTAATTCATGCATTTAACCATAGTACCACACTCTGACAGAAATGCACGTTGTTACTGCCTTTTTTGCTTTGCTTTTTCCTTAAATCACATCAGAACTGGTTTTTGCTTAGTAATTTAGGCTCCATGACCTGAAGATTGTCTTTCCTTATTTTTATGAGTTGAGGTTTTGAGTGAGAGGGAAATACAACCTGAGAAAGTTCATCCTTGGGAAATTGAGCATGGCCTTTTGCCTGAGACCATGTCCATCTAATGAATGGCCAAGGGAGAAAAAAAGGAATCGTGGGAGGTGAAAGGTAGAAAGGTTGGGCTAGAGAAAAAGAGATGGGCAGGTAGACACATCCAGGGTGATTTGTACCGTGGATGAAGGAGGAAGAGGGATATGAAACATAGTTCAAGAACTAGAGTTCAAAGGTCACCTGGATAATAATGCCATACAGGGCTTAATGGGGGAAAAGGAAGGTTCAGTGATCAAATAAATTGGAAATTGTACATTCTAACATCTGTTTGGAGAACAACAAAAGCAGTGCAGCACCTAACACTTCTTGAGTGCTTCCTGCGTATGCTTTAAGTAGCACGTTCCACTCTTAGATTCTAAGGTGGAGTGAGCTTTGCCAAAGGAGGTTTGACTCCTAGAGGGAAATCAGGGTAGTTTCCAAAGTAAATGAGAATGGATGCAGATTTAAATAGTTGGCACTCATGCCACAATTTACCTGATGGTTTTCTCATTCTGCAACTGCCTGGTGCCTGGTGACCTTTGTCAGTGGCTTCCTCTTGTTGCCTCTAGGGCATGAATCCCTGCTTCTGTCTGTTTTACGGGATTGTTGACAGTAAATGAGTATGAAGTCCTTTGGGCTCTGTAGAGGTAAGACGCTTTTGAAGTTCAAGGTCTTCATAATGTCATATCAAATATCTAGAGTTCCTTCAATTTAGTTAACATCGAAAAATGAATGTATATCCTTTTAGGACAGATTAAATACCCTTAGCTTACTCAGGAGAGGAAAGGAAATGTATCTAAAAAGTGTTTACTGCTCTCAGGAGACATATCTTCAAGTTCTTATGGGTTGCACTGAGATGACTGGTGACAATCCTCGAGTAACATTGTTATGGATTTTATATAAGACTGTGGAAAATGAGATGTGTTTGCTTGTATGGGCGTATCCTTTTGAAGCCCAGTTATCTGGGGCATACATCCGTGGAAATACTGTCATTAAAAAACAATTTCTTTAAAATTAGGGTTGGAGGAGCATATTAGGTAAAAATCCATTCGGTTGGAAATGACCGAAAGTCCAACTACAGCAACAAAGGAGATTTATTCGTTCGTTTAGGTGAAGAGTCCACATCCTTTTGGACTTGCTTTGAGTGTCATGGTTGGATTGACCATAGGCCTGGAATTATCATCATGTACCTGGTTTCTCATCCAATCCACTCTGCCTTCATGGTGTTATGTCACTTTTAGAGTGTTGCTGGTTCCACTTCGTGATGATAAGATGTCTGCCAAATACTGCTGGGGCTGCTTATTCTCTCCCGCATGTGGTGAGAGAGAGAGAGATTGATTTCTGGGAGCTCTTCCACGATAGCAAAGGAGAAGCTCAAACCGTTCTTATTGGCCACACTTAAGTCATGTTCCATTCATGAGCCAGTGCATGTGATGAAGGAATGGGTTTTAGGCTTGTTAGTATAGACACCAGCACCATGTTCCATTCCTGAATTCTAAGGGGGACTGAACTTCACCAAAGGAAGTATGAAACCTAGAGGAAAATCAGGGTAGTTTCCAAAGTGAGAATGGATGCAGATTTAAATAGTTGCGACTCATGACACAATTGACCTGATAGTTTTCTTGTATTCTCATGTTAGCAGTTATGTGTGAAACTGGCTTTTTAATGAATAAACGACTAGATCAAGGTTTAACTTGTAAAGGGTTTCATTCCAAGTTCCTCTCTGTTTCTTAGTAGTATAGGCTAGACTAGACCAAATTGAAGGATTCTCTTTCTTTCCACTTTTTGAAAAGTCTTGGTGTTTGGTTTTTGAATTTGTAAAGCATTAAGTTGAATCTGTATCTGGCCTGTGGTTTTCTATTCCAAATGCCTTTTGGATGAGTCAGTGTGAGGTTTCATTAGGGCAGTATAAATTACCCTCACTTTTTTTCTCTTCTTGATCTCAGTATGACTGCTCCTTATTTCTGACATTGAGCCTCATGTTTTAATACATAAAAGATACCTGTTTTCACATGGATCTCCTAAGTGTCCAACATTACATTTTATCCTACAAAAATTACACCACTGATAAAAATAAAATAGTTATTATTGAAAGGCATAAATAACAAGAATGGTGGTGGTAGCCAGAAGTTACTGAGTGCTGACTGTGTGCTGGGTAAGCGCTGTGCTAAGTGCTTTATTTGCATTGTTCTGTTTATTCATCACAGCAACCCTGTGAAGGAGATGCTGTCATTATCTCTGTTTTGAAGATGAGAAAACTGAGGTTAAATAAGGTTCACAAGGCTGCATAGACAGGCAGTGGTGGAGCCAAAACTTGAGCCCAGATCTCTTTAATTCTGGGACCTGTCTTCTTAACCACTATTTTCTTTTTTTTTTTTTAATTATTATACTTTAAGTTTTAGGGTACATGTGCACAATATGCAGGTTTGTTACATATGTATACATGTGCCATGTTGGTGTGCTGCACCCATTAACTCGTCATTTAGCATTAGGTATATCTCCTGATGCTATCCCTCCCTCCTCCCCCCACCCCACAACAGTCCCTGGTGTGTGATGTTCCCCTTCCTGTGTCCATGTGTTCTCATTGTTCAATTCCCACCTATGAGTGAGAACATGCGGTGTTTGTTTTTTTGTCCTTGCGATAACCACTATTTTCTCTCTCAGAGAAGCCACGATACTTTGAGTATGCTATATACCTAATGCTAAGTTTAAAATTTCTGGAAAGTTGCATTATGTCTGTAAATTCTTCTGCAGTTAGTGCTTCTGTATACTACTAGTGGTAGAAGATTGAAAGAGAACCCTTAACACCTTGGACCTTGGAAAAACTTGACCCAGAAGTCTTTCACCAAAAATTTGCATTTACCTGAATAGCCAATGCAATTTTGAGAAAGAAGAACAAATTTGAAGGACTCACACTTTCTGGTTTCAAAACACATTACAAAACTACAATAATCACAACAGTGTGGTATTGACATAAAGACACACAAATAGACCAATGTAATAGAATAGAGAGCTCAGAAGTGAACCCTTGCATATATGGTCAAATGATCTTTGACAAGGGTGCCAAGATGATTCAATGAAGTAAGGACAGTCTCTTCATCAAATGGGGTTGGGAAAACTAGATAGATGCAATGGAATGAAGTTGGACCCTTATCTTACACAAAGTACAAATATTAACTCAAGATGGATTCAAGACCTAAATGTAAGACCCAAAACTATAAAACTTCTAGAAGAAGATGTATGGAAAACACATAATGATATTGAACTTAGCAATGATTTATTGTATGTAACACCAAAAGCACAGGCAACAAAAGAAAAAATTGACATAGGACAGTCTTCTAGGTGCTAGAAAAAAAAAGAAAACAGATGAATGCTACTCCATTAAACTTAAAATCTTTTGTGCATCAAATGACACAATCATCAGACTGCAGAGACAAACTACAGAATGGTAAAAAGTATTTGCAAATCATCTATCTAATAATTGGTTAATATCCAGAATGCATAAAGAACTCCCACAACTCAATCACAAAAAATAAAATAACCTGATTAAATAATTGGCAAAGGACTTTAAGAGACATTTCTCCAGGAGTGGTATACAGATGACCAACAAGCACGTGAAAAAGTGCTCAATGTCACTCATCATCTAAGAAATGCAAATCGGAACCACAGAGAAGTATCACCTCATACTCATTAGGATGGCTACTATTAAAGAAATATAATGAGTGTTGTTGAGAATGTAAAGAAAGTGGAACTCTTGTGCACTGTTGGTGGGATTGTAAAATGATACAGCTGCTACGGAAAGGAGCATAGAGGTTCATAAAAAATTAAAAATAGTAATCCCAGCACTTTGAGAGGCCAACTCAGGTGGATTACTTGAGGCCAGGAGTTCGAGACAACCCTGGGCAGCATGGCAAAACCCCATCTCTACTAAAAATAAAAAATTTAGCTAGGCGTGGTGGCACACACCTGTAGTCCCACATACTTGGGAGGCTGAGGCGTGCGAATTGCTTGAACCCAGGAGGCAGAGGCTGCAATGAATGGAGATCGTGCCACTGCACTGCAGCCTGGGCAACAGAGTGAGACTGTGTCTCAGAAAAACAAACAAACAAACTTCTCATGTGATCCAGTAATCCCAGTTTTGTGTGCATATATATATATATATGTCCAAAAGAATTGAAAGCAGGGTCCTATAGATAATTGCACATCCATGTTCATAGCAGTGCTAGTCACAATAGCCAAGAGTGGAAGCAACCCAAATGTCCATCAGCAGATGAATGGATAAACAAAATGTGCTGCATACATACAATGGAGTATTATTCAGCCTTAAAAAGGGAGGAAATCCTGTCATATGCCATGCTACAACATAGATGAATCTTTAGGACATTATAGTAAGTTAAGTAAGCCAGTGACAAGAAGGTAAATACTGTATGAATCCACTTATAGTAAGTTAAGTAAGCCAGTGACAAGAAGGTAAATACTTTATGAATCCACTTACATGAGGCATGTAGAGGAGTCAAACTCATAGAGACAGAAAGTACAATGGTGGTTGCTAGGGGGAGGGGGTAGTGGGAAAAAGGGAGTTGGTATTTAATGGGTATAGAGCTTCAGTTTTGCAAGACAAAAAAGTTCTGGAGATCTCTTGCACAACAATGTGAATGTAATTAACATCAATGAACTGTATATTTAGAAATGGTTAAAATGGTAAATTTTATGTAACATGTTTGTTTATTTGTTTTTTACCACAATTTAAAAAATTTCACATTTATCACCTGGCACTAATTTTACTACTTCATTGAGTATTTCAACATCTTACTTGAAGTTGCAAACCCCAAGGCCACAGGCTGAATGTGGCCCATGGACAATCAGTTTTTGACAAATGTGAAATAGTGGTCAATATTTTTTAAAAATTAGGAACTTTCACATCAAAACCCCTATATCTGGCTTCTCTTGGAAAACTGGAGAATCTGGAAATTCCAAGTCCCTAGTCTGTCCAATCAACAAATGGCTGTAGCTGAGGAGTAGCACCCCCCTTTCAGACCTAGGCATGAAATTCAGATTCATTTCTCTCACTCTCGAATTTCTTATACAAGACCCGAGTCCTCGTGCAGATATACTAACTTCCTGGCCACAGTATTTGTAGGTTTAAGATATTAAACTTCTTAATTCCAAATGCATCCAATAATAATAGACTGTAGATGGTGGATGCTCTGCGAGCCCCCACACTAACTTCTTTTTAGAGACACTAATTTCTAGGTTTCTGCTTCTGTTTGAGGTCCTAGAGTTATCATCTCTGTATTTCTATATGAACAAATATAGTCCCAATGCCCTTTTTTCTTTTGCCGTTTTGCGTACAGCAAATGTTGTCCTGCAAGTCATGTTCTAAATATAGATGTGTTAAATTTCAAATGTGAAAGTTTTTGAAGGGTCTAAAGCCAGTTTGCTAATCAGGGAAATGCTGTGATTGGCGCCAGCGCTTGCAGTCCCTGAGGGGGATTGTGAAATCCGGCCTCCGCGACTGTGATTCAAGTCTGGGATGAAAGAAAACTCCACGATCGCTGAAGAGCTCTCCAAGTTGTTTTCTTCTTAACAGGGTGGTGGTGGTGGTGGTGGTTTGAGTGTCATAACATAGAAAAGACAAATACATGTTCCTGAGTTCATTTTACTAGTACTGGATTAATAGTATGGTAATAAATCATTATTTTGCAAGCAAAAACAACCATGTTTTGCAATTCTTTATGTGCAAGTTGTAAGAAAATGCCTGTCAATAGAAAGGAATCTAGAGACCCAAGAGACTCAAGACCTCTTCATGGCAAGTTAAGAAGAATGGCTACTTATGCAAAATATAAAAACCTTGGGTATTTGAAAGTTCAAACGGGCACAGTTTTTTCTCTTTTAAATCTTATTATTCTGTTATTTTTCAAGATAGGGCTGGTGGCATCTAATGGCAAGTAGAGGCAAAATACTGGAATGCAACAGTTGTGCGTTTTTCAAAGCTATGCACTGCATGACATCCCTGTGTGTGCATTTAAGTGTGTATGCAAGAGGCATTATTAGAACTGCCTATATGTTTCATGCTGGGTCTATTTCATTGGTGCAGTAGAACTTGGAAAATGCAGTTTCATGCTTTGCATAATAGTGAACAACAGTAGAGGAGGCCTTAGTTTCCAAGACTGGTGGAGCAGAGGTATTCGGGGAAGTTTCTGGGAATGAGACTTGGATAATTAAGTTGCTGTGCCCTGAGAGTTGCTCCTTGAATTAGAGACGGATGTGCTGAATCCTTATCTGTACTTGCCAGAAGTGAAGCTGTCATCTAGCACAGTTGGTGCCTCTGTTTTTGAAAAGAGATATGACTAGTTGATTCCATCACTATCTGATGAAGAATTTTCAAAGATGAGTAGTGGATCAGAGAAACGAAACAAAACAAAGCCAACTGAACTAAACTGTGTTGCTAGCTGAAAGGGTCTGATAGTGAGCAAAGGGCCAGATGTTTGGAGTTGCTTTCTTCAATTTTATTTCACTGCTTTTATCCATTAAATTGGTCAACAGCAGCACTCACTGGTAAAAATAGGAACAACAGACTCAAGTTTTCCTATGTGCTGTTACAGTGATGCCCTTTTTTTCTTTCCTCTCTCATCTCCTTGCTTTTTCCTTCCCTCCCTTCTTAAGCTCAAGCTTTCATTATATGATTTTTTTAAAAATTCCAAAAGAATAACGATAGTGTATAGATAAAATGTGGTTAATTTCCCTACTCACCATCCCTAATCCTACTCTTCTAAAGAAATCAATATTAAGAGTTTGGTTTATATCAACAATCCTTCCCCAACCCATGCAAATAAGATATGTATCTAGAGAAATTTGTTTTTCTAATTTTTACAAAAGTGGACTCGTTCTGTGTACAGAATCTTGTAACTTGACTTCCCTGGCATTATTTTATTGGCATCTCTCCAAATCAGTACATTTAGCTCAAAATCGCTATTTTTAATGGCCAATTTTTTTAATAGTATAGTTTTATCACAATTTATTCATAAAATTCCTTATTGATTGATTCCTCTGCCCCACTAAAAATTTCCTCTCCTCCACTAAAAAGATAGCATTGCATATTTTAATTACATATACATATTTTTAAAGCTTTACCCTGTATAATATTTGAAGAGGAAAATTAAAGGGTTTCTAAATGTTTCATTTGCTTTGATTTATTACTTTAAATTTTTTCTTGTTTTATGAGCTAAAGTCTTTAGCTTTTTTTTTTTTTTTTTTTTTTTTTTTTAAACAGGGTCTCCCTCTGCCACCCATGCTGAAGTGCAGTGGTGCAATCACCGTTCACTGCAACCTCGATTTCCTGGGCCGAAGTGATCTTCCCACTTCAGCCTCCTGAGTAGCTGGAACTATAGGCGCTTGCCACCACACCTGGCTAATTTTTTTGTATTTTTTGTAGAGATGGGGTTTCGCCATGTTGCCCAGGCTGGTCTTGAACTACTAGGCTCAAGTAGTCTGCCTGCTTCGGCCCCCCAAAATGTTGGGATTACAGGCGTAAGCCACTGCACCCAGCCAGATTTTCTAATTTGCTGATTTACCTCTTTGAATTTTTGCATTATAGCTATCTATGCTGTATAGTGAAGGATTTCTCAAGCTCGGCATTTTAGTCATTTTAGGTCATATAGCTCTTTGGTGTGAGGAGCTGTGCTGTGTGTTGTGGAACACGTAGCATCCCTGGCTTCTACCCATTAGATGCTCATAGCATGCACCCTCTCCCAATGCTCAAGTTATGATGACCAAAAATGTCTCTAGTCACTGCCAGATGTTCCTTGGGTGGAAAAATTGCTCCTGTTGAGAACCACTCCTATAGTGTATATAAGGTATATATTTAAAAACCCAGTTATGTGGAAGAACACTACTTTTCTTTATGTATTCACCAACACTTGGCAACATGAATGTAATGTCACATGCATTAGAAGTGAATCTCGGTATTGGGCCCCAAATAGTGAGCTTCAGTTAGTTCCTGTGTACAAGCCAGCATTGGAATGATCTTCAGTTTATGCCATTTTGGTATCCATAATGGCACATAGACAACAGTGTCCTCATTTATAAGTTGTGCTATCTCAATCAGACAGTTTGAATATTTTCTGGCTGTGGTGGGGCAACACCTACTCAGATGAGGCAGGAATGCCATTTGCGTCTGACATCATTTTCTTCGACTGGGATTTGAGCAGTTCACGAGGCGCACATTGTCCCACCCATGTCACCCCAGCTATATGAAGTGTATAGGAGGCAGTGGCATCCAGGTAGCCAATGACCTCTTTCCTCTCCTAGTATCTTTTCTACAGAGTCTCCCCCAACTTCTGGCCTTGAGCAAAATAGCCCCCTTGGGAAGATCACTGAGGGAAACTGCTGTTTCTACATATTCTATAATCTTTTTCTGTGAAAAGGTGAGCTATATATATAATTATTTAAGTTTCTTCACATTTGCAGGTGGCTATTGTGGTTGGTTTGCTTAACAAAATAGGGTGTGGTGTTATATATGTGAGCAAAGCTGGGCATCAGGCCCTTCATCAGAAATGTGACCCCTTATTAAAGCATTGTTTTTTGTTTTTACAAAAAGTCAGATGGCTTTGTGTTGTTTGATTTGGTTCCTTTTCCAAATAGATGACTGTAAAGATGACCTGATGATCCTATGGACTGGGCTATAAACTTTGTGCATCTCCCTTCTTGTGCCTTAATGGCAAGGTAAGATGCTGGAGAACCAATTCTCATGTCCTTGGTTGGCATTTTAATCGTGATAGCTTGGTCATCAGGGTAATGGCAACACGTTAAAATTCACATGCATTAAAAAAATAGCAGTGTCATCCAGGCTGCTTTGCATTTGTTATTTGTTTATTTATTTATACATAGATACACACCCATGTAGCTACTGCCCAGGTCAAGAATTAGGACATTTCCAGCACTGTAGAAGATTCCCTTTTCTCCATCTTAGCCAGTAAGCACTTCCCAAAAGAATCCATTAGTCTGACCTCAATCACTCTGACTTAGTTTTGTCTATTCTTGAACTCCAAGGAAATGGAATCAAATAGTATTTGTTCTTTTGTGACTAGCTTTTTTAGTCTAACAGTATAGCTGAAATACATTCGTACTGGGACATGTAACAGTAGTTTGTACTTTTTGATGTATGAATAATTTATTCAATCTTTCTACTCATTATGGTGGGCATTTGGGTTCTTTCCTAGGTGAGGATATGACGAACAAAGCTGCCCTGAATATCCCTGTACATGTCTTCAGTGGATGATGTATTTTCTTTTGGTTAAATACCTGGGAGTGGAATGGTTAGGTCATCTTTTGATAGATTTATTCTTAGTTATTTAAATGTTTTGATGCTGTTGTAAATAGATTTTCTTTTAAAATTTTAATTTTCTCCCAAGCGATGTATTATGTTTTCATTTGCAAACTAGTATATTTTAATAGATGCCATGAAACATGCATTAAAATTAATATTTGCCTCTTTTTAAGAGAGCCTGATATAGAACACTTCTAATTTTTAAAAAACATATAGAAAATTACGTGAAACTCTTGATATAAATATTGCATTTGGTTTTTAAAAAACAATGAACTGTCTTACATTATTTAAAAATAAATCTAGGCTGGGCATAGCTGCTTATTCCTATAATCTTAGCACTTTGGGAGGCCGAGGTGGGAGGATCTCCTGAGCCCAGGAGTTTGAGACCAGCCTGGACAACGTGACAAGACCTCATCTCTACAAAAATTTTAAAAATTGGCTGAGCATGGTGGTGTGTACCTGTGGTCCCAGCTACTTGGGAGGCTGAGGTGGGAGGATTGCTTGAGCCTGGGAGGTTGAGGCTGCAGTGAGCCCTCTTTGCACCATTGCACTCCTGCCTGGGTGACAGAGTGAAACCGTGTTTCAGAAAATAAAAGGTAAAAAATAAATCTAATTACAACATGCAAATATTTTCAAAATATTTCTCATACAAAGCTAATATATTAAATCAATCTAATTTCAAAGGCATGTATTTAAAAAATATAAGTATATAATACACATTTTTAGATTATCTGTGATTTATTTTTGTTCATATGTATACCACAACATTTTATATAGGGGTCTTTTACATCATAAATCAAATCCACTGTTATGAAGCAAAATTTTAATCTTTTGTTGCTATTTTTGTTTTTGTTTTTTGAGACGGAGTTGCGCTCAGTCGCCCAGGCTGGAGAGCAGTGGCACAATCTTGACTCACTGCAGCCTCCGTCTCCTGGGTTCAAATGATTCTCCTGTCTCAGACTCCCGAGTAGTAGGGATTACAGGCATGTGCCACCACACCAGCTAATTTTTGTATTTTTAGTAAAGACAGGGTTTCTTCATGTTGGCCAGGCTGGTCTTGAATTCCTGACCTCAGGTGATCTGCCTGCCTCGGCCTCCTAAAGTGCTGGGATTACAGGCATGAGCCACTGCGCCTGGCCTCTGTTGCTATTTTTGAAGATTGTGTTTAGTTTGTATTCATTTTAGAAATATGGCAAAGCATTCTTTCTTATTTAGAAAAGGGAATCTCATCTGAAAGGATTTTTTTTTCTTTTAGTGCCTATGAGGAATTTCCTAAATACTTTTGCAGGTAGTAAAACATTTAAAGCTGCTTGGATGCACAGCAGTTTGTGAAGCTTACAAACACCGTCTTTCTAAGATAGTCATGAAACATAACCTGGGACAGAGTGATTTGTTAGGCCATATCTATTGCCTTGACAACAAACTAAACATTTCAAAATACTTGAGCAAATCCCACCAACAAGTGATGTGTAGGGGTTAAGTGGTTAAAGCAGAAGCACCAAGACCATGTTTGTGTGATAAAGGTTGCAGAAACTGTACCCATTTTATAGGAGACTTTTATTGCAGGTTTTCTGACTCTAACATATGCTAAATACATTAGCAAGGAGAACATCTACTATTCTAAGTTTATAAATTATTTTTAATGGGAGTATGCAGGGATTTGTATTATAATTTAGTCCAGAGGGTATACCTCTAATTCACTCCCTTCAAGCCAATTTAATGCCACATGTGAATGGAAAATTGTATTACACCTATCCCAGGTGCTGAAGGTCAGAGTGATACAGGAAATCTAAAATACCAATCTTTGTGCTCAAGGAGTTTGTTTGTTTGAGTTTTTTAACCTGTGTTCTCAGATTGTACATATTCAGAGAGGTATTTTATTTTTTGTCTCGATGGAAATTTCTACAAATCATATAAATGAAGACTTATTATAGCATCTACTGTTATACTAAAGATCATTTATTAAATATTTTCTGGGAATGAATGGACTACAGAAAAGAAATGGATTCTTTTGGCCAGACAGGAAAGATTTTCTATTTTGGTGGACTAAAAAAATAAATAAATAATACGATATTATTTTTGCCTTATATTTTGAAGGGGGATAGGTGTGATGGTGGAGTAATTAAGAATTTAGGGAGCCCATTTCACTCTTTTCTGTTTTCTTGAATTCTCATAGTTTAATATTGTCCTCTTTGGTTGAAAGCAACATCTATTTTCAGTCTTGATTTTAAAATGCTGACACTTTCACTGTACATTTTGTGAAGAATAATACGATTCCCCAAGATGACTTGATTGTCAAAGTCATTTCTTCCACCCATGTTGGCGGAAATACCCAACATTTTTAATCTATAACCAAGGTTATCTTTATCTTTTTGCAGTCAGTGCCATGGTAACAGGTAGTGATACAAATCTGGGACCCCTGAGTGCTGTGGGTCAGAGATTACAATAAAAATATAAATGTTGGTTGCAGAAGCAACGTACATTTTAGATTTTTATGGAGGGCTTTAAACTGATCACAGATAAAGTGGTGACTCATAGTTTTCATTTTTAATTAATCAGCATCCAAATTGAAGAGGAAAAACCATCCAGAACTTTTTGTTGGCTTCAGTGGATCTGAATCCCAGTACTGTGACTCTGAGCTGGGATATGTGTACCCACCTTAGGCCTGTAACTGATCTGGTTCTGCCTCAGTCTCCCCATGTGTAAAGTGGGGATAATGCTACCTACATCATGCAGTTGGGAGGATTAAAAGCCCAGTTGATAGAAATGTGCCTAGCACAGTTCCTGGCTTTATAGTAGCTGATGTTATTGTTATTTTTATAGTGAGGAAACCATGTTGTGTTAGTGGAAGCCAGGCAGATCGACTTTATTGAATTCCTGCTGTATGTTTATGTCAGTTGCACAGTCTTGGCCAAGTAACTTAAGTCACTTAGTCCTCTTGGAGTCTTGGTTTTGTCACATGCAAAATGGGGGTCATACTATTTATCATTCAGAGTTGTTGTGAGGAAAACACAATATATTTAAAGCGCATAGCATGGTTCCTGGCACCTAATAAGCATTCAGCAAGTGATAGCTGCTACTATTATTATGATTGTGGTTGTTATTGTCATTTTCATGATTAGACTGTGTGTCCACATCTCAGTATTTTTGCTGCTATTTTCATAGCTCAGCTACTATCATCTCTCTGTGGATTATTGCGACAGCCCTCTAACCCTTCCCCCTGTGTTTTTATAAAGACCCAAATGGATTGGCCTTTGCCAACCTCCCTGGTCTCCCACATTGCCTCCCCATAGTGCTTTAGCAAAAGTGGACTTCATTTATTCCTGAAAATGCATTATACTCCTTCCCTGCACAGGGCCTTTGCATATGCTGCTTTTTCTTCTTGGAATAGTCTGACCTCTTTCTACCTCTCCTTCCACCCTTTCACTCTCCTACTCATCCCCTTGTTAATACACTCATAGGTCCTGATACATCACCTTCATTTTGCCTTGTACTTAATTACTTAATTTGCTTGTCCTTTTACATTTATTTGTGTGATCATTTGATGAATTCTGTGTCTCATCCTAGACTCTGATGCCCTAGGTTCTGATACAGCAGAGAGAG